>NW_026294562.1:188986464-189586464 GCF_007827085.1 Peromyscus californicus insignis
ATCTCAGGAAGCTTCTTATGAAAATGATACACTTTCTAATTCCTCAAGAATGGAATGTAATTGTTGCTGAGGAGCACAGTATTTAGCGTGGCATGAAAATGATAGTACTGCATGTCTATCTAGAGACCTCTGGATCTCATATTAAGTGATATCCTAGAAGTATAACAGAATGTCATACACAGACCTGACCATGCTGTTCCAGACTTCAATGGAAATGCTCTGAACTCAGCCTTGCTTTTTTTATTTTTTATTTTTTGAGACAGGGTTTCTCTATGTAGTTTTTGTGCCTGTCCTGAATCTCACTCTGTATGCCAGGCTGGCCTCAAACTCACAGAGATCTGCCTGGCTCTGCCCCCCGAGTGCTGGAATTAAAGGCATGCACCACCACCACCACCCAGCAAGCCTTGCTTTGCTGTACTATCATGGATGAATTCTCTGTTGTCAGGGTCAAGGCTATCGATTGAATTGTCAAATACATGACTGGGGCTAACTTCGTTGTTCTTCTGCATGAAGTAATCCCTCAGACAATGCTGTGTTTTGTTGGATGTATATTCTATATAACGTTGTATGTTAACTTGCTTTTATTTCCACAGAATGGCCACAGGAGTGTGCCTATGCTCTATATCCCTCTTAAGTTTCTTCCAGTCTAGCATGATCACTCCAAGGAATGTTGAGTACAAATATTTTAAAGCCACAGCCCCCAAGATCATTGGACTTTCTGTCATCCTATGCTGGTCCCTGGTACTGATCATTATGGATACATTCCTCTGATGTTGGCAGACATTAGGGATAGAAAGAAAAGCACTGAGTTTAGAGATTTCCTGTGCTGTGCTGTGTGGAAACCTGAAAATCTAATCTACACCTTACATGTAACCTTATTGGGCTCCTCTAATGTCACATGTTTGGGAATCATGATGTGGGCCAGTGGTTACATGGTGCTTATCTTACAGAAGCACAATCAGAGGTTCCAACACATGTATAGAGTTCTGTGTCCTAAGTCTTCTCCTGACATCAGAGCCACCCAAACCAGCCTTGCCCCAGTGAACAGTTTTGTGCTCTTTCATACAATATCTGACATCTTAACTATGTGTTTAACTTTTGGAAATGGAATCACTAGGTGGCTGGTCATTGACATTGCACAATCAGCTCCATGTTTTCCAGCATTTTGTCCCTTTCTGCTCATCAGGCACTAAACCTCAGTTTCTGTGCTCTTCTGCACTTGCTAATATCAAACGACACATTACAATTCAGAGACTTCCAATATTTATATTGCCTGCCCTCTTTTTATTCTTTTGTTGTGCCATCTTATCATTCCTATAATACCTAAAGATGGATGTAAACAATTGAAAACAATTGATATTTTTTTCAACGTGATCATAACCAATAAGAAATGTCAGCATTGGAACTGTATGCATCATAGCAATGAAGAGCCTTAAGAGCACGCATCTTAATCAATGATACATTGTGTGTGTGTGTGTGTGTGTGTGTGTGTGTGTGTGTGTGTGTGTGTGAATTTTATTGATTTGTGGAAAAAAATATTAAAGAACAAATCTAAAGCAAAATGGATTTAGCTTGGAAAAACAACATATGTTTACTCTCATGTACAAGCTGTCCTATGATTATCATATATGGATTGAAGTGTGCAAGTAAATAAAGGGAATGTGAAGGTAGGTAGAAAGGGCCTATATAGTTTGCATCCATGTTATATAGAGATGATATCATTTCTCAGCATATGTACTAGCCCTTGAATTCTACATTTCCACTCCTTGCAAGTTTTTCTTTGATACATAGTTGTAGTACATGTGTTGTAGATTCATTAAATTGGGGGCTCAGCACCTTATTGTCAGTTGTTCTCTTCATGTTGATCAGTTGTGGACTTCTGTAATGGTCTCTATTTACTACCAATGGAAGCTTCTTTGCTGATAAGGGCTGAGACCTACTCTTACCTCTGGGTATCAGAATAAGTACAAAAAAATGCAATTTTAAATTATATTGATTTAGGAAGTTGGAAATAGTAAATTCTCTTCTAGGTTGATGCTCTCACCAGCCATTAGACTATTGAGCAAAGTTTACAGTCCCAGGCAGGCATGGATTCTCTCCTTTTGAGCCAGCCTGAAGTTGATTCATGAAATTACAAGAAAATGATTTTCTAAAGAAGGCCTGAACAGTGGCAGCACTATCTGAGATGCCAACGTGAATGGGAAATCTGACAATTCTCTACATCTGGATGGAAAGCTACAAGTAATTAATGAATGCACATAAAGGGAGACTTTGTCTTCCCTAGGGATTGGTTATACAATACTATGTAGTCAGTTCTAAAATTATGTACATTGGACCAACACTAAATGAGTATAGAAGAGTATAAATATGCATACAATGGTAATTATTATAAAAATTAACATATGTAATATATCTTGTTATATACTTATTTTTTATAATTCAAAATATATTATTATATATGCTTAATATTGCATATGTATTTAAAGTAAAAGAGATTATGAATTTGAAAGACAGGTGGGCATCAAGGGTCAAATTGAGGATAGGATGGCACCCCTCTAATGGTAGATTTTCTTTATTATAGCATATTAATTACACAAAATAATGAGTCTCATTATGTATGATCATTTCCAAGGACAGGTTCAGACATTATGACATAAAGTTTTAAATTTAGCAACTGGAAGTCACCTAGACATGTTGATAGCTATTACTGTTTTAAAGTTGGGCATGGATAAGAATGGATTCAGAGTAAATGTGATTAGGCATGGTGAGGCATGGTGAGTGCTTTGTACTAGAGACCAATATATAAGATCAGAAAAGGGTTCAGAGGCTTTACAGGATCATTGTGAAAGCATTGTCGAAACCCATCATCTTTCTAACACTGTGAATTTCAGAAATTCACTGCACCTCATCATACCCCACTGGTATCATGGCATCCCTTTCTACCCTGAAAACTCTTAGAGTGGTTCTGTGGGATTAGTTTATGCTCCTTTGCAGTGACCTTATCAGCCTCCAGTCTATTGTCAATCATGTGTTTTCTATCCTCTTGTTCTATGCCTCCTCCCAATCAAAATATTTTAGAATAGACACTAGGTCCTCTGTATTCAACTCCAAATAGTTTACCCCTCAATTTTTAGGCATTTTCAACTCCTCCATGACACTAATGCATACTCTTGACACCTAGAGTCTTGGTCAGTTTTGGAGAGCACTTTATAAACTCATTTATGCAATTGTCCTGTATTCCCTGATTCCCTTCAGGATTTGCACTTATTTTTCTACCCTCCTCATATCTTTATTATTCCCCCAACTGGTTTCCTTTATTGATATGGTTGGAATAGAAAATGCTTTTGAAAGACTTGGGTTTTATAGGATATACCCCAACTATGGAAGTATTTACAAAAATTGTGGACACTTTTGAAGGTTAAATATAACTGGAGGTGTTCAGTAAGCCTGTAACTCTTGTGTATAATATTGTTGGATCCTAACTCTTGGTGCAGGTTTGTAGTATGTAGCCTTTATTATGCTGAGGTATTATATTGCACAAATCCTAAATGGTCTTATGATAAAAACCTGGAGCCAGATATTGAGGTAAAGGCTGAAAGATCAGAGAGACAATGGAACCAACCACTAGATAAACTTCTCACAATTACCAAATCCTCAGGCCAAATGGAAGGCCAGATACTATCTCCACATAGCCTATGACTGAATGCCTCTGAGTCCTCAGCCGAAAAGGGTCTAGCTCCTATCTCCTTATGCCTTATAGGCCTTTCTCTGCCCAGCCATTTCACTTCCTCCCTAGTGCTGGGATTAATGGTGTGTGTGCTTACCAAATACTGGTAGCAAAGGCATGAGATCTCAAGAACTGGTATTAAAAGCATGTGATTCCCAAGTACTGTGATTAAAGGTAAGTGCCACAACTTCCTGGTTCTGTTTCTCTCCTACACTGAATCAAACTCATGTAGTCAAGGGTGGCTTTGAACTCACAAAGATCCAGATGAATCTCTGCCTCCTGAATACTAGGATTAAAGGTGTGTGCCACCACTGTCTGGCCTCTATGTTTAATCTAGTGGCTGCCTCTGTCTTCTGATCCTCAGGCAAATTTTGTTTGATATGCAACATATCACCACAGTGTTATTGGTGTATTTCTTGACACTTCATGGCATTTATGGGAAAGGAATGTTGGGTTTTGTTAAAAGTATTTCTGACATCAGGGATGGCAAATGGGATATTTCCATCAAATCAATTCCCTCAGAGTTCAGACAACACCGTGGGAGAAAAGGGAGGAAGAGTGTAAGGGCCACAGGGGATGGATAACATCAGGAGAACAAGGCCCTCTGAACCAACTGAGCGAAACTCTATGGACTCACTGACATGGAAGCCAGAAGCATAGGGACTACACACATTGCTGTGGGATGGTCTGTAGGTTAAATGTGTTGCTGATCAGTCAATAAATAAATCACTGATTGGCCAGTGGCCAGGCAGGAAGTATAGGCGGGACTAACAGAGAGGAGAATTGAGAGAACAGGAAGCTGGGTGAGGGAGTCACTGCCAGCCGCCACCATGACAAGTCGCATGTGAAGATGCCGGTAAGCCACGAGCCACGTGGCAAGATATAGATTTATAGAAATGGATTAATTTAAGACGTAAGAACAGTTAGCAAGAGGCCTGTCACAGCCATACAGTTTGTAAGCAATATAAGTCTCTGTGTTTACTTGGTTGGGTCTGAGCGGCTGAGGGACTGGTGGGTGACAAAGATTTGTCCTGACTGTGGGCCAGGCAGGAAAACTCTAGCTACAACACATCTCCATCTAGTCCCCTGCATATAAATTATAGCTTTCAGTTTAGCATATTCATGGGCCTCCTGAGTATATGAATGAGTGTGTTTGTTTTGTCCAACCTCGATGTGATATATTTTATCTCATTATATTTTATCTTGTCATTTTTTGTTATATATCAGAAGACTATTCTTTTCTAATGACAGAAAGGAAGTGGATCAGATTGGGAGGGGAGATGGTAGAGTGAGGAGAAGCTGTAATCAGGATATATTGTATAAGAATATAAACTATTTTTCAAGAAAAAAGAAAGAATATTTTGTGGCATCTAATAAATCATTCATGTGATTTCCATCTTTTAGTCTATCTGTGTGATGTACTGCATTGACTGGTGGCCATAGGTAAGTAATTCCTATATCTTTGGATAAGTTGTGATACCATTTTATTTTAAACTAAAATCACTGTATTGTTTTTATTTTATTTTATAATTTAATTTTACATATCAGCCACAGATTCCCTTGTTCTTCCATTTCTCTGTCATTTCTCTGTCATTGGGCGATCCCTGTGTCTTTCTTGGGGTCCTGGCTCAACCATTAAAGGCTAGGCTTACAACCAAAAATCACTGTATTGTAATGAACTCACAAATAAAAGCATTAACGATCTACAATGAGATAGCTACTCAAATGAACACTTGCCTAGACCCAATTCTTTATATTTCAATTTAGTGTTATACAGTTAGAATAGCTATACTGTAGCCATAGAGCTTTGCTTAGGGTTTTACACTGTCACTAACAAGTATATTTGTATGCCTTTATCCACTGCAGAATAAGAAATTGGCAGAGTTGAAGACAGAAAAATAACTAACTTGATATACTCTCACACAACTACCTTACTGCCACTTTGCCTGACATTACCTTTTTGGGTCTCCTTTCTAAGTGTCATAATAAAGTTAAACTTACCTACTTACATGTAAACATTTGAACCATATAGTATAAGATCTGCATATGAAGTAGATGATGTGAGTTTCTTTTTGAGTTGGTGTTACCTGGTTTAATACTATTCATTAAAAGCCCATCAAACTTCCTACACTTTTTGTGATTTCTTCTATCACTGTAGTTGAATAATAGTCTATTTTATATATGAAAACACATTTGATTATGGATTTATCTGTTTATGGATATATAGCTGGGCTGAATTTCCTCGATATAATAAATACAGCATCAATAAAAATGGATTTGCATATATCTCTGTGGAAGTATATGGAGTTCACAGGGTATAGGCCCAGAAGTAGATTAGGTGTGTCAAATAGTAGTTCTTTTTTAGTTTTTTAAGAACTTCCAAACAGACTTCTATAATTTCATTATTAATTGACTTCCAATCTATTGATTAATCCAGCATTTCAGTGATTCCAAACCAGATAACAATAAAGTAAATTTACAGACTAATCTCCCTGATGTTCATAGAAAAAAAATTTCTAAAACATGTTGACATATAAAATTCAAGATAACATCAAAATGATCATTAATTTCCATTGATCATATATTTTCACTAAGTGGAAGATGCTCTTTTCTGAGACCTTGTTGAGGATTATTGCTATAAGCTTTGCAAGCCAACCTGATTGCCTCAAATGCAGCTAAAAGCAGGGTATTTGGGAAGCTATGGCTGAAGAACTTTTCTGGTACTGGTGCAGGCTAGAGCTGTTGTGAATGGACCAGTGACTCCTGAAGCATAACTTCATAGTCAGCCATGATTTCAGTTTTCTTTACCATTAGACTGTAAGACCCATAAGCTGTCTGTGAAATAACCAAGCTCTCAGGATGCCCTAGAGAATGAAAGTGGGAAGAAAGGCACCTTTATTGAGAGGATTTTGCTAGTTCCTTTGTACATCAGCAAAACAAAGGGAAGCCTAGCAGGGGTAAGTTGAAAAGTAAGGTAATCCTCTTACAATGGGATAAGCTCATGTAGGCTGCTCATTAAACCAGCTGACAAAGCTCCCAGTTTATCATTTTGGTTAATTGTTAAAAGACAAGACACTAACTCCTTCACTTTCTGTACTGACATTGTGATGGAGATGGTAACCACCTGGATAGCACAAAAAAATATCATTTACATACTTAAAATAAGAATGAAAGATTTTATTCCTTATCCAGGCCAAACTGAGTCTAGGAACCACAGAGTAACAATTTAAAAGAACAAATGGGGCAAAACAGGGAAAACCTAGAGAAGCGAGGATACTGATGTTGAGCACCCACCAATTGTGATTATACCGAAGAGCGACACAGCCTTGTAAGATGGAGGAGAGAGTATAAAAAGCCAGCAAGGTAGACACCAGGGCCAGGATGCTCTGGGTGGCTTTGGACTCAAAACAGATTCTGCTGGAACCACGAGTGCTACGCATGTGTTGAATCTTCTGTTTGTGTCTGTACAGAATGACAACCATGTAACCACTAGACCAGGCCATGAGCAAAGAAAAGAAGATTTCAGGGCACACCACCAGTGCTGAATAGAGTGAGTCATTGATTTCATTACTCTCTACAGTGGAACAGTATCCAAAGTCTCTTTTTCTTGTCAGATTTCTACTATTCCTTTCAATAAGTGGGTACACTGGGAAAATGACATTTATCAACATGTATAAAACCCAGAGAATGGCAATGGAGCAGCCAATATACTTTGAAGCTTTGATTTTTTGATCCTTACAGCAACATTCCTTGTGACTGATGGTGATGGCTTGGAAAACACTCAAGAGGCAGGTGGTGCCAATGGACACAGTCCTGCCAACTCTCTGAATGTACAAAATTAATTTGCACCCAAGATCATTTAAAAACCGCTTCAACCCAAAAGCTGCCATTGTATTTGGCACTCCTGCAGGGAGAATGAACAAAGCATTGGCGGTGTTTAGGTGCATGTGAATCAAATCTGTGGGCTTTAATTTGCTCTCTCCATAGTGAACTAGATAGTAGTAAAGAAGAGAGAAATTTCCCAGAATTCCAGCTGTAGTTTGTGACAAGAAAATGATTTTGATGGCCGATTTCCAGAAGTCTATTCTATGACCTGGCATGATTCTCTTTAGACAATGGCCAAAGCCTTTTCTCTGGTCAAAATGAATGAAAAGTATTAGTAATCCAAAGACATACAGAGAAACTAAATCAGAATGTTTCTTAGATCTCAGGAGTAACATCTCAGCCTAGACTACATAACAAGAATTTCTCAAAGTTAATGCCAGAAAAAATTATTACTTATAACACACTACTGTAAGGTTTCAAAAGGCCTCAGCACACATATATGTATCATTGATATGCCTTCATAACCATTGAATAAGCAGCATTATGGGTAAGGATATTTGGCCTGTGAGAAGCAATGGAAAGTGAGAGCCAATAATATCAAGCAAAATATAAGACAACAAAAATATACTGATATTTTCTAGACTTAGTATAAAAGAAGGCAATTTCAGTATCTATAACCAAACTCAAAAACATCAATTCTCACAGTATATCTTATCTAAAATTAAAAGATGATTAATGAAAAACTTATAATATCATCCAGAATATATCTACAGTTATGCATAGAAAATTTGTTAGCAGCGTAGAATGTATTCAAATTATGGGTTAAATGACAACTTTTATCTCATTAAGTTAAGAGCTAGCTCTTATGAAAAGTCACAACAAATAGACACACACAAACAAACACACATGTGCACACACAGGTTAGGACTGTAAGAGCATTGGGACATTCAATGCAATGAAATCCCAAAAATACTCAACAGAATAATAATAGGCTAAATAAGTCAGCAGAAATGGCAAGGAGACGATCACTATATGAAGAATGATATCTAATGGGGAAATATTCATTGTCTCTATTGAAACTATGTCTAGAATAATCAGGCACCAGTCAAAAGTCTTGAGTGTAAACACAAGGTAAGATGGCAGTCGGTTAAACATCCAATCAGTGTAGTGGGAGGAGACTCTCAGGATGCAGTACTCTTCCTGCAGGAGAATGTGTGTGTAGCCCTCTTAAGAAGGGTGAGATCCCCTTGAAGAAGTAGGCAGAAGCAGCTGTGAATCAGTACCAGGCTGAACCAAGAAGCCTCAGGAAGGGAAAAAATGTTCCACTTACTGATTTGCTATGCAAAGACAGTTAGCTGGCCAATCAGCAGGACAATCAAGAACTGGGAAAAAATTACCAGTGAATCTTGAAATCTGAAGAAGTTAAAAGAAAGTGCAGAGATGAGCTGAGACCTTAGGGACTACCAGATAGTAGCAGTTTCTCTTTGTCCATGCTCTGGGACTGGAAACTCCCTAGAAAGTGGCTACATCTGAAAATAGAAAGTATTCTAGTAAGTGAGGTAATATAGGCTAAGAAGGATCAATAGTGTACATTCTGTCTCAATGTTGTTTCTTAGCTTATCATTTTTAAAATATGTGATTACGTGGGAGTGACTGTGTATCAAGGCCACAAAAGTTAGTATGGAGCCTTTAAGAGGATTAAAAAGAGACTCTATGAGAGACCAGTGAAAATGAGAACATACAATGTTAACAGCATAGAAGAAGTGTGCCTGGATCACATATGCTGTATATGGGTGGACAGATGGGAAAAAAGTGTGATTGGTTCAATCAAAACACTAAATAGAAAAAAAAGCTTAAAAGAAACCTGCTACTCTTATCTAATTAAAAATTACTAACAAAAATACAAAAGATAATTAAAATGAAAAATAATAAAGGAAAATATAGTTGGCAACACAAAAGATGGTTATAATTCTGGGTAAACTAAGAACTTCATGGCCTGGCAATGCCTGTGAATGTCACCACAAACACTCAGAAGTCTGGTCACTTCTGCTTATGGGGAGCAAATACAAAAAAAAAAAAAAAAAAAAACCCTACATGCCAATAACGTGAGTCCTAAGAATGACAGCCCAAATAAATTTCTTTTTAACATCAAAGAAATCAAAGAAAAGTGGTGGTTATAACCCACTAATAGTCTTGGATACTTCAACCTGCAGACCATCCTCATTTGCCCAGTTACAGTTCTTGATCAATTAATCAATACAGACACAGGATAGAATTCTGCATATGAGTAGATCCTTGAAATCTTACAGTATTGTTTTGTAATTCATCTTTGGATTCTAAGTGATATTTCCCTTGTGACATTACCATGAGATGTATGGGTATGAGTTTTGTTTCCTTATTTGAAAATGTACAAATCTCAGACAAAGAAGAAATTGAGTTTGGTTTAAGGTTATTGGAAGAATGGCAGCCGGTGTCTGCACATGAAACTCATGGAATCACAGTTTGAGACTGATATTGCAACAAACATGTTCCAATTTCTGTCAACACTGATGCTAACTGAGAGATGAGATCACTGAAAAGTTAACCAGAACAGTATCACAAACATGTTCTTTATTGATGTTTTTGCTCATCTGCTGATGATCATACACATAGGAAATACAACTTTTTTTTAATTTTTAACTTCTTTATTGATTATTTGTGAGTTTCACATCATTCAACCCCAATTCTGTTCACCTCCTCATCCCTGCATTTCTACCCCTCACCCTGCAGTGCCTTCCCATAAAAGAAAAAAAAAAACAATCAAGGAAGCAAGTAAGCAGAAAAACAAAAACAAGAACAAAGCAAACAAAAATTCTCTTAGCTTCTCCTTCTATCCCACCTCACCAACACCTCTTCATTCATCCTGGTGGCATTGGGGCTCTCAATGTGTCATATATTATATCCTTTTTTCCTATTAGCATTACTAGCAAATGTTCACTACAAGGTGTCACTGGTCTGGTTCAAGGCCCCTGTACGCTATCATCACTGGATTCTCACTCGAAGTCCTCTGGGATATTCCGTGGCTGCTGAGTCTTAGAGATTCCCCAGTATTGTTTCATAGGACCAGTCTCTTCAAAAGCTGCAGCATGTCCTAAATGGGGTAGATGTTAGGGTCGGCCTGGTTATAGGCCTGGGTAGTAACTGAGCCAGTCATTCTGGGGCCACCCACCTCAGGTGAGGCAGAGTCAAATCCTTTATGCCCACACCTTCAGCATTGGTTCAACCTTGCCCGTGATGTGGGGTTTGAACACCTCTCTGGAGTGCAGGGGTCAACTGTGACATACTTTAAGATACACAATGTTTAACATGTGACAAATGAAAACTCAACATCCCTGGAAGCTTTGTAAAGTTCCACCTACCTGGCATTGGGCTTAATGAGAGTCCAGGAACATTTCTAGAAAAAAGATGCCAGTTCTTCTACCTTGTCACTTCCGGGAAGATGTAAAAAGGACAAATATTGTAGGTAGAGTGTTGTCACAATGGTCACATCCATTGATATCCTGTATTCTACATGAAAATATTGTTTTAAAAATTGTAAAGAGTTAAGTGTATAATAGAAAATATAATTTTTGTGAGTTAAATATAATTTATGTATATGTGGAAAACAGCAATGACAATTTATGATTCACTGCTATACTCTCAGTTTGACCTCTTTTTTGATGTTTAAAATTATATAATATAGAAGTACCACTATTTCCACTGTTAAGAACTGAACTTAGAATAAAAAAGGATGTGTGCCTCTTTAAATACAATAAGTGCTTAGAGGCAGAGTCAATATTGAAGGGACTTGACCATGGCTAGTTTGGCACAAGCAAGGTCATCTCAGCCTATGCTAACAAAGCCATGTAGGGTGGTATCAAACATGATTCAACCTTCTGTGCAGTTTGGGTTCCTCATTTGATTTTTGTTCACTTTATTGGTATTCAGATGTATGTTTCTAGCTTTAAAGTGTTTTCATGAGGGAGTACTGGAGAGGTTGCGCAGTGGTAAGGAAAATGTGTTGTTACTGTAAGGGATTTGTGTTTGGTCCCCTGTGGGAGCCCGTTCTCGGGTTCCTCGTGGCTTTACCCAGCAGGTCCACATCGAGGATGATTAGACCATGGGCCTGAGTGCAGGTGTCTGGGATGGTCTGCATTTGGCTGTGCTGGGGGAGGAGGTCTTTTGCTCCACCCCTTGGTGTCTCTATAAAAACCCTGGGGCAGAGACAGTCAGGGCCCATTGGAATAGGTTCCAGGCCCTCTTGAGGCTATCCTTTATTTTCTATCTGTTTATGTCCGCAATAAATCCTTCTATCTAATATTTCCTGCTGCTCGCACTCAAGAAAACTCTGGGGAACTGTGGGGGTGGTTGGGTAAATGCCCCACAGAATGGCGCCATGAACAGGGACTAAAGAAAAAAGAAACAGGGACTAAAGAAAAAAAAGGGGGACTAAAAAAAAGGGGGGACTAAAGACAAATGAACAGGGACTAAAGACAAAGTAATAAGGACTAAAGATAAAGGAAAATAATAGTTTTATTACAGAGTTTTTTGGCGAAAGTGCTGAGTTCAGCCCTGCCAGTGGATAAGGCATGCCGGTGTTATGGAAAATATATATTTTTTATATATATTGAGAGGCAGGGGTTTTATCCTCGAGAGAAAAGGAAAGCGGACTGGAAGGATGTCCGATGCTGCAGCGAAATTCTCTTCTGTCAAAATTTTCTATCTTGTATCGCTTTCTCAATTTCTATCTGTGAAAAATAAGTATAAGGTATAGCGTAGTAATATAGTTTAGGAAAAACTTAGAAATGTAAGATTGTGTAGGAAAAAATAAGTAAGGCAACTAGACAGAAAAACTCTTCAATTTTCTAACTTTGGGGGCTATGAATGCAAACTGGGGGAAAAAATTTCTTTGGGCTTTATGGGTAGTAAAAAAAAGCTCTTCTTTGAGTTTATGGGGAAGAAAAAGTTTCCTATGGAAGCTTTTGACCTGGGGACAGCTGAAATGCTAAGTCCAAGCGGCAGGAGAAAGTGATTTCTCCCTGAGGCAAAAATGGGGGTGTAAAAAGCCAAAGTTTAAAGTTGGGAAGTTTTGGGAAAAGTTGGTCTTTCTCTTGGGAAAAATCTTTTAAACTAAAAGCTTTTTCTTGGAAAATTTGGGGGGAAAAAACTCTCTAAAAAGCCTTCATCTTAAAAGCTCTCAAACTTAAAAACTAAAGCCTTTTAACTTTCACAGAAGGACAAAAATTAGAATCACCTGAAGATATTAGTATGGGGACTACCTGTGATTAGCTCTAAGGGAAAACAACAAGCCTCTTAAGACGGCAAAACCTAAGTTCTTTCAAGCTTTAAAAATCTTCCCTGCAATGCAGGAGGCAGGGACAAGTTCCTAAAAACCTCTTCTAAGCTCTGTCTCTTCAAGCTAGTAAAAGACAGTGAGTCAGAGTACCCTGAGGGAAACACTTGGGAGAGTGTGGGTAAAGAGCTACAGAGAGCCCAAAAGGGCCGGAAACTTTACCTGAGAAAAACAAATGCCAAGCTTTTCAGTTACAGCCCAGCTGAGGCATCAAGGGTTTTGTTTCTGAGTGAGCATTTCAGAATGAAAAGGTGCTCCCAATTGTCCTAATGCAAAGATCCCCTGAAGCAATGCAAACTGTTAGCATTGTATCCTCTCTTCTGAGCAAAAAAACCCAGAGGCGACTGGCCAGTGTCTCTGAGTTGGAGTGCATTTCGGGGATACTAGGGTTCCTGCAGTTGCAAACTTCCTGGAGCACAGAGCTGAGGCAGGAAGGTGCAGGACCCAGGGGAAAACTGCTAATGAACGACCAGAGCTAAAGCCAATGGGAACAGCACAGTTGCCTGCTTTCCTACAAGTCCCGGGTTGATAGGTCCACAGCTGAAAAAAAGATCTGAGAAAAAAGCTTTGCTATCAAAGTAAGGACCTTTCTGGGAAAACAGTAAAGCTGAACTGTGTCTGAAGCAGTCATGCTGCTGAGTCAGAACGCTGTCTGGGGAAAGAGCCAAGCCAGGGCAGAACAGAACTATCCAGGAGTAAAGCTTTCTTTTCTGTCAGAGAAAGCACCTCTTTGAGAAAAGCTTTGTTTCAACTGACTCCCGATGAGATGAGGGAGTGTAGCCCTGAGGGGTGATTGCCTCTGGCATAAGCTCTGTCCTTGAGCACCCAGACAAGCAAACACAACCCACTGGGGGACTGGGTCAGGTGAAAGGCCTGAGGGAAAAAACACCTGTCCAAATGGGCGTTTAGAGATGGCAAAAACCTCCCTTGTTAGATTTTCAGTCTGTACGTAAACCACAGACCCCGAAAACAAACGGACAAAAAGCCCCTACCTTCAGAAGCAGGGAAAGCCACCACTGTAGTGTCGGAAACTGTTTCTGGGGTAGCGGGATAAACTGAGACCAAACTGGATACTGTCAGGGAGAAGGACTCTGAAGAAACAGAAGGGACAGATTCCTCCCCAGAAAATGCATGACCTGTGAAAAGCTGCTAGAATTTGAGGCAGATTCTGGGGGAGAAAAAAAAGTCCCTACTTCCAAAGGCAGCTAGCAGAGGTACAGAGCTGCAGACAGATACCTGAAGCTCTGCATCTGGGGGGGAAGGAACAAGCAAAATGAGATCAGTGGGAGAAAATCTTTGAAAGAGCTATGGAAAAGCTGTTGTAAATGATCTTGTTTTTCACTGACTGGCTAAGACAAAGACAAGCCCCTAGGAAAGTTGCTATCAGAAATGCCAGCCTCAATGTCGGCTAACGAGGCAGGTGCGGTTCTGATTTGGGGGCCAGTGTCAAATGAAGGAGAGACACCTGTTAAAGCCAGCTGAGGCGAGACCAGAAACCTCCCAATGTCCCATAGCTGAAAATGTAAAATGCTTGTTCAAATCTCCCGTTGCAAAAGCAAAAAACTTTGTTCAAACCTCCCGGGCAAGAATTTATAAGCAAGTCTGGTAAAAGAACCAGTTGACTCTCAGACCCAAAAAGAACTATGGGAAATGACTGATATAAGGGAAATGATATAAAGGACTGATTTAAGGGACTGATAATATTATGGACTGATATAAGGGAAATGCATTCTGGGAAATGTAGTATTTCCCCTAAAGATGGCGACATTGCCCTGAAACACTTTTGTCAGCTCGAAAATACGTTCCTAGTAAACTTAAAATACAGCTTTTAAAAGAATAAGGAGGAAAATCGTCTAAGAGTTTAAGTGTCAGTTCTAATGAAAAATTGAAAGGATATGGAACTAGGTGCTTCACGGTTTGGGGCTCCATTGGTAAAATGCCTTATTTATCCTAATAGCTGTGCAAAGTTTTTACGGTAGTTGGATGACAAAAAGCTACCTATAAGAGCAAACAAGCCACTTTAAAATCCTTAAGAAAGCAAGAGGGAGCAGTTTATACACTGAACGTTGTCTAAGATATGAAGAAACTTATGTGAAATTATTTATCTCTTGAACAAACAGCATGCAATATAAGCTTGCAAGAAGTATCTAAGGTAGTCTTAAGACATGTAGTAATAAGCTTGTAAGAAGTAAAGATACTAATTGTAAATGTAAGTTTAAATAAGAAATTTGATAAGTATATAAGAATAAGAAATATATTTGCTAAAGTAGTTCTATAGTTTCCTTAAGGAGTATAAATAAGTAGATGTTAATACGTTATATGTGAGTTTGTAAAATGTAAATGTTGAATGTGAGTCTAAATGCTTTGCAAGGCAAAAAATGTTATATGTGAGTTTGTAAAGTGTAAATGTTAAGTGTGAGTCTATTCCTAATGTATATGGTGAAAGAACCCGAGACACAGAAGGTTAGTGTCCCAGCAGACTGCAAAGTAGGCAGTCTGAATGGTTTCAAAAGTTCCAGAAGCCGCTAAGAAGCTAAGAATGGCGGACACCAGAACCAGCACAAGGCATCCGCAGCTGAGATCCGTGGAAAATCGACGCAACACAGTGTAACCTGAGCTAACATAAAAAACGGTGCGGTTTAGAATACTACTGTACCTAAAAAGGTCTCTGGCTTAAGAATAAGTTCAGAGATGCTTGTTTGAACAAAAATTGTTAACTGCAAAAAGTTTTGGTTGAAAAACGTCTCTTCGTATTTTGAAGTGAAAGCCTAATACCAGAATTTATTTCTTGTTTGAACTTTTTGAACTTAAAATGAGATAAAACTACAAAAAGATTTTGGTTATGGATTTCTTCATATTTGGAAGGCTAGTACCAGAATTTATCATTTGAATTTTGGGACTTAAGAAATGAAATGAACAATAGAGATTCATTGCAATGGGACAATTTTGAGTTTACTTATAGTAATGACCTAGGAACTGTTTGCTGGAATTGGGTTAAAAATGGAACTATTTAAATGAAGAAATGTATTATTTCTACCTAGAATCAAGATGCAGTTTTGTGTATGCATATATGCTTTATTAATTGGTGATTCATGAATTGTTTTGTGGAACTGTTTATGTAAAAAAGAAATTACTTACAGAACTGGTTTTGTGTTATAAATGGAACTGTTTAAATGGAAAAGTTTGGGTTTTCTAACTAGGCTTGAGATTTTGCTTAAATTATAAAGAAAAGGGGGAGAGTTAATATTCCTTAGTCTAATTTCAAAAGTTGTTTGAGTGGATTAATGTCATGTTTTTTGTTAGTAAGAAATGCAAATGGGGTATACTAAGAGACTACTTTTAAAGTGTGTAAAGAGTTTTATTAAGAAACTTCTTTTGGATGTTTTGCTAAGTTTTCAAAGTGTTAATGGTTAGATTGAGAAGATTGCTTTTCAATATGGGTTTGTAGGAGTTGTATGAGTTTGGGTTCTTCTAACTAGGTTTGGGATTTTGTTTAAAAAATTATAAAGAAAAGGAGGAGTTATGAGGTTGAATTATGTTTGCAGAAATTATATTTACCCTATTGATATTAATGCACCCTGGTTTTGTGGAGTTAAGGAAATATTTAAGTTTGATGTGAATACATTGAAGTTTTTCCTATGTTCTGTTAGCAAGAAAATTCAAATGATTGAGTTAAAGTTGTAAGATGGAGAAAATTGTTAACTATATATAGCACCATACATGCTAATTCAAATGGTTCTGTTAAGAGTTTGCTTTGTGTTGTAAGATTGAGAGAATTGTGACTATAGCAATATTTATGTTAACCTGTTAATGGTAATGATGAAGCTAAGGAATTCTTTAAGTTTGTAGTCACCTTACGAGTTTTTGGTTTAGAAAGGGCTTGTGGCAGCTAAGACTGCTGTAGTCACCTTGGACCTAATTCAAGAGAGAAATGCCATCTTTATCATCCTCTACTCCCTTACTGGGAGGTGTAACAGCTTGGAGATTGCTGTAAGCCATTAATAGTTGTTTTTTTATATATTAAGAAAGGGGGACCTGTGTTTACCCAGCAGGTCCACATAGAGGATGATTAGACCACGGCCCTGAGTACAGGTGTCTGGGATGGTCTGCACTTGGCTGTGCTGGGGGAGGAGGTCTTTTGCTCCACCCCTTGGCGTCTCTATAAAAACCCTGGGGCAGAGACAGTCAGGGCCCATTGGAATAGGTTCCAGGCCCTCTCGAGGCTATCCTTTATTTTCTATCTGTTTATCTCCGCGATATTCTCCGCAATAAATCCTTCTATCTAATATTTCCTGCTGCTCGCACTCAAGAAAACTCTGGGGAACTGTGGGGGTGGTTGGGTAAACGCCCCACAGTCCCCCACATTTGCTTTACAACTGCCTGTGACTCCAATTCCATGGGGTTCTCTTACCTTCTAGTGGCCTCTGCAGGCACTGCATTCTCCAAGAGCTCATAGTTGATGCAGACACAAACATACATGCACACAAAATAAAGATAACCATATAAATCTTTTAGAAATAAATTTTCACTTTGACAGGAAGGTTTATCTTATAGGAAATGTCAAGTTCCAGTGCTTCTGAGCTTTAGTATAGTGCAGTGTTCTCAGTGCAGTCTGACAAACAGAAAACTGTCCCATCTTCCAGTTTTGATTTCAAAAGGACAAGATGGACATGATGTTTATGATGCCACAAGAAATATGAACTTTTGTCATTACATGGGCAAAGGCTATAGTAGATAAAACAGAGACATTACTAACACTGTTAATCTGTACAAAATATGACATGAAACACTAATATGTAACTAACAAATAATAGCATGAGAAGAACATTAAGTTCCTAAATATTTCTTTTAAAAGTGAGCATGTACTTGCTGATTTTTTTGTTATTTTTCGTGATTGTGTATCACCATGTAGTTGTGGCCTATCACAAACTCACTACATAGATCCTGTTGGGTTCAAATTCACAGAGATATGCCTTCCTCTGCCTCCGAAGTCTTAGGATGAAAGGTTTTCAATACACATCTGGCTTATTTGCATATCCTTATATTGATGAATCTATTATAATATTTATGATGCATTCAGAAAGAGGAGCAGCATGTGAGATAATAAAGTACAATCTGAATAATGTGAAACCTTAAATATTGGCCAGTGAGATATAGCATACTAATTATTAGTTCCACTTTAGTTGAGAGCTAGAACCCTGGAACATCTTGCACAAGGCTCTGTCTCCTTTAGCAATACAGATAAACAGTGAGTAAAGACATGCCATCAGGTTGTGCTTAATAATATAGTATGATGAAACCAGGGGAAATAACTCAAGATAAACTTGGTATTGGATGTCCTTGTCTGATACTTATTCTGGACATTCCCTTTCATTTGCCTTTTCCAAGGACAAGAGGCAGAGGCTTCAAACCAGTCATTTTAACAATGGCCCTTAAACAAAAATTCAGTTATTGCTTCTATAACCAGATCATAAATTTAGTGTCATATATGAACTTTTTACTTCACAAACCTAGTTTTATCCTGCACTTCCCAGGGATGTGTGCTTCTTATATTTCCATTCTATTGTTTACTAGGACATAAAACCATGGTAAATTCAACTAAAATAATAATACTGAAAAGAGAGTATACACATCATGTTAGCTGAGGTGAATTATCACATTGTGTTATTACCACAACCCTTTCGCACATTCACATATGGGTTGCATTATCCTGTGTTACCTTATTTCACCCTTGGTGTGGGTCTTATATTACATTAAGAAACAACAGAGACAAGGATAGGAACACTTCATTCTTTCTAACTCATCTTTTGCTTATGCAATTATTCTTGTGCCTTTTTTGTCTATTCCATGGATCTGTTTCTATCCCCAATCCCTTACCAGACAGGAACACTTACTCAGGCCTTCCTTCTTTGAGGACTCTGCCACTCAGACTGAAATGCAAAGCACTCACCTAGCTTCTTGTCTCTGCAGGATGGTGGGTTCATTGGGCAGATCTTGTTTCATTAATAAGCATCACTGGGCTAGAGATATAACAAGCTAGAGCTCTGTGTCTCTGTGACCTCACCTCCCTCCAGAACTGCAATTTTCATTTCAACTGCAGTGGCAATGACAGGGACAGAGCTGGCTTTGGGAGACTAGATCATTTATGAAAAAGTTCTCCTTGTTAATTAGCAAAGACTTTGTAGTGTTCCTTGTGATTTTATCCAAAGGGATAAGGTTTATTGAAGAGGCACTGAGTTTTCATGATCCCTGAAGGCAGAACAGGGCACCTGGGGAAGGTGCTAGAAACTTTGAATTCAGATTTATGAGAAAGTTAAAGAAGCCTCTGTATCTCTTTGGATTCCACACTTCACTGACTTCTTCCAACACAAACCAACATAATTAACTTTTAGAATATTTATATCATTTACTACTTAAAACGTGAATGTTTTATACATGCATGTGTTTTAGTCAAGTCTACAAATGCTTATCTCTTTTCAGTTCCTTTTTTATCCTCACACCACAATTCTTTTCAATTTTCATGTGTCCCTTAACACACACACACACACACACACACACACACACACACACACACACACACACACACAAAAGAAACCCAAAAATTAAAAATCAACAAGTTTACTTAGTAAGGCTACTATGTGTCTAATGGAGTGGCATCTATGGAATCATGAATAGTCTCTAAAAGTTAGAAATCTGACACATCCTCTCCCAGAAATCATCTGTGTCGATTAGCTCTTCAGCTAAGAGTGGGACTTCCTGATCACCTCCACTCTACTTGGATTTTTCTAGATTAATCTGTGCAGGTTTTGTGCATAGGGTCACAACAAGTAAATTAACATATGCAAGAGCTCTGTTTCCTTAGAATCATCTATTACCAAAAAGATTCTAACATGCTTTCTGCCTCTTTTTTCATGATGTTCCTTGATTCTTCAGAGGAAGAGTTATTATATAGATGTACCATTTTTAGCTGGACCCTCCAGGATATCTTATGCTCAGTACCTTGCATAATCAGGGCCTCTGTGTCAATCCCACAGACTGAAAAAAGAAGCTTCTCTACCAAGAGTTGAGAGATATACTAATTAAGATAAAAGCTTAGTGGCGAGTTTATTACTATATCCTTTCAGCAGAATGATATTATTAGGTTTTTCCCAAGTGATGAATCAATCTGACTCTAAAGATTGGTAGCTGTCCTGTTACAATGTCAAAATAAGTTCATTTCAGTTTACTTTAAAACTCAACTCTCTGGATTCTGGAATTTGACGTGTTTCACACCTTGACTTTATCTTGACCTCCATCCTTTCCCAAACCACAAGAAGATAATCTGCGAGTTAATCTTAAACTGGTATTTGCTCCTGTATTTTGCTTGAAAAGTTCCTATGTTGCCCAATTCCTCAGGCAATCACAAGATTATGATTTTCCCATATAAAAGGAGTCTAGACATTTATCTGTTGCTGTTCTTCTAAGCTCCACATCAGGTACCACAGCTGCTGGACCAGCTTTGGTATGCATAGAAGTAAAACTTGATTAATTGGATCAAAATTATGGCTGGGCAGTAGTGATGCTTGTGTTTAATCCAAGAACTTGGAAGGCAGAGGCAGGTGAATGTCTTTAGTTTGAAGCTAGCCTTGTCTTCAGAGGGAGTCCCAGGACAGCCAAGGCTACACAGAGAAATCCTGTCATGAAAAACAAAACCAATAAAAGCAACATCATCAACAAAATTTGGGTTAATGTCATTATACTGATGGTCTTTGTATTTATTTCATGGATTTAACATTGCATCTATGTACCCCTTAGACACATAATCTTGACCCTGAGAGTACCTCAAATCACAGGTTCCATCATGTGAAATGGATCTTCATCCTTCCTGAATTTGTTAGTTACTCTCATGATGTTCACGACCCTATTGTGCCAGGCTACTTGTTAGGGTTACTCTGGTAGAATCTGTTGTGTTTTCGTGGCACTAGATTACCACCTCCGAATGTGCCCCCAATTCCATCAGTTTCTTCCAGTATTTTCTCCCTTCCTCCCCACAACTTGATCACTACTGTTCCCAACACCACCCACTGCCAGTACATGCATGAAATTTATTCTACTTACCTTTCCCAGGGAGATCTTTGCATCCTCATTAATTTCACTGTGTTACTTAGCCCCTCTGGGTCTGTCAATGGTAGCCTGATTATTTTTTACTTAACAACTAATATCCATTTATAAGTGAGTAAACACCATGCTATTCTTTCTGCATCTTGATTGCCTCATCAGGATGATTTTTTTCAAGATCATTTTTTTTTTCAAATTGCCTGCAAAATCCACGATGTCACTGTTTTTAACAACAAATAATACTTTGTTGCGTGAATGCACAACATTTTCTTTATCCCTTCTTTATTTGTGTGACATCTAGGTTGTTTCCAGCTTCTAGTTATTATAAATGAAGCTGCTATGACATAGTTGAGCAAGTGTCCTTGTGACAGGATGGAATATCTTTGGATATAAGCCCAGGAGTGTTATGGTCTTGATGTAAATAGATTCCCAATTTCTAAGAAACCAATATATTTATTTCAATAGTGGCCATACAAGTTTGAACTCCCACTAGCAGTGGAGGAGGGTTTCCTTGCTCTACATCCTCAACAGTATGAGATGTACCTTTTGTTACTGATCTTAGCCATTCTGACATGTATAAGATAGAGTTTATGAGTCATTTTGATTTTCATTTTACTGATTGCAAAGGATGTTAAACATTTCTTTAAGGGCTGCTCAGCCATTTCAGATTCTATTATTGAGAATTCTGTTTAGATCTCTACCCCATTTTTAACTGAATTATTTAGTTTGTTGATGTTTAATTTCTTGATTTCTTTATGCATTTGTGGTATCAGTGCTCTGTTAGATGTGGAATTGGGGAAAACCTTTTCCCATTCTGTGGGCTGACTTTTTGTCCTATAGACAGCATACTTTGCCTTACAAATATTCAGTTTCATGAAAATTTGTTAATTGTCTAACTTAGTACATGAGCTATGTGTTCTGTTGAGGATGTTGTAACCTGTGCCACAGAGTTTAAGGCTTTTCATTGTGTTCTCTAGCAAGTTTGGGCAAGGTGATTGATATGGATTCTGCTACAAACAGACATCCAGCTAGATGAACATAATTTGTTGAAGATGCTTTCTGTTTCCATTTTATACTTCTGGATTTTTTAATAAAAAAATCAGTGGTCAATAATTGTGTGGATTTATGTCTGGATCTTTGATTCAATGCCATTGATCAACATTTCTGTTTTTATGCCAACACCATGAACTTTTTATTACTGGAACTGTGTAGTACAGCTAGATTTCAGGGTTGGTGAAACTTCCAGGAGTTCTTTTGTTTCTTAGGATATTTTTACCTATCCTGGGTTTTTATTTTTCCATATGAATATGAGAATTAGTCTTTCATGTTTGTAAAGAATTCTGTCAGAATTTTGATGAGGATTGCATTGAATCTATAGATTACTTTTAGTAAGGTGGCCATTTTTACTATGTTAATCTTACTGATCCATAAGCATGGGAGGTCTTTCCATCTTCTGACATATTCTTCAATGTTCATCTTCCAAGTCTTGAAGTTTCTATCATACCAGTCTTTCACTTGCTTGGGTAGAGTTACTCAAATATATTTTATATTATTTGTGTCTATTGTGAAGGGTGTTGTTTCCCTGATTTCTTTCTCAGATCATTTGTCATGATAGGAGGGCCACTGACTTTTTTTAAGTCAATTCTTGTATCCAGACAATTCACTGATGGTATGTATCAGGTGTAGGTGTTCTCTGGGAAAATTTTTGAGCTTTCTTGTTTAATTATCATATCATTTGCAAATAGCAATATTTTGACTTCTTCCTTACCAATTTGTTTCTTGATCTCCTTTAGTTATTTTGTTGCTCTAGCTAGTTGTTGCTAGATATATATGGAAAGAGTAGACAAGAGTGTGATGTTCCTGATCTTAGTGGAATTGCTTTGAGCTTCTTTCCATTTGTCTTGATGTCAGCAATAGGCTTGCTGTAAATTGCCTTTATTATATTTAGTTACATCCCTTGTATCCCTGATCTTTCCAAAGGGTTTTGAATTTTGTCAAAGAACCTTTCAATATCTAAGGAGATGATCATGTGGCTACTTTTCTTTCAGTTTGTTTATATGTTGAGTTACATCGACAGATTTTCATGTGGTGAACGATGTCTGTTATTCTAGGATGAAGACCACTTGATCATGGTAGATGATGTTTTTGATATGTTCTTGGATTCGGTTTTTGAGTATTTTATTGAGTACTTTTGCATCAATGTTCATGAGGGAAATTGGTCTGTGATTCTCTTTCACTGTTGAGACTTTGTTTGGCTTGGGTATCAGGGTGACTCTGGCCTCAGAAAAAGAATTTAGTAATGTTCTTTCTGTTTCTACTTTAATTACATAATTTGAGGAATTTGGGTATTAGGTCTTCTTTGCAAGTCTGGTAGAATTTTATGTTAAAACATCTGGCAGTGGGAATTTTGTTTGTTTGTTTGGGAGACTTTTAATGAATGCTTGTATTTCCTTAAGGGCTATAGATCTATTGAAGTTGTTTATTTTATCTGTATTTAGCTATGTTAAGTCGTTTCTATTGAGAAAATTGTTCATTTCTATTTAATTTTCCAATTTTGTTGAGTACAGGTTTTTTAAGTATGACCTAATAATTCTTTGGTTTTCCTCTGTGTCTGTTATGTCCATTTCTGGTTTTGTTTTGGACATTCTCTGCTTTTTATTTGTTTTGGATTAGGGTTTGCCTTCCTAGTTTATTTTTTCAAAGACCCAACTCTTTGTTTCATTGATTTTTTAATTTTTTTTGTCTTTAATTTGTTACATGGAGATGTAACCAACCTTCTTATTAAATAAGAAACACAGAACCAATGCAAAGAAGAAAGCCAAGAGGTCAGAGCTAAAAGCTAAAACCTTACCCTTCCTCCTGCAGTGGTCCTACCTCTCCGAACCAGAGCTACTTTCTGTGTTAAAGTCCTTATATAGAATTTCTGTTCTGCCTTCTCATTGGTTGTAAACCCAACCACATGACCACCTCGTCATGGCCTGTCTGTGTAGTCCTCCAGGTTTTCCATGATTGGTATTGAGATTAAAGGCATGTGTATCCAATAATGGCTGTATCCCTGAACACACAGAGACTTACCCAGCTCTGCCTACCAAGTGCTGGGATTACAAGCATATGCCACCACTGCCCTGCTTTCCTATGGCTTGCTAATAGCTCTGACCCCTGGGCAACTTTATTTATTAACATACAAATAACATTTTAATACAAATAAAATATCACCATATTTCCCCTTTTCTATTTTAATAAAAAGGAAAAAGGAAAAAGCTTATAACTAACATAAGAAAAACTATATACAAAAGTACAATAACTATATACAATATATACAAGTAATAAATACCTAAACAATGTCTAGTTCATTTAATTTGACAAATTCAGAGAAAATAATTCCATTATCTATCCTATTGTATCTAATTCACTTTCTATCCTAAGTAATCTTCAACTATAACTAACTAATCTTCACCTCCCTCAGAGACCCAAGAAGGAAATAATATTAGCTAAAAAAATAAAAACAGGAAGTACATGCAAGCAACTTCCAAAAAATTGTGAGTTGACAGAAACAGCCAGCTGCCTGGACAGTCATCTGAGGTTTCTCCGCAGTGTTGGGGCATCATCTTCAGCCTATAGGCTTAGCATATCTGACAGACTCATTTTTGAAGTAGGATGTACACAAGGTCAACAGTTCAACCTCACATTGGGTGAGAGCAGTCTATATACCAGAAACACCTGAATTCCACTAGTGTCATGTCATGATTTAGGATTTTAAATTCTGGAAATTGTTGATGTTTTTTGAATTCAGCTGTCCATTCTTCTTGGCTATGTGTGTATGTGGCTTCATCTCAGCATCCCGTTGTTCTCCACATCCCTCTATTAAATGCCATTCTACTATTGAGAGGCGTGAGCTTAATTACTCTTCAAGAATAACTGTTTCAGCTACTGTCCCATTGCACATCAGAAGCCATCAGCCCACTGCCTGTTTTCAGTTTGAGTTTGATTATTTCCTGCCTTCTACACCTCTTGGTTGTGTTTGATTCTTTTTGTTCAAGAGTTTTCAGGTGTGCTGTTAAGTTGCTAGTATGAGATCTTTGCAATTTCTTTATGAAAGTACTTACTGCTGTGAAATTTCCTCTAAGCACCACTTTCAATGTGTCCCATAAGTTTGGGCATGTTGTGCATTCATTTTCATTAAATTCTAGGAAGTTTAATTTCTTTATTTCTGCATTGACCCAGTATTAGTTGAATAGGGAATAGTTAATTTTCAATGACTTTGTAGGATTTCTGCTGTTTCTGTTATTGTTGATATCCAACTTTAATCTGTGGTTGTCTGGTAGCATATAGAAGATTATTTCAGTTTTCTTGTATCTGATTAGACTTGCTTTGTGACCAAGTACATGTTCAATTTTTGAGAAGGTTCCTTGAAATGCTAAGAAGAGATATTCTATTTGTGTTTGGGTGAAATGTTCTGTAGATATTTGCTAGGTCCACATGATCCAAAACATCTATTAGCTCCAGTATTTCTCTGTTTAGTTTTTTCTGGATGGTCTGTCCATTGGTGAGAGTGGGTTATTAAAGTCTGCCATTATTTATGTGTGAGTTTCAACATGTGATTTAAGCTTCAGTAATGTTTCTTTTACAAATGTGTATGCCCTTGCATTTGGGACAATGATATTCAGAATTGAACTGTTATCTTGCTAAATTTTTCCTTTGATGAGTATGAAGTGCCCTTCACCATCTCTTTTGAATAATTTTTGTTTGAAGTCTATTTTGTTAGATATTAGAATGGCTATACCAACCTGCTTCTTAGATCCATTTGCTTGGAAAATATTTTTCCCACACTTAACTCTGAGCTAATGCCTATCTTTAACATTGAGGTGTGTTTCTTTTATGAAGCAAAAGGATGGAACCTACTTGCTTATCCATTCTGTTTGCCTATGTCTTTTTGTTGGAGAATTGAGTCCATTCATGTTGAGAGGTATTAATGAACAACAATTGTTAATTCTTGTTATTTTATTGTTGTTGGTTGTGGTGGTGGTGGTTTTGTGTGTGTGTGTGTGTGTGTGTGTCTGTGTCTGTGTCTGTGTCTGTGTCTGTGTCTGTGTGTCCGTGTCTGTTTCCATTTTGTGCATTTTGCTGGTGTGAGATTTATTTCCTTTGTTTTATGGGTCTAGTTAACTTTATTTTGTTGTTTTCCTTCTAATAACCACTATAGGAATGAATTTGTGGGTATATATTGTTTAAATTTGACTTTGTTATCAAATATCTTGATTCCTTCATCTATAGCAATTGAAAATAGTAGTGTGGGCCTGTATCCATGGCCCCTTAGAGTCTCCAGAATATCTGTCCAATGCCTTCTAGTTTTTAGAGTGTCCAATGAAAAGTCAGGTGTAATTCAATCAGGTCTGTCTTTATATGTTACTTGGTCTTCTTCCCTTGGAGCTTTTAATATGCATTCTTATTCTGCATGTTTAGTGTTTTCATCATTATGTGGTGTGGGAAATCACTTTTCTGATCAAATTTATGTGGTGTTCTATAAGCTTCTTGTACCCTTACAGGCATGTGCTTTCTTAGGTTAAGAATTTTTCTTCTGTGATTTTGATAAATATAATCTCTGTATTTTCTTGTTTTGCTATTCCTATTATACTTAGGTTTGATCTTCTTATACTTTTCCAGATTTTTTGGATGTTTTGTGTTAGTAATTTTCTTAGATTTAATATTTTCTTTGACTGATGAATCTATTTTATTTAATGTGTATTCAACATCTGAGATTTTTTCTCCTCCATCTCTTGTGTTCTGTTGTTGATGCTTGTGTTTATAGTTCCTGTTCACTTACCCAGATTTTCCATTTCCAGAAATACCTCATTTTGTATTTTTTTATTGCTTCTATTTTGATTTTTATGTCTTGAACAGTTTCCTTGGCCTGGGTATTTTTTGTTTACTTTCTTACTTTTTTGGCATTATTTAAGGGACTTTTTATTTCTTTCAATTCTTTGTGTTTTTCTGGATTTCTTTAAGGGATCTTTTCATTTCCTTTTTAAGAATCTCTATCATCTTCATGAAGTTGTATTAAGGTAGTTTTCTTGTGCTTCAGATGCATTGGAATGTTCATGTGTTGCTACCATGGGATATCTGGACTCTGGTGGTACCATATTAACCTGAATGTTGTCATATATATATATATATATATGTATATATATGTATATATATATATGTATATATATACATACACATATATACATATATAGAGATATATAGATAGATAGTATGTTGTCATTTTATACACTGATAAGTATATCTCACAATAGAGGAGAGAAGATGAACAGTGTAAAAAAATAGCAAACACAGAAAAAAATCTGGTTACAAGTAAAATTCATAGTTTTTTCCTACATGAGAAGCTTAATTTGAATACTTTGTCATTAATTAACTTCTCTTTTTCATTTACTCTATCTCCTATCTTTTCCATCATATCCTCTCTCATTTTCTCTCTGTTCTACTCTTGTTTTTCTCTCCTCCTCTCCCCTCATCTCTTCTTTTCTCTAATTCTCCCTGTATTGCTCTTGCTACCCAGGAATTCAGCACTTGCTTCCCAAGTACTGGGATTCAGAGATTCCTCTTCAGGGAAAGTAGGCTGAAGTACAATAATGAACTCTAGAATTTTCATCTATGGATGATTTCCTGCTTTAACTTGTCAGCAACCAAGTTCACAGAACGTCTGCAATCCAAATGTTGCTACTCATTCCAAGCCATCAAGCTTTTTATACATTTATCAAAACAGAATGTAATGGAGGTTGCAAGGATACATCCATGTCTACAAGCTAGTTGGGTATATGAGATTAAATTCTCATACTAATTGGTTATCCATAATTCTATAATCTTCACTGACTGTGTTCAGATGGCCTGAATGCTTCAAAGTATGAGTTTTTCTGGACTTGAAAGACACACAGTGCCCCAGGATCCATGGACTCTACTCTCTAAATCTTTTGATGCATTCCTGTCAAGGAGAGCATATCAGGCAAACTCAAGGATTCTCTGGAGAAGACAAAAGTTGTTGTCACAGCAGTAAAATGGAAAAAGGACAGTAAAAACCATGGTAACTGGAATATTGACAGGATGAGGGGGAAAACATCATTTTACTTTATTTTTATGTTTGTGAATGTTAATTGTATATGAAACTGTGTCACAGTAGGGCTTTTCATATAAGATTATATTTCACTGACTGCATTTCCCTCATATTCTTTAACTATCCTCTTTGATATGTGTGTTTATGTGTGTGTGTGATATATGATATATCATATGATATAAACATGATATATTATATATAGATGCAACCATAATTTTATGTATTCATATAAATCTGTGAACAACAAACAAAATGTGTGAGTGTTTTTTTCTTTCAATTTCTTTCTTTTCCTTTCTCTTTTCTTTCTTTCATTCTATTATGCTTTGAGACTAGGACCCTCGACATTTCTCTTGTTGTACTGAAACTCAATACATTGGCCAGGCTGGCCTTGAACTCACAGATCTGCCAGCCTTGTATCCTGAATGCTTGGGTTGAATTTATGTGCCACCATACCAATTCTGTAATTGTTTTCTCCATGAAAGATTTTATTAACTTAAAACAATTCTCTCTTTCATCCATTTTCCTACAAGTAACACTGCTTTGTCCTAGTTAATGCTTGAAAGAAGCAATTGAGGACAAAGTAATAAACTGTTTCTTCTGCTCCTATGTCACAGGAATCTTAGAAGGTCTTATTAATAAAATCAAACCTGAGGACAGTTATTGGGGTGAATGCTGGAAGATCAGAGAAGCAGAACAAGCCACAGCTACCTCACCTTGCCAATTCCTCAGCTAATCCTGTTTCCTCAGACTGGAAGCCTCTCAGTCCTCATCCAGAATGAATCTCAGCTGAACTGCTACTCAAAAGCCTGAAAGCTTAACCAGCCAAATGCTTCTAGTTCCTGGTCTTCACATCTTATATACCTTTCTGCTATCTGCCATTACTCCCTGGGATTAAAGGCTCACTTCTTGGGATTAAAGGCGTGTGTCACCATGCCTGGGTGATTCCAATGAGGCCTTGAACTCACAGAGATCTAGAGGGATTTCTGCTTCTGGAATGCTAGGATTAAAGGCATGGGTGCCATCATTTTCCAGCCTCTGTATCTAGTAGCTGTTCTGTTCTTTGACCCCAGATAAGTTTATTAGGGTGCACAATATTTTGGATGCACAATACCACCACATTTCCCCTTTTTTGACTAAAATTAAAAAAGGCTTATAACTAATACAAGAAAAACTATCCAATAAGTATATACAATATATACACTCAAGAATTACATTAACGATGTCGAGACCATTAACATTTGACAGATTCAGATAAAAAACTCCATTATATATATTAACAATGTGCAGTCCAGTAACATTTGATAAACTCAGACAAAAAAAAATTTCATTACTTATCCTATTTAAAACAAGTAGTTCCTTTTTAAACGTAGATTTAAAAATTGACCTTTTTTTAAGCCGGGCGGTGGTGGCGCACGCCTTTAATCCCAGCACTCGGGAGGCAGAGCCAGGCAGATCTCTGTGAGTTCGAGGCCAGCCTGGGCTACCAAGCGAGTTCCAGGAAAGGCGCAAAGCTACACAGGGAAACCTTGTCTCGAAAAAAAAAATTGCCCTTTTTAAATCTTATCTTTATCTTATCATATCCATATTCTCTTTTTTCTATTCATAATAGATTCAATAATCTAACTTTTGTCATTTTTATATCTTCCTCTTTTTTTTTGGAGTAGATTCGGTGATCTACCCATTTATCCTATTATTTCTTTATCTTTTTTCTCAGAGTAGAGCCAATGATCTACCTACCTCATATCTATATTCTCTTCTTTCTTTTTCCTTTTTTTAAACAAAACCTGAATCTAATCTCTTTGTTCAGCTTTTTTCCTGACCATTAACAATTAACAACGTGTAACCAACAAGCATAAACAATAACAATATCCATAACTCATTAAACAACCAAAACCTCCCATCCCACAACTTGGGAATGTAGGTGTCATTTTCTTAAAATTACACCCTGCTTTCTAGGGTGAAGGAATCTTTAGGGAATCCTGAAAAGAAAATTTTTGGGTTAATTTTCAAGTCCTGTATCATTTGTCCAGTCGCTGCATAATGAGAAAGTGCAGGGCTTGTTTCAAGTCCTTGTTCAAGTAGTCTGTCAGGCTAGATCATCTCAGCTAGCCATCTCCAAATTGTCCTAAGTAGTTTGTAGTCCAAAGTTGATCTTTTGGTGGTGTTAATCAGCTTAATGGCTTTATCACAGTCCATGTGGAATCGTCTTTATGGGGTCCCGTCATCCTTTTGAAGATTTCAAAGTTGCTATTAGGCGTGGTCATAGTTCCCTGTAGTTTTTTTTTTTTTTTTCCTCTGTGGTTTGGAGCAATCTCAGTCTGATAAATGTCTGTCTCTCGGAACCATGAATATTCTTCCCTAGAAGATAAAATCTTCCCAGCAATTTCTTCCCAGTATTTGTCTTGCCAAACTTTTCCAGACTGACCTTTGCCGATGTTTTCTTGTAACAGGATGGTCCTGGCAATTCTTCTCTGAACAAGCAACAGTAAACCCTTCATCCCAGGTAGTAGCATCACCACAGTCACCAACGATGAGAAGCAGCCAGCAACTCAGGCAGCAGCTGCTGCCTCCATGGTCCCACTGCCACCATTTGTGGCTGGGCCCCTGCCGAAGCTTCTCCTTAGCAAGCCTCCTAGGCTGGCCTCAAACTCAGGATCCTCCTGCGCCTGCCTCCTTCAGCAAATCCTACCGGCGTGTGCCACCACAACTGGCTGAGAGTAGCTCGGGGCTGAGCTGGAGCCCGCAAGCCCACAGGCAAGCAGCTTTTTCATAAATTCATACCACGAACGCTGGGCGCCAGATGTAGCATGAATCTTAAAATGTCTTATTAATAAAAACAAACTCAGGAGCCAGGTATTGGGGTAAAACTGGAAGATCAGAGAGACAGAACAAGCCAGAGCTACCTCACCTTGCCAGTTCCTCAGCTGATCCTGTTTCCTCAGACTGGATGCCTCTGAGTCCTCATCTGAATGGCTCTCAGCTAAACTGTGCTGCTCAAAGCCTAAAAGCTTAACCAGCCAAAAGCTTCTAGTTTCTGGTCTTCATGCCTTATATACCTTTCTGCTTTCTGCCATCACTCTCTGGGATTAAAGTCGTGAGTCACCATGCTTGGCTGTATCCTTGAACACACAGAGATCCAGGTAGATCTCTGCCTCTGGAATGCTAGGATTAAAGGTGTGTGCTACCACTGCCTCATAATAGCTCAAATTTGCTATGCTACTGAGGAAGACCTTGAACTTCCAGGTCCCCTTGCCTCCATGTCCTGAGTGTTGTAATTAGAGCTGCTGTAGAACTTGGGCCTTTATTCCAGTGTCTCAGATGGAACCCACTGCAATGATAGAGAACATGATGGAACTCCAGTCAAGGGCTAGAAAAAGCTACAGTTCTCTCACTTGTGTGAGGAATTCACCTTGTGTGGAAAGCTCTGTGAAAAACTATGCCCATTTGAAGCAAGTGAACATGAAGCAGATGCAACAGCTTTGTGCAGGAGAAGCCAATTCGGGAACAAAAAAAAATGACGTTTAAGACTTTGATGCTCAACAGCAAAGAAGACTCTACCTAGTTCAGAAAGTAATAATGCCAAAATCAAAGAACAGGACCAGCTCCAGTAAGGCTATAGATGCTCTGCCTTCCGTTCACCTCCACTAAGTCCATGAGTATTTCTATATTTGGGCAAGCATGTAAAAAGGGGAGAGTCATGAGAAGCAAATGTCTATGGTAGGTACTACATGGATACAGGCATCATTGTATGTATATGTACATATGTGTATACATAAAAGCAGAAAGGGAATGTGGGAAGGAAGGATACTAGAAGGAAAGAGAAACAGACTGGGGAACAAATGATAAGAGGACTTGGGGTTTTCAATGAAAACTGAATAAATGAGGGTTGAGGATGTGGCTCAGTTGATAGAGTGTTTGCCTACTATGTCCAAAGCGCTGAGTTCAATCCCACTGCACAAACTGGGCATGGTGATACAAAATTATAACCTCAGCACTCATGACATGGAGGCAAGAGGATAAAGGACATCCTTAGTCATGCAGCAAGTTTCAGTCCAGCCTGCAATAACTGAAACCTAGTCTCTAAAGAAAATGTATAAATAAAACAGTAAAGAAATAGTAAGACTGATTACTCTGGTTTCTTAGAATCAGTCTTGTGCTGGCTAGTTTCGTGTCAGTTTAACACAATCTACAATCATTTGGGAAGAGGGAACCTTAATTGAAAAAAAAAATCCTGCATAAGATTGGTCTGTAGACAAGCCTGTGGGCATTTACTTGACTAATGATTGGTGTGGGAGGGCGCAGCTCCTTGTGGGCAGTGCCACTCTTGTACACATGGGTACACATACATGGTCCTGGATGCAGTAAGAAAGCAAGCTGAGCAAGTCATGTGGATCAAGGCAGTAAGCAACACTCCTGCATGGCCCCTGCTCCGTTCCCTGCCTCCAGGTTCCTGCCAGACTTGAGTTCCTGCCATGACTTCCTTCAGTGATGGACTTCTACCTGGAAGTAAAAAATTAAATAAGTTTTTTCCTCCCCAAGTTGCTTTCTATTATTTTATTTATATATTTATTTTGGTCAGGGTGTTTTATCACAATAGAAATTCTAACTAATACAAGTTTTACATGTATTGAAATGTCACACTGTACTCCATAAATATGTAAAATTTTACTGATCAACAAAAAGAAGATAGTAAGGAGGGAAAGAATGAATGTAAAGGAGGAAGAGATGGATAGAGGAAGAAAAGAAGGGAGGGCGGGAGGGAGGACAGACTAGTAAAACCTGGTTCTTTCTCTCATGAGGTAATCAGTTACTTTGGCAGGAGTTGCCTTGGTTACCAATAGCACAAGCCTGTTAGCTCTGAAAACTACGTTGCCCAGAATGCAGTTCGCCAAGGCCAATGAATGATCATAGGCCAACGTCACTGGGTCAGTCCCGTCACTACGGAACTTGGCTTCACTACTGGCTTAACAGTAGTTCCGAAGGCTGTGTTGAGCGCCGTGTTCCCGCACTGCAAGCTGTGAGGGTTTGGGGCTTCAGCGGTGCGAGTGTTGCCACCTCTCCCTTCTGGCTGGACTGAGGAGCTGCGCTGGTTTCGCGGTTCCCGCTGCACCTTCGGAATCTGCACCTTCGGAATCCGATGGCGGTGGCCACCCAGAGCGACCTGGCTCAGGTACGTGCTGAGTCCTTTGGGCTTTGCTCCACCTTAAAGCCTAGTGCAGGGACAGCTACCGAGTAGAAATCCCTGGGTTCAAAACAGTGCAGGACACACAGATGGGCCCCCATTTCCAAATCCAGAGTCAGAGCTGTGGGAGAGTGCTGAGCTGGGAGCTTTCACGGCAGGAGGCTGGTAGCCAGTGTTGTGAGCTGAATGAATCAGTCAGGTTTCAGCTTTTTTGAAGTGTCTACTCCTTGTATCCAGAGGTAGAACTGTTTGGAAAAGGGCAAGGTGAAACCCAGGAAAAGTTGGAGCCGTGTGCAATTTCTTATAGTAAGAACGAACACTGGGAATTGGAGGACTAAGAGATGTCCTTCATGAAGTTCTTTCCAGGTCACCTGGCTTACTGGCTGAGCAGGGAAAGCAGAAAAGTGAGGAGGCATGTGATATGCACTTGGATCCCCGACCGTGGATAGTGGCTTCTCACAACCTACCTTTGCTCAGAAATTCTTATGACCATTCTACAGCCTCATTGGAGCTAGTCCTATTCTTTGTCTTGGGGATTGTGTTCTGGAATCTGTGTCCAAGTTTGGCCTGCTGACCTGAACAGACTCTTAAGTACAGGAGCCCTACTCTTGACTTAGGGGCTATATGGACTGGTTCTTATCTGCTGGGAACCAGGGCAAATGAGGTGTGAAGGTGTTACCTCTTACATAACTTCTTTTGGGTGTATTACGGTTATTGGCCTTTATGGAGCAGAGATTGGTATGGTGACCTACAAAATACATTGGTCCCTTAGTCGTGACAGTGAAATGAGCAAAACAGTACAGTGATAGAGAGACACCATGGCAGTGGTAAGGCTATTGGGACTCTTAACATTCCTTTTATTTGTAGAAGACAGGGAGAGGATCACCATTAATTCCTCACCACTGCTGAACCAAGCTCACCACATCTGTCCTTGGTCTTGTGGAGTGCTAGAGCAGTGGTTCTCAACCTGTGGTTAGCAACCCATGATGGGGGTGGAACGACCCTTTCACAGAGGTCACCCAAGACCATAGGAAAACACAGATATTTGTGTGATGATTTATAACAGTAGCAAATTACAGTTATAAAGTTGTAACGAAGAACAAAAATCATTTTATGGTTGGGGGATCACCACAGCATGAGGAACTGTATTAAAGGGTGGCAGCATTAGAAAGGCTGAAAAACACTAAGTAGTCTCACAGTTTCACCAAGCCAGATTTGGCTAGTGCCATTACCTTGGTCTGTTGATGTTCTGACTGGGGTGAACAAGACATTTCTTAATGTCTCTTCAAGATAATTCATGTAAAGGGAAGACTACCCTGCTGTTACATACTGGATAAATCAATGGGCGAAGGTGGGGCAGAATAGTTTTTCTTTTATTTCTCTTGGGACCCAAAAGCTAGGGCATAGTTGTCAGACCTGCAGTGGCTTTCTCAGATGCCCTCTTCAGAATCCCAGAAGAACTGGGAGATTCTTTGACCCAGGTTACACTTCCTGGTGCTACAGAAGGATGAGATAATCAAGGAAAAAGCTACTGTAGTCACAGAGGTGGTTGCTGTTGGGCTCCAGGTTTTGTGTTGTTTAGATAAGGAATGTCAGGTTTACTGCTGATGAAGGTGAGAGAGAAAACTGGGAGCTAATTTTGTGTGTAAAAGCGTGGTGGTCATGTTTAGTAACTAGAAGCTCAGAGGCACCGCCAACACTGGTGTGAAGTTGGTGGTAGATGCAGTTAACATTGGAGTTTGGTTTGGGGATATGCTTAGAATCCGAGATGTTTCAAAACACCTAATTTGGGCATGCCAAATGCGTGGTTAACTACACAGCCTAGGACCATGTCGAGAGTGGATTCAAATTCAGGATGGAGTCATTCAGAAGGCAGTGTTAGAAGTGTTTGTGCTAGGGTGTAATTTGGGTAACCATTAGGAGGAGTTTTTGTAGTTTAGGTAGTCATATTAGTACACTTGGGAAAGAGGGCAGGGATCACTGGTGGGTTAGGTTTGGGTGCCTGGGTAGTCATTGTGAGAATCACAGGTTCAGAAGTGGCCTTGGGGAGGGTGTGAGATGTAGCAAGTTGTCAAAACTCTAGGGGATAAGTCAGTGAGAAGTACTAGGAGAAACCGAGGCGCTAAAGCTAAGACTAATGTTTATCCAGCTTGCTTTAGATGTAGTGGAATTCTGTAGTTACCCTTAGTGTGTTTGAGGAGGTTCAGGCAGGTCATACATTCAGAGACATAGGTGTTAATTGAGAGAGTCACAGGGCCTCGTGTAGAAGGAAGGGCACTATGTCAGGCCATTGAATGGGGTCAGGAGAAGAGGAAGGCAGCAAGTGAAGAGGGTACATCAGGTTCCAAAGAGTTGAAGAAAGTGATATGTGTTTGAGATTAGCGGGTTTTCCTGAGTGGCCAAGGTTGAGATGTGAAACAGTCAAGCAGAGTCTGCGGTGGTTTCTGCGTGGTTGCGTGCCCAACCCCATGACTTCATGTATTGAAATATAATACTCAGTGTCAGGTATTAATAGGGCAAAAACTTACCTGCCTGAGGTGTTTAGAGATAGAATCTTTGAGGAGTGAGTAGGGTAAAATTAACTCATTAAGGTTGTTCTTCTCACCCATGGCTGAATCCTGGTGTCTTTATAAAAGAGATCACACACACATGCCCTCCTTTCTTCTTGCCTCTTATCATATGTTTCTTTCATGCATCAGAACTCTGCAACAAGAAGGTTGTCACCAAAGAGACCTTGCACCTCCAGAGCCACAAACCAAACCATAGTTCTTTTCTTTATAAAGAAGCTTGCCTTATATGTGTTGTTATGTTAATGAAAATAGACTAATCCAGGGGGCTTGAGAACAGAACTGGGGCTGCCTCTGGTAGTGTGGACCATCAGAGGGATCCTGTATCAAGCTGCCAAGGCCCATCTGTGTTATAACAGAGTGCAGGTTAGGGATTGCAGGTCTGTGGAGAAGGAAGCTGAGACCAGTCATCCTTCAGAACTCCTGGGGAGGGGACCTTGGAGTCATGGGTCCACAGTAGGGCTGTGAGGTGGGAGAGTATCAGACAGGACAGCAGCTCACACCAGGGGCAGCATTAGTTGGGCCTTAAAGGGAAAGAGAAGCTTCCCTTTAAGACATAGGGAAGGATGTCATGAAGCTATAGTTCAAGGTAAAGGAGCAGAAGAGCCATCTACTCTGCGTAGCATTATGGGGACAAGCCTGCATAGAAATCCTCTGAAATAAGGGGACCTCTGGCTTACAAATTCTGGAGGGGCTGGCAGGAAATTCCACACCACCTAAGTACCAAGGAGCCAGGTCCTCAGTTGGATCCTAAGTTTATCTTGCAGGGTTGTGAGGCCATGGCACAGTAGAGCTGTTTAACTGTGCCCCAGGGAGACAGAACAAACCCACCCATGAGCAGTCTGCACAGAGGCTTGGCCTAATTTTTTGGAGGAGAGGCATTTGGAGAGTCTGTGGTCTGATTCTCTGGATATCATGTTCTGAGTAATGTGAGAGAAACAGAACGAGGTCTATGGAAAGGGATCAAGGTGGAGGTAGAGGTGGGAAGGAGAGCTTCTGAGAAATATGATAAAGAGTGAAGTGATACATGGATGGAGGGGGTGTGGATCCATAGGGATAGCCTTGAGAACTACAGAATAGTAGATAAGCTCCAAACTTTTTGTATCAGAAAGGTACAACTTTGAAAACCCTTGGAAACTGGCTGTGGGCTGTATATACCATGACCAGAGTTGAAGTGTTATCCCATGTTGTATTTCCCACAGTTGGAGGACATAGTGATGAATGGGAGTATCATGAGAGTGGACATTAGTGTCACCAATTATCGTTCGATATCAGCAAAGGGCATTCAGGGAAAGAATGACTTGGGGGGAGGATGATGATGAACTTGGGATCCTAAGAGAACTGATAATGGAAAGGTCTGTTCCCATTGTGGCAGGACTTTGTGACTTTTGAGGATGTGGCCATCTTCTTCTCCAAGGAAGAGTGGAGGCTCCTCGATGAGGCTCAGAGGCAGCTGTACCTTCGTGTGATGCTAGAGAACTTTGCACTTATAACTTCATTGGGTAAGGCCCCATACCCAGCCCATCCATGTACTTGCCAATATCCATTTTCTTCCAGTACAGATAGCTTTGCTATTTCCAGAGCAAGATTTTGGGTTCTGTTAACTTCTCTATTATCTTCTCATATATGGAGGGATTAGCCGTATGCACTGTTCCAAACAGTGCCAGAAGAGTCTGGGCATCAGGTACCTTGTATCAGTAAAGTAAGATTCTTGTTCATCTGCTTCCTTTTATGGTTTCTGTAGTCTAGATATGTTGGGCTTCATTTCCTAATTTCTGCACCTCTTCCTAAATGATAGCTCCCCATTGACTGCCAGAGTGAGAAATAACAGGCATTGTCATGATCAGTATTTACATAGGACTATGAGATGTTGCCAAAAATCTCCTTCGAGTATGTTATTTTCCATCCTGGTCATGTAATAAGCCGAGTCTCTTGGGCCACTGTTGGAGGCTCATCTGCTCTGTCTTGTATTTCTTTTAGGACTTGCTTCATGCAGGTTCCATGCAGATTCATGACAAGGGACATGGAGATATCCCTGGATGCTTTTTAGTGCAGTGCAATCCCAGAGGACAATTGACCTTGATGAGTTGCCCAGGGAGACAGGGAGACTTGTTACCTGTTGCTCTGTACCACCTCCTGTTAGGCATTTTCCAGTACTCATATGCATTCACTGTGAAGTATCCATAAATGCTTAAATATTCCTTGAACACATCTGAGATATCCTTAACCTTCTATACAGAATTCCTGTAATGAAGACCCCAAACAATAAGGTCTTACTGATTGCTGTTGACTGAGGAATAAGTTGCCTCTAATGTTTGTGATATAATTCAACCTTGTGTCCTTTGTCTCATGAGGCTTCCATGTTTTGTGATATTAACCTAACACTCCCTGACAGCCCCTTCCTTACCTCACATGTAGCTCCCTCTTCCTCACATCAATACACCAAGGCCTCATGTCTTGCTATGTGAATCACAAGACTTTCCTTTTCTTGTTTTAAAATGTACCTGCAGGATTTTAGCTAGAGAAGTGACTGAGTAATAATAGCACAGAGAGGTTGGGGACACTGATATAAGACGGTTGGTGTTTCCATGAGAAGTACCTGGTGTTCAGGAGGCAGAAGCAAGAAAGGAAAAACAATTAATCACAACCACCAATAGAGTTTCTCCATGAAAAGCAGAACGTGGCAAACAGTGTTGTAGGGTTGAGCAGTTTAAATAATGACAGCAGGTTTGTGGGGCAGTTGGCCTTACTTGTCTGCTCCCTGAACTCAGGATGATTAGACAAAGGAATATTCATTCCATCTTGAATTGTCCAAGAGACAGAAAATGTGGCAGGGAGCATGAGCTGTTGATTGGTTCATTTGCATATAAATGCTATAGGCCCCCTGAAGCCTTTTGTTATTGCTTAAGAATTGCCTTGCTTAGAGGAAGACTCTAGTCTCTCCCCAGCCAGCAGCAATAAAGAAGATCCCACTCACCAGTCACGCTGTGTTGCCCAGGCTAAGCCTGAATGCCTGAGCTAAAACAGTTCTGCCTCAATCTCCAAGATAGCTAGGATAATAACCACATGCCATCATGCCTTGCTTTTGGCAAAGTTTTGAAGATATCTAAAAATCAAGTTGTTGCTATACTGCTCAGTGGTTGAGTACTTAACCTAAGATGTGTAAAGCCCTAGGACAGTGGTCCTCAACGTTCCTAATACTGTGACCCTTTAATACAGTTACTCCTGTTGTGATGACTCCCAACCATAAAAGTATTTCATTGCTACTTCAAAATTATAATTTTTCTACTATTATGAATTGTAATATAAACATCTTATACACAGGCTATCAAAAATACAGCCCGCAAAGGGGTTGCAACCCTCAGGTTGAGAAATGTTGCCCTGGGGTAATTCCTGGCACCAAGAAAAAAAATAAAACATAAAAATTAAAACAAAACAAAAAACTCACGTTACCTATTGGGCTGTGGGTGCAGCTTAGTTTTAAAAGCTACATGTCTAGCTTTACAAGCATATATGTTGGAGGATCAGAAATTCAAGGTAAACAATAACTTCATGATGTGTTTGAGGTGAGCTTGAGATATGTGAGAACTTATCAGAAAAATAAAATAAAAAGTAATAAAGTATATAAATAATTTTACAGAAAATTATTTTAAAACACAAATAATACACCATCATAATAAATATGTTTCATAATAATTAATTTCTCTGTTTTCAGATTGCTGGCAAGGAATGGAGAATGGAAAGCTACCTTTTGATCAGGTTGTTGTAGAAGGATTGTCACTGGTCAGGACCCCAAAAGCAAGTCCAGCTAACCAGGAGTCTCATCCATGTGATATATATTTGCCACTCTTGAAAGGCATGTTGCACCTGGTTCATCAACTTAGGCAGAAATCAAACCTTCCCCAGGAACAGAATCATCGCAACTCAGAAAATACCTTGAAAAGACACTCACATACAGCCTTACTGGTGAAGAATTGCAGAATTCGTGGGTCACAAAAGCCCTTTCCCTCTGCAGAAGTTAGAAAGAACTTCCCAGATGCATTGGACATTATCCCTCCACAGACCATTCCCATTTGTGAGCAACCAAACCTAATCACTGAATGTGGAAAGGGCTTTCAGACTAGAATAGGATATTCCAAGCAGAGTCAACACAGAAAAGCCTCCAGCCTTAAACACACTCAGGATCACTACCCAAGAGCCAATGCTAGAAAAAGACTTTCTGAGTCTACTAAATGTAGGAAAGTCCACCGCCATAAAAGCTCTTTTACTCATCCCAATAGAGTCCCTGGTAGAGAAAAGTCGTACAAGTGCAATGAATGTGGAAAATCTTTTAGACAGACCTCCCACCTAAATAACCACCTCAGAATTCACACAGGTGAAAAGCCTTATGAGTGTGGTGAATGTGGGAAATCATTTACCCAAAGAGATACCCTCATTAAACATTATAGAGTTCACACAGGAGAAAAGCCCTATGTGTGTGATGAATGTGGAAAATCCTTTAGGCAAATTTCCAACCTTACTGAACACTGCCGAATCCACACTGGAGAAAGACCTTATGAGTGTGATGAATGTGGGAAATCCTTTGGATGCAAATCAACTCTTGTTCGGCACCAGAGAATTCATGCAGCTGAAAAGCGTTATGAATGTGATGAATGTGGAAAATTCTTCACACACAGCCATAGTCTGCTTGAACACCAGATGATTCACACTGGAGCAAGGCCTTATGGGTGTGATGAGAATGAGAAATCCTTTAGCCAAAGAGACACTTCCAACAAACACCACAAAACTCACACTGCAGAAAAGCCTCATGTGTGCAGCGATTGTGGGAAAGCATTCATTTACAAATCTAAGCTTGTTCGACACCAGAGATCTCACACTGGGGAGAAGCCATTTGAGTGCAAAGAATGTGGGAAATTTTTTCAAGAAAGCAATGGTCTTATGCAACATCAGAAACTTCATACTGGATTAAAGCCTTTTAAGTGTGGCCAGTGTGGTAAGTCTTTTGTCCAAAAGTGTCACCTCTTTCAACACCACGTAGTTCACACACGAGAGAGGCCATATGAGTGTGGTAAATGTGGGAAATCTTTTCCTCAACAGTCTACCCTCTTTCTCCACCGAAAAGTCTCACACCATGGAGAGGCTTCATGAGAATAACATGCAAAAATAGCTTCAGTCCAAGGTCTAATATCCTTTAGGTCTTGGAAGTTCATACTGTGCTCAAGAAGACATGGACCTGCAGGGGATGTTCTCATTTATTTTTCCTTTTCTTTTTTTCCCAGTATTAACTTTTATAATTGAACTGCTTGCCTCAAGTTGAACCTTATATTTTCAAACATCCAGGGTGTTTGTATTCCTTGTGTGTTCAGGAATGGATGAGTTTTATAGGAACTGCTCCATACATGCTGATGTGATTCGGGCTCTTGTCTGAGTTATACTCAAGCCATTTTCTGTGGTAGAAATCATCTTACTTTTTTATCAGTTTGCTCATTGTGCATTGGTATCCTCAACATGCTAAGGAAAGGCAAATATCTGGGTGGAATCCTGAGCAAAGCCTTAAGAGGAATGTTGTGCCCAGATCGTGACCCCCCAGAGAGACCACCAAGGACTATCCATACCAGAATGCAAAAGCAAGGTTTATTCTGTTTAAGGCTGCAGCAGGGAAGCTTGTTACAATGCACTTACTTGTAGCAGTGAGGCAGGGAGGAGCTTGCCCTTTCTTTGTGAGGCTAGTTCTTAAAGGCACAGACCACATAATTCATACCCCACAACCCACCTCCCTCTCCTTGGTTAGTATCAGTTTCCTTTTTTCAGTCTTTTATGTTATCTTTATCTTTCGTTTGTTCAGCAACCGTGTTAGGAGTTTTACGAGCTGTCTCCAGGGTTTGAGAAGTTTGGGATGTTTTATGGCCAATTAGCCCCTACCAGTTGGCCTAATATCCTTACTCTGTTTTTAAGTCCCTGTAGCTGATATCACCACCTGGGAACTTGAAAGGGATCTCAATTCTTATCTATACTTAGGAATCCTGGTTTAAGCTTCTCTTTGTCTGTAGGGGATAGAGTGTGGGGGGGGGGGGGGTTTACTGAGGTTTCACAAGGAACATGTTTTGTTTTATTTTGTTTTTTTCCTGAGTAGTTGAAACATGCATCTGTCATGTTTTACCAGGAGGAACCAGTCTTCAGTCTGCTGGAGTTTTCCAGCATTATCATCCCTTCTTTATGGAAATTGTTGTCTTACACTGACACTGTGGTTAATTTTTCCAGTCTTCCATTTACCAACTTATGACTACCAATGTCTAGTCTATGCATTAATAAACACGTTTACTGTTGAGTCTACCTGTAGTCTTTGGGATTCTTCTTCCCAATAGTAGGAGACAAAATTGAACTCTGCATGGATCAACAGCTTTTGTGGAGATCTCACTTTGTCTTGTAGGTACAGCTGAGTCAAAAATATTTCTCATTTCTTTCATCTTGTTTTCTTTCTGAGATCTAGGCATATAGGACTTTGTGGTCTTAATTTGTGGCCTTGATGCTTCCATTTTGGTGAAACCAGGGGCCACTGAAGAGGGTTTATTTTTTTCTGTCCTTCTAATGATAGCATGCATTTGTTTAGCTCTTGTATGCTAATTTGTAGTGCTTGACACTGTAAAGGGGAGGTTTTCACCTGCTGTGTAAGAAGTTACATGTCCTCCTGTCCAGAAATTTACATATAATGGTTACCAGGTATGATCCCTAATTGGAAATATAATACTGGGTGTGATAAACTGGAAGTGGAAGAGATTTACAGCAAAACAAGTGAACTCTGCCTATTACAAAAAAATCATCACAAGTCTAGTGACTGTGCCTTCATTGATTTCTGCAGCCTCGTACTGTTTAGGAATGTATGTATAGCTTTGTTGTGTAACTGTTAACTGTGAGATTGTAACATTCCATCCTTACACAGGAAGGAAGCTGAGAAAAGTCAAAATAGTTTCAGAAAATCCTTGAAACTGAGCATTTTCCCTAGGCTTCTTCTTCCTAGGAGTAAACAAGCCAAGCTGCAAAGAAGATTGAGTCCAGAGTAGCTGAGTAGAAGCAGAATCCAGGCCAGCTGCCTGGAAGAAGTTTAGACCAACTGAGTCACTTGGACAGGACACTTGCACTGAAAGATCAACTCAGGACCCCCAAGGCCAAGTTCTCAGCACAAAGGAGATTTATTTGCCCCAGGGGGATTGAAGGCTAGAAATAAGAGACAAACACAGGAGATAGAGGAAGAGGGAGAAGGGGAAAGGGGACAGGGATATTTGTCCCTAGGGGGACAAAGGACTGCCTCTGTGTAAAGGGGAGGTGGGCATGGCACCTAAGAAAATGGCAGCTTACAAAGGAAAAATAGAAACCCCTCCTGCTAGGATGAGGTGTTTAATTTTAACTGGACATATTAATGAGGTGAGCCAAAGGGGCTTCTGATTGTTGGTCTTAAATACTTTGATAGCTGGACCTTTCATCAAGAGATGGAAGTGGCCAAATAAATGATAGACCTTGGGGGCAAGCTTTAAGGAGTGTAATGGTTTTTAGCAAAGCAGAGTGTGTGGGAGAGAGGAGCAAGGCCTGCCAGAGCCATGCTCTCCATGCTCACCATACTCAAGCTGGCCATATTCCCGTCAACACTTTTCAACCCGTTGAGATGGCTTTTGCTGTTGGTATTTGTTGATATTTTGTTGTTTTGTTTGACTTGGGGTTTTGCTATCTAGCCAGGCTGGCCTGAAACTAATGATTCTCTTGCCTCCAGTATCCTGTACTGGAATCACATGCTGTATATCATCATGAGGGACAACTTAAGCTCTTTGTTCGGTCCAGAGATTGACAGATGCTAAATACACAAATACAAGAAAAACACAGAACTTGTTCACAAGCTAAAAGTTTCAGAATTGCTTAAACTGTTTTCATCTTTGATTTTGGCAGTTGTGGACTGTGGTTACATTTAACCTTAGTTTATGACCAGTTGGTGGCTATAACTGGCCACTTCTGTAGGTGGCTGGCTGGGTCTGTTTGCAAAGGGCTGCACCCTTAGAAGAGGGGGAGTTGTGAGGAACTTGTGGGTTTCACACAGATCCTGTTTTTTTAGAGAGGTAATCTATGCTCCTTGTAATATTCAGGAAAGTCGGCTAGCTCTCTAGTTTCTCGATATATATATATATATATATATATATATATATATATATATTTGAAGTTTAAAGAGCCATATGTGATCTGTGATGCATCCTCTGACGGGACAGAGAGGAAGGGACATTCAAGTGCCATGAAAGATGGGGCAGGGGTGTTAGAATACTAAGGGAGGGCTCCAGGATATGAGAGCAGAAATGGAAGTGTAACACACCTAGCTATTTAGAAGAGACTACTTACAGATAGTCTCCAGCAGTGGATTAGGGCAGCTAAGTGCCTACAGCTAGTTCTGGAGGCTAGGCATGCGCTTCCATCATGATGTCTGTCCAGAATTTGGGTAAGAAGTGGAGAAGTTTCTTTGCTCCCTCAGAGAGAGTATCATCCTCCTAGCCAACCATAGCCCCTTTGACCTCCAGTGTAGCCTACTTGCAGCCCTTTTTGGGTATTCTGTTTGCCCCCTGGTTGGAAAACACTGGGGTGGCCCAAGACTACAAACGAAGAACACAGACCAGAAAACAAATACCTGAAAGAGGCTTGTTTGCTACCGTCTGTGACGACATTTCCTGGCATCTCGCTTAGCCTTTGTTCCAGGTGGTGAGGGTCCACAGCTTACCCAGCCGCAGACGCACAACTAGAGGAACTACGTTACCCAGAGTGCATTTGTCACAGATAGAAGAACACTGAACCAATGAGCAATTAGAACGGTATCATTTTCAGGTTTTTTTTTTTTTACTGGTAGGATAGGGCGGGACTTCCGGCTGCATTCTGTGGCGCTCGTTTTAGCGGTTTTTGGGTCCGTTTTTGTTGACCATATGCAGGACCCCTTTGTCCAGCGTTAGGGGATGAAGAGTATGAAGGAGCGGTTCTAGAAGTAGCATTCATCGCACACTGGGCGCTGGCGGCGGCAGCTTTGCCCAAAGTCCCGGTCCCGTCTCCGTGCCATCTGCGCGCGCCTTAGTTGGATGGCTATGCCCATGTTCATGCACCAGGCTTAGGTAAGTGCTGTGACATCCGATGCTCCGTTGCCCTCACCAAGTATCATACAAAGTCTGAGTGAGGGAGTCCGCTTAAGTCGCTACTCTCCAAATCCTGGTTTGTGTTTAGGTTCCCTATTTGCAAAGCTACTGTGACAAGACAGGGCAGTGTGTGACAGCCAAGGCCCCAGAGTGTGTAATTTCTTGGACCGATATTGAAGTCTGGAATATTTTAAGCCTGTAATAGTAAGATGGGGAGTTTTATCCTTATCCCTACGACATAGGAATTTCTGTAGGGAAGAAGTATACAGGCTTGAGTGTGGGCTTTCGGTTTTCCAAAAAGCTGTTCTATATAGCACAGGCGAGTTGAGTCATTGTTCAGGGCCCCACAGGTAACCCTCAGCACTGAGTATTTGGGATCAGATGTAACGAAGGCACCCCCAGGTCACCTTGCTCCATGTTGGGAGAATATAGAGAAAGACCCAAGGGTTTGGATCCCTGCCATCATTCATGATATCTCTTTTACAGGTTTCCATTACTGAAGAAGTGGATATGGCCCTCATGCAGGTAAGGAGAGTGTGTCAGACTGTCACTACTCATGACCTTGTCCTGGGCCAAAGAATGCTTAACAAACCCAAGCACAGCGTCCTCATTCAATATTGGGGGTTCTTTGAAGTAGTTCCTAATGGTAACAGACAACAGAATGAGGTTGACTCAGGCACTGGAATGTGTAAATGCTTGGAGATGAGTCTGACATCATGCACAGATTCACCCCAGGTGTTTTCTTCTGTGGGAATGAAAAGGAGCAGGGTAGGATTCAGAGCCAGAATGAATTGAGATCTAGGTATCTGCTTTGGAGTGATGAGAACAATGGGACACTTAGAAAAGGAAAACAAAGAGGAGGGAGCTGACCTAATGTTCGCCATGTCAGCCTCCATGTATGTCCCTGTGTCATGGAAAACCCAGTTGTTGTGAGGGAGGCAGTAAGGGAGGATGCTGCTCTAATAATCCAGGTGAGTGTTAATAGTGACTAGACCAGGGTGAAAATGGAGGAAGTGGTAGGAGTCTACATTAGTTTGGGAATAAGTGCTGCTTAGGGTCTTAGCTTTTAAAGAGGGGAAGGTAGTAGTCAAATATTGGCACAGCCTCCAGGACAGTGGTTCTCAACCTTCCTAATGCTGTGATCGATGAATACAGTTCCTCATGGTGTGGTGACTCCCAACTATAAAATTATTTTCGTGGCTACTTCCTAAGTGTAATTTTGTTACTGTTATGAATCATAGATCAGAACTATATGTTTTCTGATGGTCTTAGGCGACCCCTGTAAAAGGGTTGTTAAACCTCCCAAAGGGGTCATAATCCTCAGGGTTAGGGTTAGGGTTAGGGTCATAATCCATAAGTTGAGAACTGCTGCTCTAAGAGTTTAAGATCTAGAAGGATGGAAACTCCAAATGCAGGTTCATTTTCATTGAGAATATTTTTTTAATTGTTTTTAGCTACTTCTAAGTTATTTCAAAGATCAATGAAGGAACACATCATATGGGTGGGTGGCCTTCTATATCTGGAATTTGGGAGGTGGCTTGAGATGGATACATCTAAAAAAATGCTGGTCAGTATTTAGCCCAAACACATAGATGTATATTGTAATTAGGAGTAGTTCTGTTTCTCATAATAGGAATAATGATAGCTACTCAGGAAAGGTGGGGCTATGAATGAGTCTTGGTGACCTAGGTAGAAGTGATAAGCATTAGAAACACAATTGTGAGAGAAGTAGAGATAGATGGACATGAGAAAGAGTATGATCAAAGTTTCTAAGGCATGGGCAATAAGGCAGTCACAGTGCCAGCAATACTAAGTAGAAGGTGGCCCAAAGCCAGGACTGAATGGTTTCATCTCCTCAAAATTCTGTTGTTGAATTCTAACTTGTGTGGCCTTTGAGAAGTAATTAGATTATGAGGATAGATCCCTTTTATGTGGGAGTAGTGAGTGCCCTTGCAACAGCATGCCAGGAAACTAGCTAATGCTTTTTTCCACCATTTGAGAATACCAATGGAAATCAGTGGTCTATAACCATAAAACAGGACCTTCACCAGAAACTGCCAATAATGGCTCCTTGACATCAGACTTAAAGCCTTCAGATCTGTGAGAAATACATTTCTGTTTATAAGCCACCCAGTGGATAGTTTATTGTTAGAGTTCCCAAACTAAGACTCCAAAAGCGGTGACTATTCTTCATGCTATAGGCTTACTGAAATTTTGTTGTGATCCTGTATATGTCTACGGTATTTCATGCAGGCAGATGGGTAATTTTAGGGACACAAATCTGCATCTGTGAGTTACTGAATATGGGGTCGAGAGCCATTGATGTTTTGAAGCACTTCTTAGGAATGATTAAGAACAAAAGTAAGACTGTGATTGTCTAGGGAATGTGAAGATCTGCAGAAGTAGAAGAATGCTGTGTGAGACTGCAAGCAATCCTGGGTAGCTATGATTGAAGCAAAGAACAAATGGTCTCTGGAGCAGGATCCTGGACCACTTATGACAATCAGGATGATTGTGAGGATGTAAGGGTGAAAGGTGAACTCATATCTGAGTATGTCTAAGAGGGACCATCAGGGGGGCCCTGAGAAATTGTTTGACAAGAACAGATGTAGCCCTACAAGTCAGTTTAGATGGTGTCATTGTATCTGCTGCTGGTGCTATGACACCAATACTGGAAAAAATAGAATCTAGTGGGATATAGTGGCACTGGGACCTGGTATTGCTTTGAGGTAGGAATGTGGGGAGGAAGGAGAAGAGAGCATGGGTAAATAAGTGGGTATTCTTGGCAACATAGGGGTGAAGTTGACTATGGAATAACCTCTCCCTATTATAGCAGGGCCGTGTGACTTTTGAGGATGTAGCTATTTGCTTCTCACGTGAAGAATGGAGACTTCTTGAGAAGACTCAGAGGCTGCTGTACCTCAATATTACGCTGCAGAACTTTGCACTTATAAACTCCCTGGGTAAGGCTCTTACGTTTCCCTAGCATCCTGAGACCCTCTGCCCTCTTTCCCTAGAGGCAGACTGATCCTCTCTATGGCCGGACCATGAGAGCTGTTAATTTCTCCATATTCTGGTTATATATGGTATGTGTGGTAGCACTGAGCTATGTCTACTATCCCAAGTAGATCACTCCCTAAGTAACCCTAGTACCTGCTGCTTATTGTGGTAAGGGAGTTGGGCATCCTATAGTCATCCTAATTAATGGGTCTCATCTTGCTTGTCTTGCCTCTCGTGGTGTCTAAAATCCTGAGCCTTGGCATCACAAGCGCTTCTCCTTGACTTGCTGGCTTTTTTATGACTTCCTTTGGAGTGGCTGCAGTTTTGGAACCATGTACTGTTCTTGCTGGATCCTCCATTTTGGATATTTAAAAATTAGTGTGTCCTTTCCTGGGATCTATGGTGATCTCTTGTGAGACAGTCTATCAGAGCTGATCATTTGTTATGTCATTTCTTTCCTATGGACCTTGTTTCATGTGGTCGTATGTAATGACACCACTGGGGGTAAGAGGGAGGAATCTGGTTCTTTGGAGAGGTCACTCTGGCTTCATAGGAGGCCTGGGTGTGGTAAGTGACAGCTAGAGGAAGACATCCATCCAGGCTACCATCAAAAACATCCTGTATCCACTGTGGCTTAGGTGTAAGTGCTACCAACCACGCCTCATTTCATATTCCCTTCCCCAGACATGGTAGCTTTCTGACTTGTTATTTTATCTGTGATTTTTGGCACCTGGGTACCCCTGTTCTTGTCTCCATGCATTTCCAGTTCCTCTGTACTGTACTGTTCCTCTATGGATTCCAACACGACCTCACACATAAATCAGAGCACACGCTATTCATTTTCAATTGTAGTGAGTTCCCTAGGCTTGCACACAACCTGCCTTCTGCAGAGCTTACACTTAGCACTAGCAGATGATATTCTGCTACAATCTGGGTGGGAAGCCCTAGGGACTTGGAGGCTACTCCATGATGAATGTCTAGCCACTGTGTTACAGAAGCTTAAGGCCATGGGTTGAAGAGTTAGACATCTTTCCCTTGTGGTTCATGCCATCTTGGGGGCCTTCATTCAGTGAGGTCTTCACAATTCTGTTCTCTAGCAACCCGATGTTGCAATGTGGCTCGTTCCTTAACCCACCCCTTTAGCTCCCTTGTCTTCAGGAGAAGCATTCTGTGACTTGTATGGATGCTGGGGCTTCCTCCTCTGAGCAGAGTCAACAGGCATTTCATCAGTTATTCTCTTTCAGGTTGTGGGCATAGAACAGAAGATGAAGAGCAGAGAGTTTCTACGCGAGCATCACAGGTTTGGAGATCTGAGACAACTCTATCTCCACTAAAAACTCACCTCTGTGAAAAGTGTGTCCCAATTCTTCAAAACATTTTGCTCCTGCCTGATCTGCCTGGGCAGAACCAGAGTATAGAGGCACATTCACAATTTAATCAGCACCAAAAACATACTAGTACAGAAAAACTCTTGAAGAAGAATGCCGCCGCCGACAAGGCCTCATACTTGAAACAATGCCTATTCCATACATCATCAAAGTCCTTCCCCAGTTGGGATGTTGAGAAGGACCTCCCAGACATACTGAGTCTTCTGAAATCCCAGGTCTTTCCCAACAATCCGAAGCCCAGCAAAGTCAGAGAGGGTAGGAAAGAAGCTCACAGTCATAAAAGTCGTAAGTCAGGAGCCTGTGGGAAAACTTCCAGTCAAAAACAAACACCTGTGCACCAGCCAAAAGCCTCCACTGGGAAAAAGCTTTATGAGTGCAGCAAATGTGGGAAAACCTTCCGTGGCAAGTACTCGCTTGATCAGCACCAGAGAGTCCACACTGGAGAAAGGCCTTGGGAGTGCGGTGATTGTGGGAAATTCTTTAGCCAAACCTCCCACCTGAATGATCACCGTAGAATACATACCGGAGAAAGGCCTTATGAGTGCAGTGAATGTGGAAAATTATTTAGACAGAACTCCAGTCTTGTTGACCACCAGAAAATTCATACTGGGGCAAGACCTTATGAGTGTAGTCAGTGTGGGAAGTCCTTTAGTCAGAAAGCTACCCTTGTTAAACACCAGAGAGTTCACACTGGAGAAAGGCCTTACAAGTGTAGTGAGTGTGGGAATTCCTTTAGTCAAAGTGCCATTCTTAACCAACACCGGAGAATTCACACTGGAGCAAAGCCTTATGAATGTAGCCAGTGTGGGAAATCCTTTAGCCAGAAAGCTACCCTCATTAAACATCAGCGAGTTCACACTGGAGAAAGGCCTTACAAGTGTAGTGAGTGTGGGAAATCCTTCAGTCAAAGCTCTATCCTTATTCAACACCGGAGAATTCACACAGGAGCAAGGCCCTATGAGTGTGGCCAATGTGGGAAGTCCTTTAGCCAAAAGTCTGGTCTCATTCAGCATCAGGTAGTTCACACTGGAGAAAGGCCTTATGAATGTGACACATGTGGGAATTCTTTTAGCCAGTGTTCTAGCCTCATTCATCACCAAAAATGTCACAGTGCGTAAGACACTTCATAAAAGTAGCCAGTGTGGATAAGCCTTCAACCCAAGACTTAGACATCATTTAGCTCCTCTAAATTCATACTTGAGAAAAGCCTTAGACTTACAGGGAATGCTCTCTTTTAGTATTATGACACTAGAGAAGCTTCTGAGGTTGATCTTAATTCTGCCCACATCCAGGGGTGTGAGATTACTCAGGAGGTCAGGCATGGGTATGTGCAGGAGCTGCTTTGCCCATAGTGAGCTGGCCAGGGTCCTTGCCATATATGAGTGTGGTAGAAGCCGTCTTTCTCTACCACATAACCAGTGAGCAGTGATCACCCCATCATGCTAAGGAAAGGCAAAAAGTGCTGCTTACCTGGAGGAACTCTTGAATGGAGTATTTATGGAGAATTTGTTTTCTGTTTTTAACTGTTTAAAGCATGGCTACAACTCAGCTTTTACCAGGAAGATCTACCCTATTATCTGCTGAAGGTAGCTACAATTTGATTACCTGCATATTTAAAAAAAAATAGTTTTTAATCAGTGTCACATGACAGTTGGGTGAATGTCTCCAGCCTTCTAGTTATGGTTGGTCACTGCCTTCTTGTTGCTCTGGTTTATACATAGATAGATGCCTTATTCTGAAAGCTACCTTTACTCTTAGAGTCCAGTTTACTAGTGGGAAGGCTGGAAAACAGACTGAATTTTCTAGGAAAATATAGACAGCTTTTGTGGATGTCTCAACTTGGTATACCTCTACAGGTGAAGCAAAAGAAAAAAAAAAAAACAAATTTTTATTGCTGTCCAAGAGCTGCAGGATCTCCGTTATTGTAGTGTATGACTTGGAAACTTTCTGTGGTTGGTCATCTCAAGGAGAGCTCTGCTATTGCCATAAGCTTCTGTACTTGTAGAAATGGAATGAATTTGCTCTATTTTTCTCAGAGAATGTCCTTATAATGCCCATGACAGAAGGAGAGGCAGCTTGTAAGGGTCTACAAAGAATGTGCCCCAGTAGCAATTATTCCATAGGGTGGTATCACTCATGAGATGAGCAGATCCAGATGTGAAGCATCATTGGCATACAAACGATGGGTATGGTAGAGTCTGCAGCCAGCCTCTACCTCTTGTAAGTGTGCCTCTTGTAAAAGTGCACCCAGCAGTCTTTTTTTGGGCTGTGTTCACAGGACCTAGAACTCTGTGTATGTACATAACTGAGGTCATTGTCAAAAAAAATCATAATCTAAGGTTTTATGGGATAGTGTGGTCTTTCTTGATTGTTTACCTCAAATCTGTTGCTATAGAGATAGGAAAATGAGATGGAGATCCTGTAGTCCAGGAATATAGCTATTGTAATCACAGTCCAGCTGCTGTATTTGCAGTCTGGTATGGCAACTATCACTGCTTGTCAGTATTTCTTGCATTAATGAAGGGCTGTCCTTACCTGTGTATGAGGACAGAGTAGGATCAAAATGGAGGGTAACATGTCTTTTGGTTTCCAGAAAGTAGGAGTTCTGAGTTTTGTATTTTGAGTCACTTTTTAAAAGTTTATTGATGTATTAATGAAATGCAGTCATCTCTATGGTTTATTCTTTTAAATGTTGTATACTCATCTTTGTGATGATAACCTTGTCTGTGATTTACCTCATAACCTTTTATAATCTTCTCCCTTTTCCCAGACTTATAAGTGTTCAGTAGTTTATATTTGACTCATAAGAGTACAGTTTGTGAATGAAAACAAAAGTTGCTTTTTACCTATTTTTGACAATACATCATTATTTTGAGATTTATCATTGCTGCTTTTTTATACCTTATCCTTTATACTGCTGTACTGTGTTTTTTATAACTACAACAATACCCATTGATCTTTTTATCTATTCAGCTACTTAAATTGAATCCTTTCTTGAGCTGTTACATACATGACTACAGTGGATAAAGGCATATGACTCATTATGCATATGCTTTATTTCTCTTGAGTCAGTAATTCAGTATGTATGAATATTTCCATTTTTAAGAGATTGTCAAACTGATCTAGATTGGTGTAGACCAGTGGTTGGTTCTCAACCTTCCTAATGCTGCAGCTCTTTAATACAGTTCCTCATGTTATGGGAACCACTAACCATAAAATTATTTTGTTGCTATTCATAATTGTAATTTTACTACCATTACGAATTGTAATGTAAATATTTGTTTTCTGATGATCTTAGGGTGACCCCTGTGAAAGAGTTGTACAACTCCAAAGGGGTCACTACCCACAGTTTGAGATCCACTGCTGTAGACAGCATGTGAACTCACTTGTCCACACTCTTGCTAGTATTTGGTATGGATAATGTGTTTGCTTTTGAGCCATTTTAATAGGTGTATAATAACATATAGTCTTAATTGCTTTTTTGATGTTTCATGATATTGAGAATTTCTATGTGTTTATTTGCCAACTGTATAGTTTTAAAACCTATTTTGCCTATTTTTGAATGGAAATTGGTGTTAATGTCCTTTTCATTAATAAAGAAATATATACTAACAATATGTATTAAGACTTCATTCATTCTTCAATGAATTTGATAGACTAACTTTTATTATCAAACTTCAGTGGTTTGGTAGACTAGTCCTTGGAAAATGGAGGGAAATGTTTTTGAGTACTAGAGAAACATTATAGCAATTTATTCTCTTTTATTCACAGTGTAATAGTCAAGGTGCTGTATTTTTTAAACATTGTATGCATTAGTAACATATTCCCTGTCTCTTAAGTCTAGCTCTTTCAGAAGAAGCAAATACTGGTTTGAATATTTAATTGCATTCCCACCATGGGCAATTCCAAACTGCCAAAATGATATTATCAAATATTGAGTTGGGAAGAGACATATGTTCATTTTATACCCATCATATTGATGTAATAGTCAAAAATTACCTGAAGAACATAAATATGTAAGTAAAACATTAGAAAGTGACAACTTTTGATTATTTTACTCTTGCTTTTTAATGATAATTTAATTGAGGTGTAATTATGTTAACAAAATTTTATATGTACATTGTTTCTATTTTAATAACATACTTAAAACCAGGTCTCCTAATACCTTTTTTAATCTATTCCTCTAAATATAAAATGGGTATAAGGATATATTCAACCTTTTTAATGGATATTTTCATGTATGCAAATAGCAAGGATTATGTGAAAAAACCCTATGAGTCCTTACAAATGAATTGCAATTAACTGCCCATATATAGATATATGCCTTTTACCAAGTAGGTTTTGTTTGTGTGTGACAGTCTCCTGTAGTCTAGGTTGGCCTTGAGTTCATTAGCTGAGAATGATCTTAAATTTATCCTCCTGCCTCTCCACCTTTCTAGCCCTGGGATTACATGCATACTCCATCCTGCCCAGTTAATGTGGTGCTGGAGATTAAATGCAGGGCTCCATGCATGCTAGCTAAATACTCACCAGCTAAGCTACATCCCAGTCCTGAATTTTGATATGTCTCAAAATCCTGGTTTTTGTTGTTTGGGTTTTGGTTTTCTTTATTTTACATTTTTTGTTGTTGTTTTTTTTTTCTTCACATTTTCTTGGTGTTATTGAACTTACCCTGTGACTAGATATTGTATTACAGTTATCAAGGGTAATAGAACCAATAGTAAATGGATATACAGTTAAAAGGAGAGTAAAGTTAAAATTTTTTATACAAAGGCTAGATATTTCCACAATGGCCAGGAAGCCTTGAAAACCAGCTGCTGCCCAGTCTTAAGAAGCTGGAAGACTCAGAACAATAGGGTGCATTATCCATCCCCAGTCTAAGGCTAAAGGACTAAGAGAATCACTATAGTCTAGTCTGCCATTAAAAAATTGAAGACCGGTGTGGTGGCACAGGCCTTTAATCCCAGCACTCTAGAGGCAGAGGCAGATGGATCTCTGTGAGTTTGAAGCCAGCCTGGTCTACATAGTTTCATTAGAGCTAGAACTACATAATTAGATACTGTCTCAAATGAATGAATGAGTGAGTAAATGTGAATGATCTGCTGTCTGGTTCTGGGCTTTGTTCATCCAATCCCCTAAAAGGCAGTGCCATCAACATTCAGGGGACATCTTCCTCCTTTACTTTAATGACGTGATGCTAATCATCCTTGGAAATCCTGTCATAAATCTTCCGAGAAAGGCCAATAAGATTCCTTGCCACCAAATTGGTGATGACCTGAGTTCGTTCCCTGAGATCTACATGGTGGAAGAAAAAAGGAAAACAACTCCTTCAAATTGTCCTATAGCCTATACATACACCCATACACACAAAAGAAATAAATGTTTAAAAAACATCCCCAGAAAGATGCTTTACCAGTTTTCTAAGCATCTTTCAATCCATTTAAGGTAACTAAGATTAACCGTGACATAAAAACAAAAATCTATACATAGATTTATGACAGTACACTCCAATGCACTATAGTTAGTTTGGTTGGTTTTTGACTATTTACAGTGTATGCCTTAAGCATTATTTTTACACACTGCTATTTACTAGTATACCATAGCTTGGAAACAAAAAAAAAAATTAAGTGCTGTATTTTAAAGTTAAAAAAAAAATGGAGTAGAAATGTTCAGGAATTTATCTAAGAGTTTTAGAGCAACACAGCCTAAAGATAAACATAGTAATCCTACATAGCAGCTACACAGTTGACAAAACACACATGTATGTATGTATGTAGGTAGGTATGTATGTATCACATAACCAAATCAGATATGACAGACAAGGTCCCAAGAGCCAGCACATGTAGACTAGAGATCTGTAAGACACAATGATCAGAAGTTGATAACTATCAGCTGTCCAAAATTTCACCTGTAGATCAACTAAAGAAAGCCAAATATGCTCCCTTAGTCATACTGGATGCCAAGTTTCTTGGAAACCCACCACCAGCTTCCCTGTGCCAACAGCTGCCAAACTTGTCACTCCTAGAAACTTTCCCTATTAGAAGTTTTGCCCCTCCATTATTTTTGCTTCTCTGACAAACGCAAATAACCATGCTTGATTCTTTCATTAAGCCATTTCTAGGAAGTATCCTTTCTTGTTCTGATTTTTTAAGATTTTTATTATTTAGATTATATGTATGGGAATGCACAAGTGTGAGTTTCACCAGAAGCCAGAGACATTTGGATCCCCTGCTAGTTGGAGTTAGTTATGAGATGTGCACGTGCATCCTGATAACTGGACTCTGATCCTCACTAAAAGATGCATGTGTCCTTCACTTCTGAACCATCTTTCCAGCCCACAATTACCCGCCTCCCTCTGTTACTATGGTAGGCTCTACTCTTCAAAGTCATGTGTCAAGTGTGATTTCTTTGGGAGAAATAGGGCTGTAGAGAGTAACAGTTCATGCTCATGAAAGCCTTTGTGAATGCAGTAAATGCAGGAGATTCTTCAGGTACAAATCCCACCTCAGTAGACTCAAAAGTGATCACATAGGTGCAAAATTATACAAGTGAGTGCACAAAATCTCCAAGAGATAAATCTGTCCTCACTCAACACCAAAGAGTTACACACTGAAGAGAGTGTGGGAAATGGAGAGACTACTCACACTCTAGAAGATGGTCTCACACTGTCTACATACAGTCAGTACTAAATGGACTAGGTGGGTATTAAATTGAAAATAAAGAGCACATGAAATTGGGAAAAGTGGTGGGTTAATAGGGAGTAATTGAAAGGGAGGAAATGGGGGGCTGGGTTTGATATAACAGTGTATTCGTGTATGTTTAAGATCTTAAAGTGCAGTGGGAATAAGTATAGGAAAATGTTCAACATCCTTAGCTATGAGGGAAATGCAAATGCAAGCAATACTGGTATTCTATCTCACCCCAGTCAGAATGACTATCATTGGTTCACCCCAGTCAGAATGACTTATCATTGATAAAACCAATGATGAGGATGCAAGAAGCAGAGAGAAAGAACCTTCATACACGGTAGGTGGAAATGTAAATTAGTGCTGTCACTATGAGTATGGAAGTTCCTTACTGAACACACACACACACACACACACACACACACACGCACGCACACGCACACGCACACACACACAAACACACACACTCTGCCACTCCCTGTGATCACACAGGCTACTCCAGGCAGGAAAGAAGATAGACTAACTACAGATCTCCACTTTTCCCTCCATTCCTGCTCCAGCCTAACTTCCCCTCCTGCACTCATCTACAGTGCATCACACAGATCTTCCCTTGCAAACTTCCCTCCCCCAACTCCAGCAGGGATTCCCTGGGAACACACTGACCACTCCTGCCAAGGAAGCAGATAGGCTAACTGCAAATTTTCACCTCTCCCTCCATTCCTCCAAGTCTAACCCCTCAACACTCTCCTCATCTGGGCAACAGAACACCTGCAGCAGCCTCCCCCACCCCCATGTCATCTCTGGTGGATCTCACAGATCTTTCTCTCCTAACTTCCTTTCCCCCACATTTTGTTTTATCTACTCCTCAACTCCTGTAGGCACTCCCTGCACACAAGCCACTCTGCCGGGGATGGCATATAAGATGCTTGACATGCTGCCAGCATAGACTGGAGATGAGGGACGCAAGATTGTGGATCATCAACCCTCTGTGTGTTCCCCTCCGGATCTTCTGCTTAGCATGCCTGTAGAGTACCAAGGCAGAAATGCCTACATGTCCCGAGGTCATGCTTCATGGCATGCACATGTCATGTTCTCCTCCATATAATTACTTCTTGTAATGCTAGTCTTTTTCTTCTATCTGATCTTCATGTTCTGTGTTCCTAGATCAATGGTGATTTCGGTGATACAGGAAAGGAGTGAAGTAAATTTCACAGGAAATTATACAGAGATGATCACCCAGGCTGGGGTTATGGCAGTTATGCAGGTCATGGGAAAGAACCTGAAGCCTGGGGAAGCTTTTCAGGCTTGGATAACCTGTACCAAATGTGTGGTCAACTACAGCACATGGTATGATGTGTATTAACACACTGGACTTAAATTGGCCATGATGAATAATTCAGTTTCTGAGGATATTCCAAGGGCATTGTGTAAAACTTGAGACCCTAAGGGGTATTGGCTGAAGACTATGGATGGAGTAACATATAGATGGGATGACAAACTAAAAGTGTGGGAACCTAAAATAGGAGGAAAATAGTGGCCTCCACCAAGAAAGGGAGATGGCAACTTTAATCCAGATACCTCCTGAAGGAGTGTGGAGACAATGTGGCAATTGATGGAGTAATTGCTACAAGCTTTATTGGGTTCCTAGATTAAAAAGAGCTGCCAGAAAAGGTGAGATTCCTTTCATGGAAGCTCTAAAAATTGGAACAGGTCTTCCTTGGAATTGTTGGATATAGAAGGACAGAAGTTGCTGAGTTGCAGGGACAGATTTCTTGTCTGAGGTCATTGTGGCCCACCAGTCATGGAGCTTGGTGTTTGCAGAGGGCTGAGGAGGAACTTAGGTGGCTGCAGGGGTCTTGAGGTCGGAGTAGGCTGTGTGAGAAGGAAATGACTGTCTGGTACATTGACCCACTGTTCTTATTTTTACCTTTTTTTGCGAAATTGCATGTTGCTAGCCTTTGCATCCAGTGCTCAGAATATTGTATAATCATTAATAATAAAAATAGATTATGCTTGCTTTGGTGTTAAGCCTGGGATATTTTCTGTGTTTAACTAAAGTTGATGAAGAATATATTGGTGATTTTCTAAGAATAACCTTTGGGATCATGACAATATTTGGTATTGGGTGATTTCCCCTTTTCTTTCTGCTCCCCCTTGCTTATGATAATAAAAGACTGAGGTTACCAGGGCAAAAGCAGAAGCTAAGAGAAGCTAGGGAAGCAAAAGAAACTTAGCAACTACAGAAGCCTGGAGTGACCGGTCAGCTTGCACGAACACTGTCTCTGAGTCGTTACTGTGCCTCAGAGGTATCCCATGCTTCCATACCTCCTAAGATAATCCCCATTCCTAAGTGTCAGCTCCCAAGTCCCAGAAACATATTTTACCTAGAACACCCAGTGCTCACACCTATCAGGAACCCAGAAGATTTTCCTATAGGCAACACACAGTCACCACACTCTCCTAGGAACAGGAGAGGAAATAAAAACCAAGGTTTTTTATTTCCAACCCACCCAACAAGACAAGACCAGATATTACCACCTAGAATCACAGTTTTCCCAAACACAGATGCCTAGAGCCCAGCATAAAAACACAATTAAACATTCAGGACAATATATCTCCACTAGAGTCCAGCAGCCCTACCTGAGCAGGCCTTCAATATTCCAACATAATGGAAGCACAAATAAAAGTGTTTAAATCAGCCTTTATGAATATGAGAGAGGTCCATAAAGAGGAAATGAATAAACCCCTTAAAGAAATCAATGAAAACACAAACCGTGGAATAAAGTGAATAAAACCATTCAAGACATGAAAATGAAAATAGAATCAATAATGAATACCCAAAATGAGGGAAATCTGGAAATGAAAAATATAGGAAGTCAACAGGAGCCACAGAGGTAAGCTTCACCAACAAAATACGAGAGATGGAATAAAGAATCTCAGGCATTAAAGAAGTGGATACCTCAGTCAAAGAAAGGTCTAAAAAATTCCTGACACAAAACATCCAGGAAATCTGGGACACTATGAAAAGAAGAAAAATCTAAGAATAATAGGAATAGAGGAAGGAAAAGAAACTCAGCTCAAAGGCTGAGAAAATATTTTAACAAAATCATAGAAAAAAATCCTAACATAAAGAGGAATTTGTCTACAAGGTACAAGAAACTTAAGGGACACTCAATAGACTAGAACAGAAAAGAAAGTCCCCTAGTACCTGTGGAGGGCCCTGCCAATGTATGTTGCTATGAGAACACACCACACAAAAGAGTTAGTGCAAGAGGTTTATTGGAGGAGGGGGAAGAGCGAAAGAGTGTAAAGCGGAAGGACGATTGTCCATCCTGTTCATTTTACAAGACCACAGTTACACTGATACCCAAACTACATAAAACCCCAACAAAGAAAGTGAATTACACACCAATTTCCCTTATATACATAGATTCAAAAATTCTCATTAAGACACAAACAGAATCTGAGAACACATTAAAGATGATCATTCACAATGGTCAAGCAAGCTTCATCCCAGAGAAGTAGGCATGGCTCAACATACATAAATCAATAAATGTAACCCACCATATAAACAGCCAGAAAGACAAAAACCACATGATCATTTAATTAGATGCAGAGAAGGCCTTTGAAAAAAATCTAATGCCCCTTCATGATAAAAACCCCTTGACAAATTAAGGATAGAAGGACATACCTCAACATTATAAAGGCAGTTTATAGCAAACGCATACCCAACATCAACTTAAACAGAAAGAAACTCAAAGTAATTTCATTAAAATCAGGAACAAGAAAAGGCTGACCACTCTCTCTTTTTCTATTTAATGTAGTGCTTGAAGTCTTACCTAGAACAATAAGACAATTGAAGGATATCAAGGGGATAGAAATTACAAAGGAAGAAGTCAAAATATCTTTTTCAAAGATAATATGATAGTATACATAAGAATCCCTAAAATTCTACCTGCGAACTCCTACAGCTAATAGACATTTTCAGCAAAATAGCTGCATACACACTTAACTTACAAATTCAGTAGTCCTCCTATATAAAGGTTTGAGAAAGAAAGCAGGGAAAAAACACTTTTGATAACAGCCTGAAATAATATAAATTATCTTGGGGTATCTATAACCAAGCAAAAGAAAGACTTGTATGATTAAAAAAAAAAAACTTCAACTCATTGAAGAAAGAAACTGAAGAAGATATCAGAAGATAGGTCTCCCATGCTCATGGATTGGTAGAAGTAACATAGCAAAAATGGCCACCCTAACAAAAACAATCTAGAGATTCAAAGCAATTCTCATCAAAATTCTAACAATATGTCTTCACATATTTTGAAGTATATTCTCAGCTTCATATAGAAATAAACAAAAAACAACAAAAATAAAAAACCTAGGTTTACTAAAACAACCCTGAATAATAAAACAACTGTTAGAGGTATCACCATCCCTAATTTCAAGTTGTACTACAGAGCTATAGTAATAAAAACAGCATAGTATTGTCACAAAAAAACAAACACATTAATCAATGGAATCGAACTGAAGACCCAAACCTAAAGTCACACACCTTTGCACACCTGAATTTTTATAAAGATGCCAGAAATGTACACTCAAAAAAGAGATCCTCAATAAATAGCGCTGGTCAAACTGGATAGCTGCATGTAGAAGAATCCAAAGAGATCCATACTCATGAACCTGCATAAAACTCAACTCCAAATGAATCAAAGGCCGCAGCATAAAAGCATATACACTGAACCTGATAATAAAGAAAATGAGGAATAGCTTTGAACTCATTGGCACAGACAAAGACTATTTGAACAGAACATTCATCACAGGCACTAAAACCAACAATTAATAAATGGAAACTCATTAAACTGAGAAGCATCTACATGTCAGAGAACACTATCATTCAGAGAAAGCAGCAGCCTACAGAATAGGAAAAGATTTTACCAACTACACATTCAATAAAGGGCTAATATCCTAAATGACTGAGAAACATTTTAAAGAAATGTTCAACATCCTTAGTCATCAAAGAAATGCAAATCAAAACCACTTTAAGATTTCATCTCACACCCATCAGAATGGCTAAGATTAATAACACAAGTGACAGCTCATGCTGGTGAGGATGTGGAATAAGAGGAACACTTATATATTGCTGGGGGAGGTAAAATCTCATCCAACCACTACAGAAAGTAGTGTGATGGGTCCTCAGGAAGATGGAAATCCATATACCTATATTTCCAGCTATACCACTCTTGGGCATATACCCAAAAGATGCTTCATCCTACTACAGAGACACTTGCTAAACCACGTTCATTGCTGCTCAGTTCATAATAGCCAGAAATTGGCAACAACCTAGATGTCTCTCGACAGAAGAATTAATGAAGAAAATGTGGTACATTTACACAATAGAATACTACTTCAATTTTTAAATGACATCATGAATTTTGTAGGCAAATGGATAGAACTAGAAAAAAAAATTCATCCTCAGCAAGGTATTCCAGATGGAGAGATAAACATGGCATGTATTTGCTTATATGTGGATATTATCTGTTAAGTCAATGATAACCAAGCTGCAATCCATAGGAACACAAAGAATAGGTGTAGAGTAAGGGCTTAGAAAGAACAGGCATATCTCTTTAGGAAATGGAAATAAATAGATATGGATGGAGGTCTGGAAAGAGAGAATTAAGTAAGGATAGTGATGGGGGAGAGGTTGTGGATTGGAAATATGGGAAGTAGGAAGCTAAAATTAAGGGACATTTGAAGGGTAGTATGAAAACATAATACAGTGGAAGCTTTCTAAAACATATCTATATATGAAGGCGATCTAAATGAATCACCAAATAATGGTAGAGTCAGAGTCATAACTGTCCATCTGTTGTCACCCAGTGATTTACATTTTAGGATTAAAGCTCTGCAGTGGTCACAGTTCAAGTACCCCTGTGCTCAGCATTGAGCACATCTGAGACTTCAGATCTCCTTGAGTTATCTCTATGCCCTAACACTTTCCAAATGCCATTGGCTTCCTCAGAATATATATGTACTTGTGAAGACAACATGGTCGTGGTTAAACAGGTTTTGGTTGTTTAAACAGTTCAAGCTTCTCTCTCCCCCATGAATCATCTGAAATTTCAATTCTAATGTTGTTCCTGGAATTGTAGGTGAAATGAGGTCACTTATTCCAAGTCTACATTTCCATGCCCTGATGATACCTTTGCACATGGCTGTCAGTGAGACCATGCCAACTCTTTATCTTGGCACATGGGACACTTAAAACAGTTTTCATTTTTCAAATAGGTGGCATATTCCCAAAAGGAAATACATGTATTTCAGCTTGAGGGCTAATGGGTACCATTTAGATAGAGTGTTACTTCATTGGTTGGATATCATACAGAGAGGTGCCTCTGTTGACTATCTGCTTTTAGAATATTCTGGTATTCCCCTCCCAATCTGGTCATCTCCTGGGGCCCTCCTAGCTGAAATTTGTCTCTGAGGAAAGCCGAGGAAGTGCTCCACGTTAGCCAACTTTGGAGCTCAAATATCCCTACAAAACCTCTCTCTAAAAACCATTCTTCCACTTTATGTCTTGGGACAGTTCTCACCATTGAAGCCTGGACAACTGACTTAAAGCTTTATATTTTACTTGTTTAACAATGAAGAACATAAGAGTGGACAGTTAAATACCCTTACCGATTTTGATGTGTGTGTCCATTAGGGGAACATCTGACATAATTTGTCTCAATATTTGCACATGTTGTTCTCTCGGTCTGGGACTTCTCAGATGAAGGAGGTTCCGCTCTTCCCAGTGAGTTTCTGGGACCTTTCCCAGAACTTACAGCTAAGTCACACTATTCATGTCCTAACTGATGCCATAGCCAGAGCCCCTAGGGTCAATTTCTCTGAGGGAACTACATTGCCCAGAATCCAGCGCGCACGTTGGGAGCATTTCCTTTTAGGCGGGACTTCCGGAAGCTTCCCCAAGTCGGGCGTCTTGGCAGCATTATGGCCCAAACTTTGGAGCCAGTTTCGAGTTGATTGGCGCCAGAAGTCACAAAAGGAGACTTACTTGCCCCTGAGGGAATATTGAGCGGTGACGGAGTAAGGAGATCCCATCTCCAGGGCCAAGTGACAGCGGTCCCTGCTCGCCCTACTTTGGTGCTGCTTAGGCAGGTGAGGGCGGTGGCCATGAACCCTGCACAGGTGGGTCCTAAGTTCTCAGACCTTTACCTGTCATCCTCAGCTTCTAGTCACAAATCCACAAGTGGCTGCAGGGCAGGGGACCCGTGTGAGTGGGAGGTTTGCGGTTTCTGACCAGCAGTGGAATGTAGGGCAGTGTGATGGCAAAACAAAACACCACCAGAGCAGAGGCTTAGCGAGTGCGTGAAACAATCGAAAAGTGGGTGCCTTTTTGACCCTTGTATGCAGGAGAGATTGTAGCAGTCATTCCTATCCTGCGTCACACGCTTTCGATGAATTGTATCCTCATTTCAGAACTAAGGAGCGTTTTGAATGATGGAAAGAGGTGATCTTAAAACGACTTAAATATGCATTCCGGTATTCATTCAGAAAACAGTCTGCTGTGGGGTTGGGATGATAAGGACTGAAGCAGGGACTCAGGCCAGGAAGCTATTGCAACTGACTCTGAGAATGTTCTGGTAATACTCAGCTAGCATAGGGTCGGGGGAACGTGAAATAAATTCTGGATAGTCATTAAATTCTGGAGGTAAGTTTGGAGATGAAACCGTCAAAGTTTCCTGGTCTTATCAAATGTGGTTGTGAAAGCAGTGAGTGAAGAACTGCCCCACTACCCCTCCCCCACTTCATAAACATCTGAAAATGATAAGTTAGAGTGGTGAACATTTTTTTCAGAAGGATTAAGAATTGGGTTTTAGACATGGTAAATCCAAGGTGTCTCACAGCGCAACCAGCAGGAAAGCTTGCAAAATATTCTGGTCCAGCATCCTGGGGAAGGGATCGCTAGAGACCTCATAGGTGAGGTATGAGACATAGAGATTTGGCTGAGGTTGAGATTTATTATGGGTGTTGTTTTATGTGGTGTTTAAGATGAGAAACAGAAAACTTGAGGGCAGTTTTCCATTTGGCTCAGGACCATGTGACATAGCCTGAGAATGACTTTAGGTGTCCTTCCTGTTTGAAGTGGGAGCTTCTTGATGAGGTTCAGACATTGTACTATTGTGCTATGATGCATTCTGTGCTTTATATTTACCATCTCCTGGGATAGGGGAGCTACCCTAGGCTTCTGGGATGGCACTGTTCTCCTTTTTTAAACTACAGGACTTGATCTTTTTTTACCACAGCTGTGCCTTAGCCACTACTGTTTTACCTGATTCCTTCACATAGGTTCTCTGGGTGCCAAGCCTTAGATACAATGAGTTTTCTCCTCCATTCTCTTTGCTCCCCAATTCTTACTGTCAGGAGACTAGCCAGGTCATGTTTGGGCATCAAAGGTCTTAAGGTTATCACAGTAGATCACATCCTGCATGCTTTCTCCTTGGTGGTAAGACTTTGTTCACAGGCACACACTTCAGGGCTCCATGTTCTGCCACCTTTATCTAACATTTTTCTGGATCAGCAAATAAAGCTTTCAGTTATCATAGTCATTGTTTGTGGAACTCACTGGACTGTCCCTGCTTGACAGGCTTTATTTTATTGTATTTTCCTCCCAGTCTTGTATGGGTGTGTTTTATATTCACCTATGCTTTCCCTGGTGATTTCTGTATTCCAGATCCTTTATGATTCCTGAAGGATGGCAAGCAAGAGAGTCCTGGGCACCTGACTGAGAGGGGATGACTCTAAGCGCAGCAGAAGGAGCTTGGACCAACTCAAGTAAGAACTAGAGGAGGGCATGACTTTCAAATGTTTATCAGATAGGATCAGAAACCTGTCTTGTGTCCACTAGCATTTGATGCCAATGCCAGTTGACATGCCTTCTTCCTGTCTTTTCCTCTCCATCTTACCCTTTCTGTTATTTCTGCTCGAGTTTCTGACCCAGGGTTTTCTCCCCATGTCTCTAATGCAAGTGTTTTCTATTGCTCCCTCGTCAGTCTTTCTAGTGTTGGACTGAAAGAAGATCATTGGACTGAACTAAGTTCATCAGATGTATACATAATTCTTTAATAGTCTTTGAATATAAGCCACTCATTTTAAATCAATCATTCCTGGGCCAGGAACATACACTTATGTGTAACTCTGACCTGTTACTACCAGTCAGCCAAGCCTTTCCAGAAGTCATTTTTAGGGAAATAATAAAGACTACTTTTTCTCCTGTACTAGCCTCATTCTTATATCTTTATCTCATAGCCTTCTCTATTCTTTGATCATCCATTGTGGGTGGTGCCATCCCTGGGCTGGTGGTCCTGGGTTCTGTAAGGAAGCAGGCCAAAAAAGCCATGGGGAATGTAGATGTAACCAGCCGTCTTATTAAATAAGAAACACAGAGCTGATTCAGAGAAGAAAGCCAAGAGGTCAGAGCTAAGAGCCTTAGCCTTCCTGCTTCAGTGATCCTCTTCAGCCAAGAGAGCTCTTTGAAAGAGACCTACTTCCTGTGTGTTTGTTTTTATATAGTCTTTCTGTTCTGCCTTCTCATTGGTTGTAAACCCAAACACATGACTGCCTCGTCACTGCCTGTCTGTAGAGACTTCCAGGTTTTCTATGGTTGGGATTGAGATTAAAGGCATGTATCTCCAATGCTGGCTTTATCCTTAAACACACAGAGATCTACCTAGCTCTGTCTACCAAGTGCTGGGATTAAAGGCGTGTGCCACCACCGCCACGCTCTTGCTATGGCTCTAATAGCTCTGACCCCCAGGAAACTTTATTTATTAACATACAATTAAAATCACATCTCAGTACAAATAAAATACCACCATAGGGGAACAATCCAGTAAGCAGTACCCCTTCATGGCTTCTATATCGGTGCCTGCCTCCACGTTTCTGCCCCATATGAGTTCCTGTCCTGATTTCCTTTAATTATGAACAGTGCTGTGGAAGAGTAAGCTGAATAAACTCCTCCCCAACTTGCCTTTGGCCAAGGTATTTTGGCAGCAGTAGTAACCCTGACTAAGACAACATGTATTTCAGAGTGTAAATGCCAGTGTTTTTTCTGCCTTCAGGTTGTTGGTGTGCAGTGAAGGATGAAGCAGAGCCTTCTGAACCAAGCATTTCTGTTGGAGTACCACATGTTAACATTCCCAAGGCAGGTTCCTTCTTCACTCAGACAACTTATCCTTGTGACCTATGTGGCCCCATTTTGAATGGTCTTTTGGATGTGGAGGAACACCAAGGAACATACCCTGCACTTGTAACTTACTCATGCAAAGCATGTGAGAGACAGTTCTGGTTAAGTGAAAACTTTTGCCAGAACCTAAAGCATAATAATGTCGAGAATTCTTTACAAAAGAATGACAGTAGAGCCTCATTATTTAAGAATTTCAAAGTTCATGTAAAGCCCTACTCTTCAGAGAAGCCCTCTGCATGCAAGGTGGAGCAGAGGAACCCTCAGGACGGTTTGACTGGTCACCAACAAAAGGTCACCCTTAGCAAGAAGAGAGCAGGGAGCACTGAGAATGGAGAGGACTTCCATGTTGGACAAATGCATTATACATGTGGTGAGTGTGGGAAAGGTTTCAACCGCAAAGATACCCTTGTGCAGCACCAGAGGATCCATAGTGGAGAAAAGCCTTATGAGTGTAGTGAATGTGGGAAAGCCTTCAGCCGCAAAGCCACACTCATACAGCACCAGAGGATCCATACTGGAGAAAGGCCTTATGAGTGTAGTGAATGCGGAAAAGCCTTCAGTCGAAAAGACAACCTCACTCAACATAAGAGAATCCACACTGGAGAAATGCCTTACAAGTGCACTGAATGCGGGAAATACTTTAGCCATCACTCCAACCTAATAGTACACCAGAGAGTACACAGTGGCTCGAGGCCTTATAAGTGCAATGACTGTGGCAAAGTCTTCAGACACAAATCGACACTTGTTCAGCATGAAAGTATCCACACTGGAGAAAACCCTTATGATTGCAGTGATTGTGGGAAATCCTTTGGGCACAGATACACCCTCATTAAACATCAGAGAATTCACACTGAGTCAAAGCCTTTTGAGTGCATTGACTGTGGGAAGTTTTTTAGTAGAAGCTCTGATTTTATAGCACACCAAAGGGTTCATACTGGGGAAAGGCCTTTCGTGTGCAGCAAGTGTGGGAAAGATTTCATCAGAACCTCCCACCTTGTTCGGCACCAGAAAGTTCACTCTGGAGAGAGGCCATATGAGTGCGGTGAGTGTGGGAAAGCCTACAGCTTAAGCTCCCACCTGAATCGGCACCAAAAGATTCATGCAGCAAGAAAACTTTAGGGGTGCTTGTAGCACAATAGTATTCAGTCAGATGTTGAATCTCATAGTGAGTGGTCATGACAAGGAGATGCATTAGGAATGGCAAGTATGTAGGAAGCTTTCAAGAGCTATGTTGTACATTTTGACTAGCTTGAGTAACATGCCACTGTCTCTTAGTACATATGACTGAAACTATCTAATCTCTTCCATCTTAGTCTCTTCAACAGCCTGCTGTGGGATGTTCTGTATGCTATAAAAATGTGTTGCTATGATTGATTAATAAATAAAACGCTGATTGGCCAGTAGCCAGGCAGGAAGTATAGTGTAGGCGGGACAAGCAGAGAGGAGAATGCTGGGAGAAAGAAGGCTGGGTCAGGAGATGCTGCCAGCCGCTGCAATGAGTGGCAAGATGTGAGCGACTGGTAAGCCACAAGCCACGTGGCAAGGTATAGATTAATAGAAGTGGGTTAATTTTTAAGATATAAGAACAGATAGCAAGAAGCCTGCCATGGCCATACAGTTTATAAGTAATATAAGTCTCTGTGTGTTTACTTGGGGGACACTAGTGAGACAGATTTGTCCTGACCGTGGGCCAGACAGGACCAGGAAAACTTCAGCTACAACAACCTCTGGAAAGAAAAGACTTATTTACTCTTCAAAGTCCCTATAGTAATTGTGAAGCACATGATAAGAGTATAATTCCCCAATCTGTCATATTTGACTGGCAGAGTTGTGTATAGCCAAGATCTGAGCTATGCTCTGTATTTGGCTTGCAGACATAATTTACTTCTTGGATGTTGTTTTAGTGTGAAATAGTTTTTATTTGCTTGTTTGAGCCATTATTTTTATTTTGTCCAAGCTAGTCTTGAACTTCTCTTTCCTCAGCCTCCTTAGTAGCTGAGAGTTTAGACATGTGCCACTATCCCAGTTCTTTATGAACTTTCTAACATAATGGGCATCCCACATCTTTAAGTCATCCAACCAGAACAAGTACTTGCTTCCTATTCCTTTGGCTTCCAATAATAAATGCCTTAGAATTTACATTACTTTTAATCTTAGGGGAGGTTGGAGTATAGTGAAAACAAAGTTAGTATTTGACCAGCTAAAGAGATAAACACTCTAGTATTTTAAATGGGACAGCAGGTTGCTGATGAGCAATTCTGAGTCCAGTTACTGTGTTACCTTCTATTGTTGAAAAACACTTCATAGATAATAATTCCAAGTATTTGGAGGATCTGACTTGACTGGATTTCAGAGTTTTTTGAAGGACCACAAACTGGTATATTGTGATAATCTGCCATGTGTTTGGGAGCAGAATGGATCATGTGTCTCATTTCTAACTCATGCACTATATCTCCTTGCACCGTTGAGAAGACCTATGTGGTCAGGATTGGGATGCAGGCTACCAGCTGTATATCGCAAAGTGCCACTAAACAAAAGTACAGAAATAGTGGATGTGAGTATATGGAATTACAGATTTGCTGTGGGATGTTCTGTATGGCAAATGTGTTGCTGATTAGTCAATAAATAAAACACTGATTGGCCATTGGCTAGGCAGGAAGTGTAGGCGGGACAAGGAGGAGAATAAAGCTGGGAAGTGGAAGGCTGAGTCAGAGAGACACTGCCAGCCACCACGATGACAAACAGCATGTGAAGATGCCAGTAAGCCACGAGTCATGTGGCAAGGTATAGATTAATGGAAATGGATTAATTTAAGCTGTAAGAACAGTGAGCAAGAAGCCTGCCACGGCCATACAGTTTGTAACCAATATAAGTCTCTGTGTGTTTACTTGGTCGGGTTTGAGCGGCTGTGGGACTGGCAGGTGAGAGAGATTTGTCCCGACTGTGGGCCAGGCAGGAAAACTCTAGCTACACAGATTAGTTTCAATTAACTACAGGGGAAATTCTCATTGTAAGAACATTCCTAAATATTCTACTCATGAAATCTGTGTAGTGTCAAAGGATTTATAGAACTCTTCAGCATAAAGTGCTGTGTCACTTAGGACCAAGGTCACTAGTTCAGCATAGATTTTTTTTGGGGGGGGGGATTACTATGCCTTCCTGAGATCTTTGCTAAATGTCTTTGCTGTATAGGCAGTAACCAAGAGAGTAAAATGATCCAAGAATGTAACTTTTTGCACATAACCAGAATTCTTGGTTACAATGAAAATGACCTTCGTTGTTTACCACTGGGTAAGATGGCTTCCTAAGATATTTGTAGTGATATGGTAGAATTACTATATTAATGTCTACTTGTTTGATTCGTCAGTAGAAGTGGGTGGCCTAGAATTTTAAGTGAATTATTTTTATAGACTTTATGGAGTATAGTTAGCAAACTCTGTATATTGTATATAGTTGTGTAGTTTGATATATGTGTATAATACTGTAAAGCCATTCTAGCAGTGATTTTGAACATACCGCAGAACTCCAAAGTTACCATGTGTTTCTTCAGGATTCTTCTCAGTGTCCTTCACGCCCTTCATTCAATCCCTTGGCAACCACTGGTTTTATTGTACATAAGTTCTTCAAGAGGTTTATGTCAATGTAACTTCCAAGTATTTATGTGTATTTTGTCTGCAGTTAGTCTGCATAACTAGTTTGACATGTATTTGTGTTATATGTATGAACAGCTCATTTATTATTGACTGCTGGAAGTATGGATTTACCACAGTCACCCTTTACCATATTTGTCATTTTTCATGACCCACCTTCTAAATATTAAAAACAGTGATTGCATATATTCATGTATGAATTTTTATATGGACATTTAACTGAGAACATTTTTAAACAGAAGTATTGTAGTAAAAGGAATATAATAAAGTGTGAAGAGAAAAGACTGAAGATGTGATTTGGGAAATTGCCAACCCATCTTAATCACAAAAGTAACTGAAATGAAGAGGTTCATTGTCAGAAAGCATCTTCTGAAGAAGTAACTGAGGATGTGGCCGCACGGCATTTACTAATAGCAAGATCAAAAAATCAGAACAGTCTGTCACACAGGCTTCAGTTAATACAACCAGAGAGCACTTAGGATCTTTAAAGGGCTTCCTCAGACATCTCAGCAAAAATGTGTGGGACCATTAAGGACCTAAACTCTGGGTAAAGCTCTTGTGATGTACTGGAGAATGAAGAGTCTACAAAGTTTTATACCGATAAAGAAACAACTTCTATCTAAAAGGACAATGCAGATAAGATTGAAGGGTGTCCTAGCTTGCTTTTCATTGCTGTGATCAGTACCACAACCAAAAACACCTTGAGGGAGGAAAAGGTTTATTTGGCCTATAGGTTACAGACTATCATCAGGGGAAGCCAAAGAAGAAAGTCACGCAGCAACCTGGAGGCAGGAACTGAAGCAGAAGCCGTGGGGGAAGGCTGCTTACTGGCTTGCTCCTTGTGGCTTAATTAGCCTCCTTTCTTATACAATCCAGGACCACTTGTCCAGGGTTGGCTCTACCCACAGTGGACCGTGGCCTCCCACATCAATCATTAATCAAGAGCATGCATGCACCATAAACATGCCCACAGGACAATTTGATGGAGCCAATTCCTCATATGAGGTTCCCTGTTCCCAGGTGACTCTAGTTTGTGTCAAGTTGACAAAAACTGTCCAAGACAAAGATTTTATGAGCTCTTAACATTTTGCACATAAGAAACAGGCTGACAGCTCTGAGCTACAGACTTTGTTAACTTTGATGGTGATAATGTGATTGAACAGAGGATAAGCCAGTTTGCAGAGGTCTAGCCACAGATATTCCTAGACACTGATACCTAGTTGAGTTTGCTAAACTGGATTTCAAATTTTTGGGGATTGGAAATTTGTTTTAGCCCCTTCCATTTTTCTCCCCTTGTAGATGTAACTCTAAACAGTCTTATTAAATAAGAAACACAGAGCCAAATAAAGAGTTAAAAGCCCAAGAGGTCAGAGCACTAGTGAACAGCCTTTAGCTTACCAGCTGCTGCCCTCCTTCCCCTGAGAAAAGAGACCTACTTCCTGTGTGTCTGTATTTTTTTATTGACTTTCTGTTCTGCCTTCTCATTGGTTCTAAACCCAACCACATGACTTCTTCATTACTGCCCGTCTATACAGACCTCCAGGTATCTACGGTTGGTACTTGGATTAAAGGCATATGTCACCAAGCTGCCTATGTCCTTGAACACACAGACTCTGCCTGCCATGTGATGGGATTAAAGGCTTGTGCTACACTGCCAGACTTCTGCTAAATGGCTTGCTTGCTATTAGCTCTGACCCCCAGGCAACTTTATTTATTAACATACAAATAAATCACATTTCAGCACAAATAAAATATCGCCATATTTTTATTTGGGAACACATGATTAGTGTGCTAGTTTTAAAGGGTCACAGGTGAAGATAAACTGCTTTGGAATAAGTTGCACCAGAGCTTTAGAAGGTGAAGTTCATGACTGTAGAACTGAGAGTGTGATGAGATATGAATTTTAGGTTATAAAGTAATAGATTGAGACATTTGGGACCTTGAGATGGAATCATTTTATTTTAAACTGGGAGGTCTAGAGAGCAAACTGGTAAGCAAGTTAGCTTCTTTGAAATGTACTATTTGCTAATCCCTAGGTTCTGCAAATAAAGTACCTTACATGACCAATTTGTGTTTGCAGATGTGATTGATACTGCAATGAGACAGGTGACCCAAGGGGCTTATTCTACTAAGGTTCTTAGAACTCTAGAGCCTTTCCCATTTAAAGGAAGAAAGATGTGAGTACACATAAAGCAGCATAATCTGGCTGTTTATTGATGACTCTGATGTGCATTCTTAGCTCATGCTGATGAGAATGTAGAGTAAAGAGAACACTCATCAATTGCTCATGGAAGTGCAAACTTATGCAGCCTCTGTGGAAATCAGTGTGGCAGTTCTTCAGGAAAACGTGAATCCATCTGCCCCAAGATACAGGTATACCACTTGTCGAGTTTTTATTGCTATGAAGAGACACCATTGTGGGGGGGGCTCCCCCCCCCACATTTCCTCAGAGTGCTCTTGAGTGAGAGTAGTAGGAAATATTCGATAGAAGGATTTAAAATGTGGAGATAAATAGATAGAAAATACAGGATAGCCTTGAGAGGGCCTGGAGCCTATTCCAATGGGCCCTGACTGTCTTTGCCCTAGGGTATTTATAGAAATGCCAAGGGGTGGAGCAAAAGACATCCCTCCAGCACAGCCAAGTGCAGACCATCTCAGAAACCTGTGCTCAGGCCTGTGATCCAATCAACCTCTATGCAGACCTGAAAATGGGCTCCCATACACCATGACCATGGCAACTTTTCTAAAGGAAAACAACTGAGTTGGCTTGCTTAGAGTTCAGAGGTTCAGTCTGTTATTATGGTGGGATATGGTGGTGTGCAGACAGACATGGTGCTGGAGAAGTAGCTGAGAGTCCTACATCTTACAAGCAACAGGAAGTGGTCTAAAACACTGGACAGTATTTTGAATAAAAGAGACCCCACAGTGACACACTTCCTCCTACAAAGCCACACCTAGTAGTTCCACTCCCTGTATGGGCCATTGTCTTTCAAACTACCTCACAACTTTGGGGCATATACTCAAAGTGTCCTTCATCCTAACACAAAGACACTTGTTCAACCATGTTCATTGCTGCTCTACTAATAATAATCAGGATTTGGAAAAAAGCTAGTTGTCCCTCAACAGAAGAATGGGTAAAGAAACTGGTACACTTACCCAGTAGAGTATTACTTAGCCATTAAAAAAATAAATAAAATCCTGAAGTTTGCAGGTAAGTGGAAGGAACTAGAAAAAGTCACCTTGAATCAGGTAACCCAGAATAATAAAGAAAATATAGTGTATATTTACTTATGTGTGGATATTAGCTTTTAAGACAATGATAACAAGCTACAATCTGTAGAACCACAGATGTTAGCTATAGAGTAAGGGACTAAGGGGTACAGATAGATCTCATTAGGGAAGGGAAATAGAATAGTTATGGATGGAAGTGAGGAGCAGGAATAAAAGGGTCAAGTGGGGAAGGAGAAGAATGAGGTGGGCAATGGAAGGAACAGGAAGAGACAGGTGAAACTAAGGGCCATTTAAGGGGCACTATGGAAACCTAATACAGTAGAAGCGTCCTAAAATATATACATATATGAAGGCAGTATAACTGAAATCACCCCATGGCACCATCTCTGAAATTGACCATATATTCTGTCACAAAGCAAACCTCAAAAGATACAAAAAATTGGAATAACCTCAGACCACCATGGCTTAAAGTTATAATTCAACAACAACACAAACTACAGAAAGCCTACAAACTCATGGAAACTGAACAACACTCAACTGAATCACCACTGGGTCAAGGAAGAAATAAAGAAAGAAATTAAAGACTTCCTAGAATTCAATGAAAATGAATGTACAACATACCCAAACTTATGGGACACTATGAAAGCAGTGCTAAGATGAAATTTCATAGCTCTAAATGGCTAAAATGGCTACATAAAGAAGATGGAGAAATCTTACACTGGTGACTTAACAGCACAACTGAAAGCTCCAGAACAAAAAGAAACAAATTCAGCCAGGAGGAGTGGATGACAATCAAATTGAAGGTTGAAATCAATAAAATAGAAAGAAAACAGTACAAAGAATCAATGAAATAAAGAGTTGGTTCTTTGAGAAAATAAACAAGATAGACAAACTCTTATCCAAACTAACCAAAAGGCAGAGAGAGAGAACATCCAAATTAACAAGTCAGAAATGAGAAGGTAGGCATAAGAACAAACAACAAGAAAATCCAGAGAATCATCAGGCCATACTTCAGAAACCTGTACTCTACAATATTTGTTACAGTAAGACCAAGTTGAAGAAAGATTTTTAAATTACTACTTGTTATGGAATTCTTTATGAGATGACTCTGATTTCGAGAAATGACAAGTGGCACTGTGCTGGTTTGTAAAATGTCTGTGATCCACATCATAATGGACCGTTGTTGGAGATGGTACTATTTGGGATGGCCTGTCATTCTTAGAACATTGTTTTCATCACTATCTTTTGACGTTGAGTGTGCTGATTTAGCTGCTTTTGCTTGAATTCAGACCATATTTTCCTTTGTCCAAAGATGACTTTCTCACTCTTTGGCTTTCTTGTGAGTTTCTGTTACACTCAGAAATCAAGCAATTTCTAAAGGTTTTTCTTGCAATTTCTGGGCAGTTTCATCATCATACTGCTTCTGATTCCTATGGGTCACTCATGCTGGAGTAGAGACAGTTTCTTTCATCACTCTTGGTTACATTCCTCCATCCTCTCCATAGTAACTGCTGCCTCCAGAGAACTCTGTAATGGTCTTCATCCCTTTTCTCCCCCTGCCCATCCCCCATAATTTTTCAAAGTACACAACATAACCTCATTGGTCTTCTATCAAATCCATGGTCTTCCAACCTCAATGATAGCTCCTCTTGATTTCCTGAGCACTTTCTTGATGTTTTTGTTCAAGATCTTTGTAGCATATTTGGCTCTGAATTTGGGTTTTTAGAACTTCCTCTTAGAGTTGTTTAACTACCTCAAGATGATGCTGGACCACATGGTTCTGTTGAATATATAATGCCAAATGATGCTTGCCCTCTTTGTCTTTCAGGCTATAAATCAATGTTTGGTCCTGCAGCACAGCAAAATCACCACAAACTTCCTTGATCCTGTGGACCCATCAATGCAAGTTTGGTCAAGGTTGCTGCTTGGACTCTGGTTCATGGCAACCTTGCATGCCTTTCCTTGGGCCAGCAGCAGCCATCATTTGCCTCAGGCAGGGATTATGGGGAGTCTCTCAAGCCTATAATTGGTATTTAGAAGTCTATTTTATGTGAGTCAATTCATTGCTCATGGTATGTCACTGCTCATGTGTTTCAGGTTTGCATGTTAAAGTTTCCATAATTGTTACTGGATGATGTAAAAAGTGAATTTATTTATTTAGTTATTCTTTTTTTCTCTTTTATAATTTGATTTAATTTTACATATCAGCCATGGATTCCCCTGTCCTCCCTCTTCCCCTACTGACCTACTCTGGTGATAGGATGGCCAAACACCCTAACTGTCGTGCTAGAAATCTCATCTAATGACTGATGGAAGCAGATGCAGAGATCCACTGCCAGGCCCCAGGTGGAGCTCCAGGAATCCAACTGGTGAGAAAGAGGAGGGATTGTATGAGCAAGAATTGTTGAGACCAAGACTGGAAAAAGCACAGGGACAAGTAGCCTAACTAGTGGAAACACATGAACTATGAACCAATAGCTGAGGAACCCCTAACTGGATCAGGCCCTCTGGATAAGTGAGACAGTTGATTATCTTGAACTGTTTGGGAAGCACCCAGGCAGTGGGACTGGGACCTGTCCTTAGTGCATGAGCTGGCTGTTTGGAACCTGGGGCCTATGCAGGGACACTTTGCTCAGCCTGGGTGAAGGGAGGAGGGGACTGGACCTGCCTCAACTGAATCTACCAGGCTGAGCTGAATCCCTCAGTGATTCAAGGAGGGGAGTCCTTGCCCTGGAGGAGATGGGATTGAAGGGTGGGCTGGGGGGAGGCCGGGCAGTGGGGTGGGAGGAGGGATGACAGGGGAATCCGTGGCTGATATATAAAATTAAATCAAATTATAAAATTTTAAAAAAGTGAGGTTATTGGTGCTTAGTGACAGTTCTAACATGCTAGCATGTCTGTTGGTCTACTTGCTTTGGTTTGTTTAGGTAGCCAAGTTGAGACTTCAGTGGTATAGCTTCCCTGATGTATCTAGGAGACATAATCTCACATAAGCTATCTGTTTCTCTGGCTCTTAGGGTATTTCTGCCTCCTCTACAACCATATCCTCGGAGCCTTGAGTGTAATTGTATTGTCGATGGATCAACTGAGGCTTGGCACCACATAATTATGTGTTTTTCTGAACTTTGATCAGTGGTGTGTTTTTGTAATGATTTGAACTTCTTTTGCAAAGAAGTTTTTTTTTTCTGAGAGGTTTTGTGTGTGTGTGTGTGTGTGTGTGTGTGTGTGTGTGTGTGTGTGTATAATTATATGTCTGCGCTTATATATACAAATTCCATAACAAAAATTTAATTGTAATTATACAATGTATATTCTCTCAGAATAAATATTGTTTAGAATGTTGGAAAAATAAAAGTGTGATTGCTAGCCTGTAAGGTTATATTTTCTACAATTAAGCAGATGTAAACCATTTTCCAACATTTGTAATGACATTCACAGACATTGTCAGTGCATGAGATCTCTCATTCATTCACAAGCATGCCCCAATTTTGTATTTTCAGCCTTTTTTCTTTCACTTTTTATTGATTTTATTTTGATTTTTCACTATGATTAATTAGTTTACAAAATATGAAGTTTCCTTAAGACTATTTCATACTTACTCTTTTGATTGGCCCAGCCCCTCCTCTTTCCCCTTTTCTATATCCTCCTCCCATCTCACACTGTCCAATTTCCATTATTCCTTCTTTTCCTTTCAAAACACATGTATTGTTTTACTCTCCCTACCATTTCCCCAGACCTTCTAATTCACCTTCCTAGTTTCCTGGACTCCACACATGATCACTTTCACATAAATACACACTTCTAAAAGAAGGTATAAAAATCGCATTTGGAACAGTTCTATTAGACTTTTTGAACTTTCAATGCACCACTTCATAGAATAGTTTCTACTCTCTTCTGCAGCCATTCCCTAGGGTATTCTACAGCGTCAGAGTATTGGGAAGGGGAGACTGTAAGTATCTGGTAGTTCCTAAGGTCCCATCTCGTCTCCCCACTCTGTTTAAACTTATTTAGTTCCTAGGGTTAACTGCCAATATTGCTCCTGTTCTTGATTGTCCACCTAGCTGTCCTGCATGTCCGATGAATGTGCAGAGCAACAAAGTCCTCCCGGGGATTCACAGTACAGCCTGTTGCTGATTCACAGCTACTGCTCTCTGCATCTGCAAGGGTATATTACACAATTTAAGACTGCTTTGGAAACATGGTGTCCTGAGAGTTTCCTCTCATTGCACTGCACTGATGAGTTATTTGACCCACGGCCTTCATTCTTAACATTTCCACTGTAGACTTGAGTGTTTCGTGATCATCCTAGACACAATTTCAATAGGGACACTGAACACTTTCCAAGTAACTATCATTCATTAGATATTGTTCTTCTTCATATGTCTCCTGGCATATTTTGTGTATTTTTATTGTGTTTTTTTTCTTCTGTGAGAGTTCATCATACTTGTTATCTCCACATCTTTTGTAGTCCTGACTGTGCACACATGCATGGGTGTCTATTTGTTGTGGAGTTTCATAAGAGCTAGCTCATAATTTGATGCAGGTTGCCACATGAACATTCAGAAACATTTTGTGTTTTTAATAAATTTTTCTTATCTAAGTCAACTTCAGGATAGTAAACATGATCAAAATCCAAATTCAGAGTCTTTATTAAGAAAAATTCCTGACTGTCTAAAGAGAAACACTTCTCATAGATCATCCTTTGTCATATGTGTAGTTAGTAAAATTATTTTCCCATTCTGTAGCCTGTCACTATATACAAATGACAGTGTCTTTTTCCATGCAGAAGCTTCCCAGTTTCATGGAATCCCATTTATTAATTGTTGATCTTTAGTGCCTTTGTTAACACTGCTTTTTTTTTTCCCAGAAGGTTTTTTCCTGTGCCAATTAGTTCAAGGCTACACCCACTTTCTTTTCTATCAGGTTCAATGGATCTGGATTATATTGAGGTCTTTGATCTATTTAGAGTTGCCTTTTTGCAAGGTAATGAGAATGCATCTATTTGGATTCTTCTACATGCAGATATACAGATTGACCAGTACATTTGTTGAAGGTGCTAGCTTTTGCAATGTGTATTTCTGACTTCTTTATCAAACATCTTGTAACTATGGGAGTGTGGATTTACATCTAGGACTTGAATTTGATTCTATTTAAGGCAGATAAGGCTGAAAGCACTGGGCCATGCCTTAAGCAAAAAAAGAACTGTGACATGTGCAGTAGCATCCTGACCCAGAGGAGCCTGAAACTGGACCCCCAAGATGACAACTGCCAACATAAGACCCAGGGCCAAACCAAGAAATGCCACGGCAGCTGGAAGCAAAGCCCACCAAACAACACACACATAAATACTTCAGCTCTTTGTTTAATAGAGGAGATTGCTTGCATATCTCCCAGAGCCTGTCATTGGTTCTGCGTCTGCACACCCCTTGCCCCTGGGATCAGGACAGTGGGACCCCAGCTGCAGAGCCAGCAACACCTATTGATCAGTGTGTCTCTCCTAGTACCTATACCATCCCATTTTTATTACTATAGCTCTGTGGTACAACTTAAAATCAGGAATGGTGATACTTCTAGTAGTTCTTTTATTTGTTAGGACTGTTTTTGCTATGCTCAGTTTTTTTTTTCCATATGAAACTATGAATTGTCCATTCAAGATCTGTGAAGGCATGCTTTGGAATTTTGAGACAGATTGCATTGAATCTGTAGACTGCTTTAGGTAGGATACTACATTATTCCCACAGATCCATGAACATGAGTGATCTTTCAGTCTTCTGATATCTTCTTCAATCAGTTGAAGGTTTTAATCATACAAGTTTTTCACTTGCTTGTTTAGATATAACCCAGATATTTTATATTATTTCAGGCTATTGTCATGGGTAATGTTCCACTGATTTCTCTCTCACTCCATTTGTTATTTATATATAAAATGGCTATTAATTTTCTTGGTTAATTTTGTATCAGAGACTTTGCTGAAAGTGTTTATTACATGTAGATGTTTTCTAGTGGAATTTTTAGGATCCCTTATGTATACTACAATACTATATGCAAATAAACATACTGTGCCTTCTTCCATTCCAATTTGTATCCCCTAGATCCAGCTAAGACTTCAAGTGCTATATTGAATAGGTATGGAGGAAGTGGACAACCTTGTATTGTTCTTGATTTTAGTGGAACTGCTTTGAGTTTCTCTCCATTTAAGTTAATGTTGGCTATGGGTTTGATTTAAATTGTCTTTATTATGTTGATATATGTCCCTAATATCCATAAATTTTTTAGGACCTATGTCCTATGTCATGCAGGGAGATTTGATGCTTGTCAAAAGCCTTTTCTACATCTAAGAAATGATCGTGTTGTCTTTTTATTTCAGTTTGTTTCAATGGCAGATTACATTTATTGATTTATATATGCTGAACTGTCGCTGTACCCCCAGAATGCAGCCTGCTAGAACATGATGAATGATTGTTTGATGTGTTCTTAGATTCTGTTTACAAGTATTAGATTGAGAATTTTTGCATCTATGCTCACAAGGGAAATTGGACTGTAATTCTCTGTCTTTGTTGGGTCTCTCCATGGTCCTTGTATCAGGATAACGGTGGACTTATGAAATGAATTGGCAATGTCCCTTCTGTTTCTGTTTTGTGGTGTAATTTGAGGAGTACTGGGATTAACTCTTCTTTGAAAACCCAGTAGAATACTATGCTGTAAAACCATCTTGTTCTGAACTTGGAGGCTGGATTTAAACAATGAGTAGAGGTAGGAAAGTTAGGAGGGGAAGACTCTGTGTTCCACTTGAGGTGGGGTGCTGAGGAGGAAGGTAGATTTCATGCAGACAGACTATAAATATGTAGAGTGCACTGGTTTTAATGCATTACTGGCAGCCCCAAAGTACTCACAATGTGACTCTGTCACATTGTGGAAAAACATCAAGAAGCTCTTTCCCTTGGGATTTAACCAAGAACAAGCCCAGTTATAAATTATTTACTTCTCCCTCCTGTTGCCTTCCATCATTCTCTGTTTTATCAGCCTGAATCAGTGCCTAACTGAATGATGACTTGTGGATCTATCTGCCTTGACACTTTCTGTCTCTGTGTGTGCCTCACTTTGGCTCTGTATTTATTGAACAGAATGGAAGCTTCACGTGGAGTAAGTAATGAGGGATACTTTACAGAAATGTTTAAAAGAATTTTTACAAGGGATTAAGACACTGATACAAACTGCTCTCAACCAACTCAGATAAGAAACAGTGCTATAACATCACTGGACATAGATATATCAACCTATATTTGTATCACTTCCCACATTTATTGTGTACATTTATTTCATGAGGTTGAGTTCAAACTAGCTGTTTTAATCATTTATTACTACAACATACATACGCACCAGCATTACTCTTGTGTCAGGGCATAGAAGATTATACATTTTAGGAGTAAAGCTATGCATTAGCTTAGGTTGTAAAAACCGATTACATGGGAAATTCAAAGCAATTAAGGTTGGTTGTTGCGTTATTCTCTTAAATGCAAGTTAATCACACAGGATAAGCATATAGTTTAACAGCAGTATTAAGTCTTAAATGACCTCAATGTACATTAACTCTGCCTGTGAGGTCCAGGAAAACTTCCAGCCTCTTCAAATGTAAGAGACATTTTCATAATGATGCATCCTCAAAGTACAGTGTACTAGTAACTTCACACTTTGCCTTTGTTCCCTGCTCCCAAGATTATAATCACTGCCTGTTTCTGCTACTGGGACTCTTAGCATTTGACACCGCAAGAGAGAAAATAGACTTTATACTTCTACCCTGCACTTCTGTGGTGCTCATTATTCAGTTAAAAGTTTCTCTTGCTTATTTTTTTTCAAAGGTGATGTAAAGTCCCTCAGTAGAACTGTCATGGTTCCTTACTGTGACATCATCCTGTCATCCTCTTGGGTATGAGCGCTGCAAATATTCAGCCTTTATCTTGGGGGTTGCTGTCAACTTTGTAGTTATATGAGGATTGTAGGTCCCATTGGCGATTGAGTCGCCATCCAGCAGCCAGCTTCACAGATGCATCCTATCAGCACAGGTGAGTTGATTTTCTTCAGGCACCCAGTCTTCAAAGGACAGGGCAGTCTCTGGAAGGTGAGTGAGTTCAGACTTCCAAAATGATCTTTCTCTTTCAGGAAAAGGCTCCTATAAAGGTTGAATTTTCATAGTAGGAAGAATCAGCCAGAGATCTGAACTGAACCCAACATGATTTGATGGAGGCTGCAGGTGAGAGACTATCCTGGATTCCCATTTGTTGCTCTTTTCCAAGACAGTGGCCTCGTGTCTGCTCCCAGTAAGGAGGGTTCCTGGTGACTAAAACAGTTTAGTACTTTTTCTCAGATTTATCTGTTCTACTTTTAATTTTGTAATCTTAGGCTAGTGCAGTGGGTTGGTAAAACTCGGCCAGAATTTAGAGAGTCACAAGAGCAATTTGAGAGTTGTTTGATATCCTCTGCATATTTACACCTCAGATTCTGCTTTCCACTGAGCTTTGTATGCATGCAGATATTTTTCTTTATTGGAAATGCCTGTGTACAGTGGCATAGTGAGAATTTAATATCCTTCTTAGAGGGCTTTGTTATCTGGAATGTGAAAAAATGAGCAAGTCATAAATTAATGTCTCAATATCCAAATTTCAAGTCCATGGGCATTTGACTAAGTGAATAATTGCAACCTCATGTCACTCAGGTCCGACGCCTCTGATATGTCCACTTCCCCCCCGAAATGGATGTTCATGTCCTCCTGAATTTACTTTCTGTTTGTTTGATTTTTGAGACAGAGTCTATTTATGTAGTCGTTGATGTCCTGAAACTTGTTCTATAGAGCAGGTTAGCCTCAAACTCATAGAGATCCTCTGGCCTCAGCTTACTAGGGACTGGGATTAAAGACATGTGTCGCTATTCTCAGTCCAGATATTGCTTTTGAATCAAATAGATATGTGAATTATTACTGTGCTATGTGTTAGGTATTCATTGCATCACCAGCTGACAGTACATTAGGATCTGTCAATTTCTGTAACACTTACAATTATATTAGTTAAATTTAATGCCCCACAATTCAGAAGGCCTGCTCCTATTGTTCAACAGTTCCATACAGTCTTGATTGTGCTTTAATTTCAATGCAAAAAAGGTGAAGAATCTCATTAGTGATCCTCCTATTGAATAAACCACTTCATTGCATTCTGTTGTAAATATATTGATAAGTTTTTTTATGTTTAAACTTTTTAAACATTGCATGTTTAAGTGCAATACAGTTATATTCTAAATAATATATTTCAAATTAAAAGGTTAAAAAGTAATGTTGAAAACACTTAAAAGCAAGCCAACTTAAGCACATATATGTACATGCACACAAATGTAAATGCAATTACGTGTGTGTTTGAAAAAGGAGAACTCAAGTGTTATCATTCCTGACAGCTGATGGTCACTATTTTCTTTTAATTTTATTACTCTCTATTTTTTATTCTCAAATTGTATTGTTTTTATTATTCTCTATTATTCATTCTTATTTTTTATCTGGGAGAAATTTATATGCATTTTGATCATTTTCACACTTCCCTCAGTCCTCACAGTTACACCATGTTTCTTTACCCACCCATCTTTTTGCTTTTTAAATTTCTTAACACATAAAGCATAGCTTGTGGTGCCCATGTGGTAGTGGGTGTGTGATCATCTACTATGTCATTGTCAACCTACTAGGGGCCACATTTTTAAAGGAAGCTGACTCCACCTTTCCTAGTAGCTATCAGTTGTCAATAGCATCTTAGTTAGGGGTTACTATTTTCTCTGGAGTCAGACAGTCTCCTTTCTTCAGCCTTTTACTAGTTGCTGGGAGCATGGTAACCTGGAATGTTTCTGAAACCAGGACATTCATCTGAATGTAGTTTGATCATTAGATCATCTCACCAGTGCACTGTGGATATTAAACCAGCAATTAACTGTAAAGTTCGTGGAAAATGCTAAGACCTATTAATGGCATAATAAAATTTAATTTTTACTACAATGTCCCAATCAATTATCTGCAATTCAAACAATAGCAATTCACTGAGACCTAGCAAACTACTTACTAGAAAGACACATTTTAACATTAGTTATGAATGTAAGGTAATATTGTGTATGCAGTACATTGTTTGGCATGGTAAGAAAAATGAAGACATTTAACAGGTGTGCTCTGGACATGTTTTGCACTGACCCAGGACCATGACAGAATGAACTCCAGAGACATGGTTGTAGGGATCATCTTCCTGTCTCAGACTGCACTGGGAATGCTGGGGAACTCAGCCTTGCTTTGTTGTTTTATCATTGCCGTCTTCTCTGGAATCAGGGAGAAGCCCACAGACCTGATTGTCAAACACCTAACCTGGGCCAACGTCATTGTTCTCTGCAGAGGAATCCCACAGACCATTGCTGCTTTTAGTCAGACTTACTATCTAAATTATGTTCCCTGTAAACTTGCCTTATATTTTCACAGAGTTGCCAGAGGAGTATCCCTTAGCTCCACATCCCTGCTGAGTGTCTTTCAGGCCATCACCATCAGCCCTAGTAATTCCAGGTGTGCACAGTTCAAGCTCAGAGCCCCTGGGATTATTGGTCCATTCCTGGGCCTGTGCTGGGCCCTCCAGCTGTTGTTATATATTTTCATTCCTGTATATACAACTGACATAAGGGGTGGAAGAAATATTACTGGGATACAAGATTTTGGATATTGTGTTATTATAAATTCTGAGAGACTAACCAGCACTCTTATTGTAATCCTAATAGCATCCAACGATATCATCTTTTTGGGACTGATGATGTGGTCCAGTGACTACATGGTGTTTATCCTGCTCAAACACAAGCAGAGGGTCCAACACATCCACAGATCCCTGTCTCCTAGGTTATCCCCTGAGACCAGAGCCACCCAAAGCATTCTCACCCTAGTAAGCAGCTTTGTGCTCTTCTATGTAACATCTATTGTCTTTACAGTTTATCTGTCTGCCCTTGAAGGAACCACTAGGTGGCTGTCTAACATTGGTGTAGCCATGTCTGCATGCTTTCCCACATTCTGCCCCTTTCTGCTCATCAGACACTATGCTTCCTTCTTCAGGCTCTGTTGCACTAGTTTTTACCAGACAACACGCCGTGCTTGTGTAGTCAGAGAACTCTAAAAACTGTGCTGTCTGCATCCCTCTATCCATGTCTTCTACTCAGTTTCTATTCTGTGAACACACTGTCAATACCAGCCTTTGCAGAAGACACTGATTGTCTACAAAGTTTCTTCCCAATGCAGGTTGTCACATAGTCTGGGACACAGGTAAACCAAGCTGTATGATGGGAGTGTTGAGACAATCACCACTCACTGTTTTAATGGAGAATATCACATTAACAGAGAGAATTAAACTGTGGGGTTTATGTGGAGTATAGTCCTTCGGGTGAGCTTCTCTGAGGATGAGACTTTTTAAATCAACATTGTAACAGTACAAAAGTTAACCATTGCAGATTGCACCTGGACCATCAAATCAAGTGTTGGTGGCTGTCAGAATGTAAGAACAAGTGATGAGGCTGAAAAAGGTCATAATGGCTCAGGGATGGTAATGAAACATGCTAGTGTTGGCTGCTGAAGGGAATGTATACTTAATAGACAATGTGTTTCTTAAATCTAAAGTATAACTCACAGTGCTGGAAAAAATGTTTAGAAATACATTTTTAAAAGTCAGGATTAGATAAACTTTCCAATAAAAATGTTTAGTGTTGAACTGTAGTAATTGCATACACAATAATAATAACTGGAGACATTTACATATGTAAGCATTAGGTTGATAGTTTAAGACAAATGACAGATGGGAGACTACAAGTGGATTAGCAGGTAGCACAGAATTTGTTGTCCCTGTTTTGGGGAGGAAGAAGTGGGAAGATTGTGTATGTGAGTTCAGCCTAGGTGGCATAGTGGAACTCTGTCACAAAAACCAAAAATACAAGAAAAGACAAATTTGTAAAGTTGGAACGTTCTGCAGTATGATCAGAGGTAAATCTAGGCTATATAATTTAAAGAGACCATTTAAGCAAACTATGGTGCTATAAAGTCAATCTGGGGAACATAGGTAAATGGGAGGGTCCAGCTGGAACAGGGACAGGGTGGGAGGGCAGGGAGGGAGATACCATGATATATGAGGACATCATGGGAATAGGAAGAGGCAGGGTGCCGGGGAGGCTCTCAAGAATCCACAAGGATGACCCCATCATGATCTGCTGGCAGTGGTCAAGAGGGTGCCTGGACCGGTCTACTCTGGTGACCAGCCTAGCAAATAACCTAGCAGTAATCATAGAGCCTTTGTCCAGTGACTGATGGAGGCAGATACAGAGATCCACGGCCAGGCACCAGGCTGAGCTCCAGAAATCCAATCGGTGAGAGAGAGGAGGGATTCTGCATGTGGGGGACATGGATATCATGATGGGAGGATGTGCAGAGATCATGGGCCACACTAGTGGAAGTCTATGAACTGTGGACTGGTGGCTGTGGAGCCCCATGGGACTGGACCGGGCCCTCTGGATACGGAAGACGGTTGTTTGGCTCGAACTGTTTGGGGAGCATCCAGGCAGGGAGATCGGGATCCATCCCTGGTGCATGAGCAGGCTTTTGGGAGCCCAGTGCCTGTGTTGTGGCCTCTTGTATAGCGTTGGTGCAGTGGGGAAGGGCTTGGACCTGCTTAGGCTCAGTGTGCCAGGCTCTGCTGACTTCCCATGGGAGACCTTGATTTGGGGGATGTGGGGATGTGTGGTGGCTTGGGAGGGAGGGTTGGGGGTGGGTGGAGGGAGGAGGTGGGATCTGTGGGTGGTATGTAGAGTGAGTAGAAAATTTCTTAATAAAGAAAAATGAAAAAAATAAAGTCTCTCTGGAAGAGTAACTTCACCTGTTCTACTTTAAAATTGTTGTTAGCATGGATCATTAACTTCAAAAGCTAACTGATATAAAACACTAATCTGCTCTGAAGAGAAGGGAATTCTGCCTGTACTTCCCATGATGGCCAAGGACACAGCATTGGTGCTTCCATGTTCTCCAGGCTATGAGCACATTCCACAGAAATTGTACTTCCACCCTCATTCATGTGGTTCATTTCCTCAATTGAGCTCTCCCTTCACTGACGATGATTTAGAGCAGTACATAACATTTACTGGACAAATTTTTTTTTTTTTCAGTTTTTTTTTTAAATTTATTTTAATTTATTTTGCAATACAATTCAGTTCTACATATCAGCCACGGATTCCCTTGTTCTCCCCCCCTCCCGTCCCCCTCACCTTCCCCCCAACGCCCCCCCCCCCCATTCCCATCTCCTCCAGGGCAAAGCCTTCCCCACAGACTGAGGTCAACCTGGTAGACTCAGTCCAGGTAGGTCTAGTCCCCTCCTCCCAGGCCGAGCCAAACAATCCTGCATAGGCCCCAGGTTTCAAACAGCCAACTCATGCAATGAGCACAAGATCTGGTCCCACTGCCTGGATGCCTCCCAAACAGATCAAGCCAATCAACTGTCTCACCCATTCGGAGGGCCTGATCCAGTGTGGACCCCTCAGCCATTGGTTCATAGTTCATGTGTTTCCATTCATTTGGCTATTTGTCCCTGTGCTTTATCCAACCTTGGTCTCAACAATTCTCACTCATATAAACCCTCCTCATTCTCGTTGATTGGACTCCCAGAGATCCACCCAGGGCCTAGTCATGGATCTCTGCATCCAGATCCCTCAGTAGTTGGATGAGGTTTCTAGCACAACAATTAGGGTGTTTGGCCATCCCATCACCAGAGTAGGTCAGTTCGGACTGTCTCTCGACCATTGCCAGCACTCTGTTGTGTGGGTATCTTTGTGGATTTCTGTGGGCCTCTCTAGCACTTTGCTTCTTCCTGTTCTCATGTGGTCTTCATTTACCATGGTCTCCTATTCCTTGTTCTCCCTCTCTGTTGTTGATCCAGCTGGGATCTCCCGCTCCCCCAAGCTCTCTTTCCCTCGACCCTCGCCTTTCATTACCCCCACTCATGTCCAGGCTGTTCATGTAGATCTCATTCCATTTCTCTGTCATTGGGCGATCCCTGTGTCTTTCTTGGGGTCCTGTTTTCCGGGTAGCCTCCCTGGTGATGTGAGTAGCAGACAATTCATCCTTGTTTCATGTCTAGTATCCTGCTATGAGTGAGTACATACCATGTTTGTCTTTCTGAGTCTGGGTTACCTCACTCAGGATGATTTTTTCTAGATCCATCCATTTGTCTGCAAACCTCATGATGCCATTGTTTTTTTCTGCTGAGTAGTATTCCATTGTGTATATGTACCACATTTTGTTTATCCATTCTTCAGTTGAAGGGCATCTGGGTTGTTTCCATGTTCTGGCTATTACAAACAATGCTGATATGAACATAGCTGAACAAGTGCTCTTATGGTGTGGTTGAGCATTTCTTGGGTATATGCCCAAGAGTGGTATAGCTGGATCTTGGGGGAGATTGATTCCCAATTTTCTAAGAAAGCGCCATATTGATTTCCAAAGTGGTTGTACAAGCTTGCATTCCCACCAGCAGTGGAGGAGAGTTCCCCTAGCTCCACATCCTCTCCAGCATAAGGTGTCTTCAGTGTTTTTGATCTTAGCCATTCTGACAGGCGTAAGGTGGTATCTCAGAGTTGTTTTGATTTGCATTTCCCTGATGATTAGGGATGATGAGCAATTCCTTAAATGTCTTTCGGCCATTTGAGTTTCCTCTGTTGAGAATTCTCTGTTTAGTTCTATAGCCCATTTCTTAATTGGACTGTTGGGCATTTTGATGTCTAATTTCTTGAGTTCCTTATATATTCTGGATATCAGTCCTCTGTCAGATGTGGGTTGGCACAACCCATTTTTAATTTAAATTTATATTTGACTTCATAGATGTCCGGGTCTTGTATGGGAAATGATCCACAACTGCCATAGCTTCAGTTTTGCAAAGTGAGATCATTAAGTGTACAGTCAGCAGCAGTGAAAGAAGAAAACAGCAAATACCTTGATGACAGTAATTTTTCAGATCAGACAGATACTCAGAGCATCCAGTACATACTGATCTGGACAGCCCATGAAATGTAAGAATATACATATATATATGAATGGTGGGGGAAGAAAACATGGAGGAGTAGAGAGGAGGAAAATTGCCCTCAAGATGTAATGTATGAAAGAAGAATTTTTAAAATATTGTTTTTGATAAATAACCCAGAACTACACACTTGAAATAAAGAAAAACATTTTCATTGAATGGTTCTGGCTTAACTGGATGTCCGCATCCAGAAGCATACACATTGATCCATGTTCATTACCTTGCTCAAAAGTCAAGCCAAGTGGATCAAACAGCTCAACATCAAACCAGACACTGCACCTGCTATATATGGAATAGCCTTAAATGCATCAGCAGTGGAGACCATTTCCTGAAACAGAACACAGATTTCACAAGCACTAAGACTGACAATTAACCAATGGGATCTCATTAACTCAAAAACTAACTATAAGGCAAAGGACATGGTCAATAGGACAAAACAGCAGCCTCCAGAATGGAAAACAATTTTCATCAACTCCACATCAGATAGAGGGCTAATATCCAAAATATATAAAGAACTCAAGCAACTAGACATCAACAAACCAAAGAATCCAATTAAAATGGTATATAAATATATATATATATATTTGTGTGTGTGTGTGTGTGTGTGTGTGTGTGTGTGTGTGTGTGTGTGTGTGTGTGTATAAATACAGAGTTTGCAAGAGAGGAATCTCAGAGGCCAAGGAACACTAAAAACATGTTCAACATCATTAGTCATCAGTGAAATGCAAAACAAAACTACTTTGAGATTCCATCTTACTTCTGTCAGAATGGCTAAGATCAATAACAACTATCACAGCTCATGCTGGCAAGGATGTGGAGCCAGGGGAACAATCCTCCATTGCTCCATCTCTAACTCCTCACAGATCCACTCCTACTTCCTTATCCCAACTGTGTGTCCTGTTAAAAAAACAAAAACCATCAGATCCAATTTGTGCAGCACATATACACCTGGGTGTTTGCCATCCAATAGAGTATGGTCAACTTCTCAGGGGCCACAACCTTGAGGAAAACTGGCTGTCCTTCAGAAGCTGTCAAATAACAATTCATAGGTCCTTAGTCAGGCATGGAAGTGAGAAATTGCATGTTAAGAGCACAACTTGGGTGACTGAGATGATAATTAGTCAAGATACGGTTGCTATACACAGATGATTTTAGTGAAACACACCATGCTCAGAACTGCTGATTCTTATGAATAAATTTGAAATTAGGCAATCTTAATTAAATTTGATTGTTTTTATTGATTAATCCCAAGTATCCAGTTATATAATGAATTTGCTTCTCAATATGAAATATTAACAATAATAGCTTTTTATGGGTATTTTATCTATAAATACACTATAAAAATTATTATAGTAATACAAATATAATATGTACACACACACACACACACCCCACATACATATGTTTAGTGGAAATATGTGCCTCAACTTTAAAGTAACCCCATAACAGTACATAACTGAAGTTAGAGCATATTGGTACATTGAGGAAAGAGTTTCATTTAAGCCCAAATATTCAAGAATATTCTGTAAAGCACAGAAGACACATTCTCCATATTATAAATACAATTAAATTTAACATAAAGTTACTTTAATGACTTGAGTAAAATATTATTATTCAGTAAATCTTATGTACTATTTTTTAATTTTGTACCTGAATTTGGATTCTGCTGAACTATTGATAATTATGTATATGTTATATTTTATAAAGTGACTCAAATATGAAAGTGCTATGTAAAATATGTCTATAAATGTAATGTATGATAATCTGAACATCAAAACTATAAAAGAAATGCAAAAATGTTTGCTGCTTTCTGTCTACATTGGTCTATATTCCTCTATGCTATTAAGTTTGTAGTTCTGAATATTTTTATCAAAACTATGAACTCACAAATCCTCATTTGCAGCTTGTTGTGTTTTGGGCCATCCCTTCATATTTATTTATGTTTTTATCTCTTTATCATCATAAAAATCATACCATACTATGTTTCTTGTTTTTCTGAAACCTTTTTCATTTAAGGTTTATCTTCAGGGTAAATTTGTTTATTGGGAGAGATGAACATTTTCATTTAATTTTGTATCTATAGTGACTTATATTGTCAAAGAGAACCTAAAGTTATTACTTAAATAGATTCCACTCTCAGATCTTATTTAATATCCACTTTACACACATGTATTTAATTTAAAAATCATTCAAAACAAGAAAAGAAGAGGTTGGAGAGATGCCTAAGTGTCTAGTTCTTGCGAAGAACATGGATTTGGTTGTCAGAACCTACATAGTAGCTCATAACTGTCCAAGGGGATCTGATGACTTCTGCGCTTTGCAGGAACTAACAGTAAATAGCAAACAGATATGCATGCAGGCAAATACCCATAGACATAAAATAAATATTAAAAAAATAAGAATAGAAAATATATGTTACAGAAACAGGAGAAATATATCTAAGATTGAGCAGTATAAATTACAGGGTTGAAGAAAGTAACTTAAAAAAAATTTTCTTCTGTCTCAACTTAAAAACTGTATCTCCCTGATATGGAAGTGATCAGTGACTTCAGCTTAGAAGTGGGGATTATCTTCTTTATCTATACTGCTGCAGGCATCATGGGAACTTCCTACTTCCCTGTCTTTATAGCTTCACTTTTCTCACTAGCCAAAAGGTGAGACTCACAGACCTGGTCCTCAATCAACTGGCCTTTGCCAAAAACTTAGTTCTGTTCATCAGAGGGATCCCTCAGACAATGTCAGCTTTTGGATGCGAGGATTTCCTGGGTGATGCTGAATGTCAAGTTGTTTTATATCTTCATGATTAGCCAGAGGGTTTCTATTAACACCTTGTGCCTCCCGAGTGGCTTCAAGGCCATGTAGCTTTGTCACAGGTTCTGTTGGTGTAAGCAGTTCAGAAAGAGATGCCCAAGGTGTGGGGGTATCTTTGGCTTCTGTTATCGGATCCTGCAATTCTTGGTAAATATCTATATTTCTGTTGGATTAACTGAACTAAGGGGCAGATAAAATATAACTACTAACATGGATTAAAGAAGCTGGTCCTTACACATACTGAAAAAATGCATATTTTTTTAAAATTTCGTCTTGTTCTTTGCCATTGCTGTTATACGTTTGGTCTTCATGGTTTGGGACAGTGATTCTTTGGTCTTTGTCCTAAACAGACACAAGCAGCAAGTTCAACACCCTCACAGCCACAGCCTCTCCCTGAGGACTGCCCCTGAGGAGAGAGCTACATTCACCATCCTGAGCCAAGACATGAACATTTAAGGACAATCATACAAGATTTCATGTTTGTTATTTTTACTTATTTTCAATAAAAGATTTATTTTTGTTTTTATTTATGTGCATATGTGTTGGGACATTGTGTGGCAGTGCCAACAAAGCCAAGAAGTTATTGTCACATGCCCAGAGTTGGAGTTTCAGGTGCTTGTGAGCCTCCTGTTACATAGGTGTTAGGGACTGAACTTGGGCCCTCTAGAGGAGCATCACATGCTCTTAACCACTGAAATATATCTCCTGTACTTCTTTTTTCTGAGGTAGTCATATGTAGTCAAGGGTGGCCTTGAGTTCACTGTGTATCCAAGGCTAGCATTGAACTCATGATCATTCTAGCTTCACCTGCTGAAGGCAAGGACAGCAGGCAAGGATCAGCATACTCAGTAATGCATGATTAATTTAATATAATTTTATACATTACATAATGTTCAGGACTGAGAAAGTCTTGAATAAATGTAGTGAATCAAACCATTAAAATCAGAGAAAATACTATGCCATTATTTACTTGTTTTTCATGTAATACCAAAAAAATATATGAATTTTAAATAAATTTGAATTCAGTGGATTCATATAAAGAAAAGTTATCTTGGAAGAAGTCTGCATGAGAATAAACACACAGATTAGTAGGATCTCAAACACTCTATAGTGTTTGTTATTGAGAATGAGACACAGTGGTTGGTAAGGAGGGTGAGAGGCTGGGTCTATAATATATTAGGGCATCAAGTCAATAAATATACCTCTTTCCTTAGAACATTGCAGACCATAGATTCACCAAGTTCATATTATCATCATTTCTATATAGAAACCAATAAGTTGCTGCAGATTTAAAATGAATTATGGGGTCTGTAAATGGCTTGGCTGTTCAAATCTCCAGAAACCCATAAAAAGGCTGGGTGTGCATGATGGTTGCCTTTAATTTTACCATCACCTTGGGAGGTAGAAAGGCAATCACAAGGTCCATGTTGTTCCTTGAGTCTTTCACATTTAAATATCTGTGGTGACTTGAATGATAAATGCTTCTGTAGTTCATGAGCTTTAATGTTTGAGTATAAGATTTTTATAAGGAAAATAAATATATTCAGAAAACATTTAATCCAAGAGACCTCAATGGGAGCAGACCTATTTTTACTGCCTTGAAAAGAGCTGCAAGAAGGGATAGCCAGGCCTCAGAGTGCTTTTCATCTACAGCCTTCTTTCTACCCATGTTGTCTTTCCATTGTGTGGATTCAATCTGTTCAGGAGGAATCCCATGAAAGAAAGATGTCAATTCAGGGAACAGCAATTATATGTTCTCCCTGAGAATGTCCTGTGGTGGTATTTTCCTTGTACTGAAATGTGATTTTAATTGTATGTTAATAAATAAAGTTGCCTGGGGGTCAGAGCTATTAGAGCCATAGCAAGTGTGTGGTGGCGGTGGCTCACGCCTTTAAGGACCTGGAGGGCGGTACATACAGGCAGTGACGAGGCAGTCACATGTTTGGGTTTACAACCAATGAGAAGGCAGAACAGTTAGACTATATAAAGACATACACACAGGAAGTAGGTCCCTTTCAGAGAGCTCTCTTGACTGAAGAGGATCCCTGAATCAGGAAGGGTGAGGCTCTTAGCTCTGACCTCTTGGCTTTCTTCTCTGAATCGGCTCTGTGTTTCTTATTTAATAAGACAGTTGGTTACATCTACAATGTCCGGTCCTCTGCAGACTGGAGATTTGAAAGAAAGTACTCATCTGTGTAGGTATAATATATCTGTGATGCTTGCTTCTGGATGGAGACTAAGTGAGCAAAGGTACAGAGAGACTACCTACAGGCAGCAGGTTGGCAACAACACCTAAGATGTATGTTGTATACACTCCAAGATTTTCCACCCAAAGACTTATGGGGTTGTATTAGAGAAGACAACAGTGACAGCATTTGCTGAGGGAGTTGACATCACCACTCGAAAACATATTTCACATCAAGGAGTAGGAAAGACTTAACTGAATAGTTGGCATCCTATGGGTACAGGCTGGTAGTATGAGATCATTCTCTTCCAGGGTGTCAAGAGAGGGTGTCCAGGAAGGAGGAATAGACAGGAGTTGGATTCTGGGAACCAAAGACTGATAACAAAGAGTGTAACCGAGTGGACTCTTATATCCTGTCATTTGTTTCCCTCAATTTTAACTGACAACTCCTTGTATCTAATTTACAATATTCATCTGTCAATGGTGGAGATTTGGTGAGTGAAATGCTTGTTGTGTAAGCAATATAAATGTAGCTGAGATCCCCAACAACCATGTAAAAGCCACATATCAAAGGCAAACACTTGATGTAGCAACATGTAACTGCAGACTCTGAGTACAAAATCATGGCTTCTTCTGCCATTTTCAAATCTTTCGTTTAGTTGGTCACACATTCCTAAAACATGAGTTTTTATATTTGTTTGAAAATGATTCCCAACTTCATAGTTTTTCTAATACTATGAAATGATTATAAACAACCATCAGCAATGAAAGTTTTGCTTGTTTGTTCCTTTTTCTTTCATGTGGGTTTTTAGAATGGTGAAAATTGGACCTAAGCAGTAAGAATCCTAATGCTATGGAACAGCCTGGGCCACTGACCTGTGCTGTCACAGGGATGAGATCAGCATCCAATTATTTAATACCATGTAGAGATAAGTTCTGGCTTCCACCAGGCTTTATACCCACCTCTGTGTGAGTGGAGATCTCTTTGCTTTCAGAATCTTCACAGGGAAATATGACCCCACTCTGGTGTTCCAGAGCCTATTACTGGATAAATTTAACCAGAAAAAAACTAGGTAACACTCTGAGAAGGATTCCTGAAGTCTTGCACAGATGACATGAGGATATGGAGGAAAAAGTCTCTGTGATAAAGTGAATGAGAATAGCTCACATATGTGAGCACTTGGTCCACAGCTCCTAGACCTGTTTGGGAAAGATTCAGAGGTGTGGCTTTATTGGAAAGGTGTCACTGAGAACAAGCTTGGCATTGAGATTTCAAAACACTTGGGCCATTCAAATTATGCTCTCTGCCTCCTGCTTGCAAATCAATTTGTGAACTACCAGCTGTTGCTCCAGCCCTCTGCTGTTTGTGGCCTTCACTCCTCCATCATAGACCATAACTTTCTGGAACCCTAAGCCCCAAATAAACTCTTCCTTCTTTAAGTTGCCTTGGGAAATAGAAATGTAACTAAAACATCTCTTTTTCTGGGACATAAATAGCTGGATCATGCATCAGTCTGGCTTAGAATATTTTAGGATATGAAGTATCTGCTGCTCCCCAGTGTGGCCATCAAATCTTCCCGAATACAAACTATATAAGAGGTCTGGAAATGACATTTGTGCAGTATGGATGTAACCTGGTCCACCTTGAGTGCCATCAATTACTTTCCAAATGCAGTGGGCAATGATCTTCAAGATGACTAGAAAGGTTCGTTTTAAACTTTGCGTTGCCCAGCATGTAACAGAAGCTACTGAAATTCTTTCAGCAGCTGCATATTAGTGGTAAAATGAATCCATCCTTCTGTAGAGTTACTTCAAGTGCATCCATTCCAGACAAAAAACATGGTTTGTAATCTAACATCCTATCACACAAATGTAGATTCTGTGAAGCAAGGATTTAAGAAGGTCTACACCTAAAACTTTCTAAACCAAACACAACAGAACCTGTTATTCTTGCAGGGTGAGAACTACTATTTTCTTGTGATTATTGTGACTATACATATAAACGGAGGTAAATATTTTTGGTACCAATCAATACCAGTTTTACAACACCAGACTCTAAAACGAAGGTATTCTTATAGGTTCGTAAGAAATACAATCTGATGACTCACTTTCCAAGGTTCCCTGAGCTAGTTTAGGTCCAGATAAAAATAAAAACTCTAGACCCTGCTATGCTAGATAGCTCACACTAGTCTTGTTTTTTCTACCTGTACTCAAACTCAGCAAGTTAACCCTCTACCCAAGCTAGAAGTTTAGAGTAGAAAACTCCTAACATCTAAACTTGCAAGCAAGATCCACTACATATGAAATGGAGAGATAATTCCACTTTTGTCAAAAATAATTTTCTTTTTATTTTAATTAATACTTTGTGTGTGCTTCTCTCTCTCTCTCTCTCTCTCTCTCTCTCTCTCTCTCTCTCTCTCTCTCTCTCTCTCTCTCTCTCTCTCTCTCTCTGTGTGTGTGTGTGTGTGTGTGTGTATCCAGGAGGTCAGATGGCTAGCAGAGCACCTGGAAATACAGGCAGTTGTGCCTAGAGCAGGTGCTAGGAATTTAAGATTGTTCCTCTCCAAGAGTAGTGTCTGCTCTTAGCCATTAAGCTATGTCCCCAGGTCCTCCAACCAATAGTACTTATTAAATATTCTGGGCATGGTATTTGTTGTAAAAATGATAACTCTGAATGACTCATGGAAAGATAAGAGCTAGAAACTTGTAAGACGACTGTATCATCCTTGTTACTCAGAAGGGAGGAAGGGTCATATGTTGGGGTTTATAATTTATTATCAGCACTCAATCAGCATGCCTACCATTACAGACATAAACTGGGCCTTGCAAATCAACACTTAAACAATCTAGCATTTGTACCTTAAGACTCTAGTGATCTTATTATGAAGTAAAGACCATTGTTCTTCACACTCTGAGTCCATAGCCCTCATAGAAAATTACCCATAATGCGATTTTTCAAAGAGAATAACAGGCCTCACACATGTCCATTGAAACCTGATTAAGATCAGATGTTCTGAAAGAGCAGCATAATCATATGTAATACAAGTATGTTTCATATTTTAAAGCTGACAAAAGAATGATTTTTTTTACACAAATGGTTTTTTATGATAGAGAGATGAAGAGAAGATTCGACAAAGGGAGAAAAAGAGAAAGAAAGAGAGGTCGAGGGGTGCACACCTCGTGGGAGTGGAGGGAGAGAGACAGAGTGACAAAAGAATGATTTTAACACTCAATTTTTTTATTCCTTGTCTTAAAAAAAACCTTCATTATAAAGAACTTGGAGATAAAAAAATAATCACAGGAATATTGGGAGAAACATTTGGATTGGTGGGCATTTCAGGGGCAAAGTGGAAACCTAGTACAATTGTAACTCCCTGCAATCTACCAGGAAGATGCTAGAAGACCCCTAGTAATAGGGGATAATGGAGCATGGACCATCCAACTTCTGTAACCATGTAAGGCTTCCAGTGGAGGGAATGGGACACCAAACAAGCCACACAACCTTGGAGCTGAAGCTTGCTATGTAGCAGAGGATGACCCTGGATATCTTGCCTCTATCTTCTGACTGCTATAGGACTACAAGAATGTGCCACTACACACCTGTTTATGAGGTGTGAGAATGCAAATGCAGGGCTTCCTGTATGCTAGGGTAGCAGTCCCCCAACTGAGCCACATCTCCAGACTCAGCGGTGACATTTTAAACATAGAGAAAAGTGATGGAGGATAAAAGACACAAGTTGTTGTCACAGCAAGAAAATTAGTCAAGGCAAGAACAGCCCTCATGACAGGATTGCTGAGATGAAGGATCAACTATGATTTCATCTTGCATTGATTTTCACTGTGAATGTTCATTGGCCACGAAACAGTGACACAATGGAGATTTTCATACAATATATCACAGTGAGCATATTTTCCTCATGCTCTTCAGCTTCCATTTTCTTGTTCATTCTGTTTATCCCCCTTTCTCCCCTTGACAGATTTTCTCATGTCTTTATTCAGTGTATATCCATCTGTAATTTTATGTAATTATATAAGATCTAAGAACCATAAACAAGAGAATTTGTGTAACTGCTTTTCCTTCTTGTTCTTTTTTTTTCTTGTGTGTATTATTTCTTTCCTTTCTATTTATTTATTTGTTGGATTGATTGTTTACTTTGGGGGGAACAGAGTCTCTATTCATAGTGCTGCCTGTCCTGGGACTCACTACGTAGACCAAAATGATCCACAACTTAGAGATCTACCTGTCTTGTCTCTTTAGTGCTTGGAAAAAGCATGAGACACAATAACAGGCCTAAAACTTTTTTTGTATGACTCTATTCACTTAATATAATTCTCTCATTTTTTTATGACTAGCTTCATACCCTTAATATAATTATCTCTTTGTTTACATTTTCTTAAAAGCAAGACAACTTTCTCGAAGTAATTGATAGAAAAAAATTATTGCATATGTATATGTGTCTGTACATACATATATTTATATTTATATATTCCTATAATGACTACATAAAAACATTGGAAATGTTTCTCCTTAAGGAAAGGAAAAATGACTAGGGCTAGAAAACCAAGCCAACTACACAGAACTAGTGAACTTTGAATTTTAGAGAAGAATCCCCTACTTTCACTTTGCTAAACCAGCAGGATACCTAATCACATTGCAAATATTTATCCTTAAACCAGAGATAAGTACTGGTCTCATCCCCTGCCAAAGAAATGTGGCTTGCAACAGATGGCAACCATTACAGCGAGCTACAGCAGACCAAATTGCTGAGAACAAATGACCTTGAGGTGCTCAGCCTCATCTGATATATCTAAACACAAATGCACTAAAGGCTCAGGTATCACAGTGAAAGAGAGGTTGAACAGATTGCAAGAGCCAGAGGAATAGGAAGTTAACTGTGAGTATTCATGTCCTACAAATGTCAGAGAGGTTAAACCCATGAAGTCTCATCAATGTGGCTTCCTAAACAATACCTGAAAAATAACAAGATATTGAGAGACATACTAACATGGAAGGGCTGAATCTCATGAGGCCTTACCCATAGACAGAGAACTATAGACAACTAAGGAATGCTGAGATTTGGAGAAATAGTCTTACCCAGGGAAAAGCCTCCCAATTGGTCATCAAATACCAAATCATTAGCACTAAAATTGTATATATATATATATATATATATATATATATATATATATATATATGTGTAACACTATGGACTAAGCAGGTTGTATTTACATAAGGAGGACATTTATGTATGTGTGCTTGAGTATGATTGGGGTAAATGATAATATTTAAAGAACAGAATCCATAAATTTGAATGGGGTTTATAGGGAAGTGTTAGACTTAGGAATAAGAAGTGGAAATGATGTAATTATGTTTAAATTTCAAAAGTAAAGAAAATTTCATAGAATTAAAAAATAGTTGTTTCACAAGGTCAACATTTTTCATTTTCTAAGAATATTTTCATGCTATTAATGTTAAAATTAATTTGTACTATATTTTACTAAGTTTTTTAATGATCTCCAATGCTAATTGTGACATCATGTTTTCCCTTGTGCTCCCACATCTTTAGGTATTTTCCTCAGATTTGAGTCACTATGTAACTCTTCCAAGTACTCTAAAATTGTACAGGTCAGGTGTTGAAAATCAGAAGTATATTGAGGATAACCAAGAACAATGTCATTAGCCTGTAATATGTAGGGGTATATTGTCTCTAGATGGATAGATCCTGTCAATAATGATGCAATATACTTGAGTCATAGTACATGGAGAAATAAGGGTGGAAACTACACCTATACTGGATGGTTTTCACACTTCTAGAGGTAATAAAATAATTATGTAAATATGAACCATGAGAGCAATACCAACAAGTCCGGTGTAATAATGTCATTAACATCATTGTGTAATAAACTGATTCATGACTGAATTGAAGGCCCACTTCACAAGATGGCACACTTGCCTGTCACCATCATTATGCACAAGAATGTGAGTCTAGAGAGTATAGAGATCCTGGGGAAGAACACAATACTAATATTCAGCTAAGTTGACAGAGCAATAAAATGCTCTCTAAACTCTTATTTGTGGTGATATATTGTATACCCCAATAAAGCTTACCTGGGGATCAAAGGACAGAGCCAGCCACTAGATTAGATTTAGAGGTCAGCCAGTGGTGGTACATACACCTCATCCTACAACTTGGGAGGCAGAGATGCTTCTGGATCTCTGTGAGTTCAAAACCACACTGGAAACAGAGTCAAGCAGTGCTAGCACACACCTTTAATCCCAGTACTGGGAAGCACACAAGCCCTTAATCCCAGGAAGTGATATCTGGGCAGAAAAGGTCTATAAGGCATGAGGAAATAGGAACTCACTCTCTTGAGGCTGAGGATTTCATAGAGGTAATCTAATGGCTGGTTCCTCTGCTTCTCTGATCTTTCAGCTTTCACCTCAATATCTGGCTCTGGGGTTTTTATTATAAGAACTTTCAGATTCATTTTACATCTAATTTTATTCTGGGGGGTAGGTCTATCCCTTAACTTTCATCAGAGAAGCTTTGTTTTGCACTCTATGGTGATTAACAAAGAAAACCACCATCATTCAAGGTGCTGAGAATAAGAGTCTCTGGAGGGTCCATCTAAAAATGGGACATCTATATGACAGCTCTTCCTCCCAAGGTTTGGAGATCATAATTGAAGTTGAGGCAGAAAGAATATATGAGTAAGAGGTGGTAGATGATTTCAAGGAAATAGATCTTGTCTAGACTAAACCAGGGCACTTACACATGTGAATTTACTCTCTAGAACAGTACACACAAACCTACACAAGATTTAGAAGACAAAGTCCTAGCAGAGTGGATGTGTTAGGAAGTCCAACTCCTAGCTCGAGAACTGATGGCAATTTCTGGCTTCAGAAAGAGGAAGTGCCAGATAACTTAAGTCTTTCAGAGAGAGAGGCTAATGTTGCTTTCATATATGCCCCTGCTCTAGCACATAGGCATCACTAAGTATAGACTCTGCTTTCCTTCCTTTCTCCTTTCCTTCCTTTCTCCTTTCCTTCCTTTCTTTTCTTCTTTGTTTCCTCTTTTCTTAATGAAGCACATGGGATTTGGAGAGATTACTGATGTGAGATAAGAAAGGAATTGGAAAGGAGATAATAGTGGGTAGTTTTGACATAACCACATTAGCATGAATAAAATACTCAAACACTTAAACATTAAATGTTATAAGCTAAATAAAGAAAAATAATTTGATTTCTGTTGGAAGAAGTTAGAAAAGCCTGAATCCAGTGGGACATAGAGACTTCTCTAATGTTCACACAAATTTCACCTCAGAGTTTTTATCACCTTCTGTGGGACCCTGGTCAGGCTTTAGGAATCACAAACACTTAATGCATCTTCAAAACACCCTGTCTCTTTGGAGATATTCACAGGAAACTCTTAATTATCTTTGTCAATTAGAAACTGGAAAAAGTTTCATGAATTATTTTGTCCCCCAAAGTCAACACTGTCATTGCTACTGCAGATGAAATGAAAATTGCAGTTCTGGAGGGAGGTGAGGTCACAGAGTCACAGAGCTCTACCTCAGGCCTGAGCTGACTCTCACACGGCACTAGTTATTAATAAGTCTAGATCTACCCAATGCACTCATCACCCTTCTGAGGCAAGAAGCCAAGTGAGTACTTCATGTTTCAGTCTGAGCAACAGAACCAGCAAAGAAGAGAGGCCTGTGTAATTACTCATGTCTAGAAATGGGAATCTGATGTAGGAATAGATCCTTGGAACTGAGAGAGAGGGCACAAGAATAATAAGATAGCTAAGAAGTGAGTGAGGAAGACAGAAGTGTTCATAAAGTTTTGCCAGTCACTGTTGGTATTGACTATAAATGCCAACCATAGAATAACAGTGAGTAACACCAGAATAATGCAGTTTGTCTGTGAAGGTGTTGAAGGATTGTGTTAAAAAGTCAAAGTGATAATTCACTTTACCTTACATGATGTGTAGAATATTTTGCAGTGTGATTGCTAGAGTTGAACTCACCAAAGTTTATAATTGTATTTTTTTCATCCTCCTAGATGTGGCAGTGTATGTCCACTGGCATCATTTTCCTGGGAAAGTTCATGGCCTCTTGGTAAGTACAACATGGAAGTAGATCGTTAAACATCTTCCAGCGATGTTGAGTTTTCACTTGAGCCTGTTGGACAGTCGGTATCCTAAATGATGTCCTGTTTCCTACATGTATGATCAACAGTTAGAGTAGTGAATTCACAATTGAAGAATGTGTTTATGGTATTGTTCTGACAACATGTCAGTGAAATCACACTCAAGTAAGCATCACAGTTTGCAAATATAAAATAATGTTGGTTTATTGGGATCAAGGTCTGAAACTGTGATTTCATGAGGATTGTGTAAAGTCACTAGCTGCCATTTACCCAACAACCTAAACCCAAACTCAATTCCTTCCTCCTTCCTTCCTTACTTCCTTACTTCCTTCTCTCCTCCCCATTCCCTTGTTTCTCTCTCTCCCTTTCTTTCTTTATTTTGTATGACAAAGAAACAAAAATCATAACCACACTTTTCATGGGAATTTCACAAGTACATCTTGCAACCCAGTGGGTATATTAAACACAATACTATAAGAATCTCAAAAGTTCCCTTGAATTAACTAACCCAAACCAGATGTCTGCTGCACTGATTAGGTGACCAGACATCTTTCTAAACATTTTGGAGGTTAGAACATTTTACTTGTGTTAGGCTGTCATAAATGGAGTCCTATATCAGTAACTCTTGCATATTTTGAGGATTCTATTGGTCTATATAAATTTGTGTATTTATATTTTTTTCCTCAGCACTGGGATCTGGAATTCTCCTCTCAGAAATGATATAAAATTGTTTAGTTATAAAAGAGCTTGACAATAACTCCCAGAAATCTAGATAGAAGGAGAAAATCCTATCGTGACATTTTATTTGTGTTAAAATGTTATTTTACTTGTATGTTAAGAGATAAAGTTGCCTGGGGGTCAAAGCTAAAAACAAGCCATTTAGCAGAAGTCTGGTGGTGGTGGCTCACGCCCTTAATCTGATAACATAACAGGTAGAATCTCTGTGTGTTCAAGGACACAGCCAAGATGTACCCCGAACCTTTTATCTTAGTACAAACCGTAGAGACCTGGAGGTCTGTATAGACAGACAATGATGAGGAAATCATGTGGTTGGGTTTAAAGCCAATGAGAAGGTAGAACAAAAAGACAATAAAAAGATGGGTCACACAGAAAAATGTCTCTCTCTCAGGGGAAGGATGGCAGAGACTGGTAAACTAAAGGCTTCGGTAATGCTCTGATCTTTTGGGCTTTTAACTCTGCATTTAACTCTATGTTTCTTATTTAATAAGACCATTTAGAATTTCATCTAAAACATCCATTGTAGAATTAATTTTGTATCATCCAGTAATATTTGCTTCAGCAAGACCATTTACAGGACTGATTTTTTTTATTTTACCTTATTATGGGAATCTTTATAAAAACTCTGATTTTGTGAAATGAGGAGTGGTATTATGCTCATTTGTAAAATGGGTGTGATTCAGATCCTCATTGTCCACTGTTGTAGGTGGTGGTGTTTGGGAGGGCCATTCAACCATAACATATTGTATTCACTGTCTTTAGACTTTGAATGTGTTAATTTAGCTGCTTTTTCTTGCACTTAGGGTCATGTTTTTCTTTGTCCAATAAGGACTTCTCTCTTCCTTTGGTTTTCTTGGAAGCTTTCTTTTCTTCAGTCATCAGAAACTGAGCAATTTCCACAAATTTCTCTTGCAATTTCTGGTCAATTTCACCATCTTATCATTCCTGATCCCTGGGGGTCACTCATGCTATAGCAGAGACAGCTTATCTGATCACTCTTGGTTCCATTCCTCCATCCTCTCCATAGTTAACTGCTGCCTCCAGAAAACTCTAGGATGTATGTCTTCCTTTTCCTCTTCCCATAAACCTCCCTTTATGCAACAGACTCACTATTTCCTTTTTTCTTCTCTTCTGAATACCTCATATAAGCCACAGTTGACTGCTTCTCCTGATTTCCTGAGCAGTTTCTCAATCTGTACTTCAAGAGCATTGTAGCACTTCTGGCACTGAGTTTGGGTTTTTATAGCTTCTTCTTGCAGTTGTTTACACACCTGCAGGTGATATTGGTCCAAAAGTTCTACTGAATATCTGATACCAAATGCTACCCAAAGTCTTATTCCTGTTGGATGATAGCCACCGTGTGGTCCTCCAGGACATCACTTTGTTCACACTGTGAACCCACCAAGGCAAATTTAGGTCATTGTGGCTGATTGGCCTCTGCTACATGTTGACCAATGTGCACACCTATCATGGTGGTCAGAAACAGCTATTTATGTTGACCAGGCAGTGATGACAGGAAATCTACCAAGCCTGGAATTGGTATGTACAATTTTATTTTGCACATATCAATTAATTAATCATGGCCTGTCACAGGGTATGTGATGCAGGTTTGCATGTCAAAGCTTCTGTGGTTGTTACTGGATGATTTAAAAAGATAACTTCTTTGTTTAGTTATTCTTAAAACTGGGATTAATGGAGCCTAGGGATAATTCCCCTTCCAGGTTAGCATTCTGTTGGTGTGATATTTAGGTCTTGTTTAGCAAGTCATGTTGAGACTTCAAGGGCATTGCTTCCCTGACATTTCTAGGAGATGCATTCTCACAGCCAATATGTCTTCCACTGATGCTTATAGTCTTCCTGTTTCTCTATGACAATGTTCCCTGAGCCCTGAGTGTAGAAATTAAAGATGGATCAATTCAGGCTTGGCACCACAAAACAACTTGTTCTTGTATTTTGATCAGTTGTGGGTTTTTTTGTAATGGTCTCCTATTTTTGTAAAAGAATTTTCTTCTCTGATACATAAGAGTTAATGGTAACAAAGGCTTGCCGAGGGCAGGAGGAAAATGTCTTCCTCAGGGAAAATACCCAAATCCAGTAGGAACTGGTGAACACTGAAATCATGTACATACAAGTAACAAATGCAAATTGAGAAGTACATATATATATATATGTACATGTAGAGACATGTATAAATATAGACGGTTTGATTACTGGCATGTAGAGTTTCTGTTTTCAGCATTTGCTACCTTCACTTTGTATAGATTTTTATCTGTTTGGTTTGTGTTTTTATTTTCTCTTTTTTATTAGCTTACACAGTAACAAGTTTCCTTCAAGCATTTTAATACTTAGTGTTTTGATTGTCACAAACCCTCTGCTTTCCCCATTTCTCTGGTCTCATTCTACCTAACACTGTCCTCCTTTCCCCCAGGAAACAATATTTTGTCATTATTCATGATAATCAGACCAATAACCTGATCATCATCTAAAGAAAATTGAGCCAAATCACAGAATGGTCTTCTGCAGTCTGGCAATAAGACTATCTTTTCACAAAGTATAACAAGGATTCTAGGATATTTCTCTTATTTTCCACTATCCAGTCATTTAGTATAGAGAATGCTCATAACATCCACAGGCTTATTTCTAATGTACATAATGGATGCCAACACCTTGATCATTCTCTCTTCAGGAGTGACCTACAAAATGGAAGTTTTGGGTTTGAAACAGTTCCAGAATGATTATATATGCTGACTCCTTTTCTACACTCAAATTATTGGCACCACCTACCTCTTGAATGTCCTCCACGTCATGATCAGCAGTACCAGGATATGCTGGTGGAAGAATCATAAAGTCAACCCTGCAACATATGCTGGCTGTTCCATTTACCTCCTCTAGGTCTTGTTCTGTAGCAGGGAGTTTTCCTGTGTCCCACCCAGTTCCACAGCCACTTGGACCCAAATAAACACACAGAGGGGCAACTTATATTAGCTAGTACTTTCAACTTAATTTAATCCATTCCTTTTATATATATGTTGACACAAAGCTGTGACATTACCAGTCTTCTGTCATCTTGCTGCTCCTTTGGTGGTGGCTCACAGCATCTTCCCCACTCTCCTTCCTTCTCCTCTCTCTCCAGCTGGAGTACTGTTTAACTTTATTCTGCCTTTCCTGATTTATTTGTATCAGTATAGCAGTGAGGACTCAAGAAATAAGTTTTTGCTGTACACCGTGAGAAAGGACACATTCAGTTCTTTTATGAATTATATTCTCTTGCTTTTGGGATAACAGTTGTAGATCTCTCCCTAAAACTTACTGCAGGTTGGTTACCAGTACTCATTATCTTTCTATGAGGAGAAAATTTCCTCATTAGTTAAAAGTACGACAATTCCTGCTGGGTCCATTTCTGTCAACTGGTGAACTCTTAAATTACCTTTTAGAATCAAATCAGGGATCTTTTCTACAGAAGCCTTTAACTTCTTACTTGGTTTATATGGTAGAAATATCCATTCCAATATAATATCTTTCCTCTGCAGCAAAATCCCTGTGGGGGAGTGTTGGAAGGGGAGTATGACCAGAATGCAGTCAAATTCTGGGTTCACATCATCCACATGTGCCTGTATTTTCTTTTCTACTGGAGCAAATTCCTTCCCAGGTTCAGTTTATAAATCTGTTGGACTGCTTAAATCCTTGTTGCCCTTTAGGGTATTGGCCAAATTTGCTAGTTCAACTTTACACATTCCAATGATGGTTTGTAAGTTGATAATGCTTCCTAACAATTTTTGAAAACCATTAAGAGTCTGCAATCTATCTCTCCTGAGTTGTGTCTTTTGGGGTCTAATTTATTGTACATCTATCTTATATACTAAATAATTAGTAGAATTTCCTCTTTGTAGTTTTTCAGGAGTAATTTGTTATCCCCAGTTAGCTAAAGTTTTTTTTTTTTACTTCTTCAAACATGCTTACTAAGGTGCCAAACTTTGGATTAGCTAACAAATATCCACATAATGGTAGATTATAGATTGTGGAAATTTTGCATGAATTACTTTTTTTGCACAAAACATTGACATAGGGTAGGGCTATTTAACATTCCCTATGGGAGGACTTTCCATTGATATCTCTTGACTGGCTGGGAATTATTATAAGAAGGTATTATAAAGGAAAGTTTTTCGCTATCCTTTTCTTGTAGAGGTATGGTGATGAGACAATATTTTATTCAATAACTATAATAAACCATTTTTGGGCATAACAGAGAGGGCAAGGACATTCTATTCTGTATGAGACCATAGGCTGGATTACTTTATTTATGGCTGTGAGATTTGTCAGCATTCTCCATTTACCAGATTTCTTTTTAATAACTAATACAGGAGAATTCCAAAGGGTGGAAGATTCTTCAATGTGTTGAACATTTAACTGTTCCTGAATGAGCTGTTCTAAAGCTTGTAGTTTCTCTTCTATTATAGGCTATTGTCCAACCCAGATAATTTTATCAGTAGGCCATATTTAAGGTAGGGCCATTGGTACTTCAGAGAGTTCAATGGCAGTTGTGCTCTGTTTATGTACAGCCTGAATGGTTGGTGGTTGTTTTTTTTATAGTATATTAGCATTATTCCCCAAAACGTGAATTGGTCTATATCTCACTTCTGAGATTGGAGGAATTTTTATCTGGGTATTCCACTATTGTAACAGATCTCAGCCAGAAAGATTTGCCATATTTGCCACATACAGCCTCAGCCTTCCTCTCTGTCTTTCTGGCCCTATGCATTCAACCTATCTCAAAATTTGGTTTACCAGAGATAGGGTGCCAATCCCTAGAAATTAGACTTTTACCTCTTGAAGAAGCCAATTTAATGCTGCTGTTTGGCATAGAAAACATGTAAGCTTACACAAGGTAGTTTGTACATTTAAGTCACTGAAATGGTCCTCACCAAGATTTGCTCTTGGGAGATCTCAAAACCTCTGATTTCACCTTGCTGATCAAGGGCCTTAGCTTCTTCTTTCAACCAGATTTTCCATTGTAACTTCTGGCTATAATCTAACACAGCTGAGATAAACTGATTCCAATCATCTGGTTTAATGCTATTTCTAGAAAACCATGTATTTAACATCTATTTTACATATGTTGAATGTATTCCATAGGTGACTACCACTTCCTTAATATTTTTAAATCTCTCATATGAATAATTTACCATATATTTTATATATTCTTCAGGATGAGTATCATCTGCTGGCTCTCAGGCATGATGACAGAATAAGCCATTTTGTAAGAGTCACCTGGAGATGTTCTTTTTTGTATGGCTTTGCCCTTCTACTTAAATGTTTCTTTATTATTCCTGCTGAGAAACTCCTCCAGAATTTGAAATCCATTACCTACCTATTACAGTGTTTAAACATCCTCTGTTGTAAAGGATTGTAGAGATTTTATGAACTCATACAATTTTTTATGTTCTTCAGAAACATATGATTCCACATACATTATTCTATCAATTAGCAATGATCTTTCTTCCTTATAAATTATCTGAATGGCATTAAGATGGTTCTGAAGAGCTTTTTTTTAATACATTAAGTATTCATATTTATTATCAGCCATTTGAGATTATTCTGTTGTGAATTCTCTGTCAAGCTCTGTAGCCCATTTTTTAAATGGATTGTTCAGTATTTTGAAGTTTAGTTTTTTGAGTACTTAATATATTTTGGAGATAATTCCTCTGTCAGATGTGGGGTTGGTGAAGATCTTTTCCCATTCTGTAGGCTGTCCTGTTGTCTTGTTGACCATGTCCTTTGCTCTACAAAAGGTTCTCATTTAAGGAGGTCTCATTTATTAATTGTTCCCCTCAATGTCTGTACTACTAGTGTTATATTTAGGAAGTGTTCTCCTCTGCCAATGCATTCAAGACTACTTCCTAATGACTCTTCTATCAAGTTCAGTGTAATTGGATTTAGGTTGAAGTCTTTGATCCACTTGGACTTGAGTTTTGTGCATGGTGACAGATATGGATCTATTTGCATTCTTCTGCATGTTGACATCCAGTTATGCCAGCACCATTTGTTGAACATGCTTTTTTTCCATGGTACAGTTTTGGCTTCTTTGTCAAAAATCATTTGTTCATAAGTTTGTGGATTAATATCAGGGTTTTCAATTTGATTCCATTGGTCCATGTGTTGGTTTTTATGCCAGTACCAAGCTTTTTTTATTATTATAGCTCTATAGTAGAGCTTGAGGTCAGGGATCATGATGCCTCCAGTGGTTGCTTTATTATACAGAACCCTTTTAGCTATCCTAGGTTTTTTGTTTTTCCATATAAAGTTAAGTATTTTTCTTTCCAGGTCTGTGAAGAATTGTGTTGGTATTTTAATGGGGATTGCAGTGAATCTGTAGATTGCTTTTGGTAAGATCACAATTTTACTGTGTTAATTCTACCTATCCATGAGCATGGGAGATCTTTCCATTTTCTGATATCTTCCTTCATTTCTTTCTTCAGAGACTTAAAGTTTTTATCATACAGGTCTTTCACTTGCTTAGTTAGAGTTACATCAAGGTATTTTATATTATTTGTGGCTATTGAAAAGGGTGCTGTTTCTCTGATTTCTTTCTCAGCCCATTTATCATTTGTATATAGAAGGGCTACTGATTTTTTGAGTTAATCTTGTATTCTTCCACTGTACTGAAGGAGTTTATCAGCTGTAAGAGTCCCCTAGTCAAATTTTTGGGGTCACTTATGTATACTATCATGTCATCGGCAAATAGTGAAAGTTTGGCTTTTTCCTTTCCAATTTGTTTCCCCTTGATCTCCTTTTGTTGTCTTATTGCTCTAGCTAGAACTTCAAGTACTATGTGGAATAAGTATGGGGAGAGTGGACAGCCTTGTCTTGTTCCTGATTTTAGTGGAATAGCTTTGAGTTTCTCTCCATTTAATTTGATGCTGGCTGTCAGCTTGCTGTAAGTTGCCTTTATTATGCCTAAATTATGTTTAAATTATGTTATGTTCCTTGTATTCCTGGTCTCTCTAGAATCTTTATCATGAAAGGGTGTTAGATTTTGTCAAAGACTTTTTCAGCATCCAATGAGATGATCATGTGGTTTTTTTCTTTCATTTTTTTATATGGTGCATTATATTGACAGATTTTTGTATGTTGAACCACTTTTGCATCCCTGGGATGAAGCCTACTTGGTCATGGTAGATAATTTTTGGATGTGTTCTTTAATTCAGTTAGCCAGTATTTTTTGAGTATTTTTGCATCAATTTTCATGAGGGAAATTGGTCTGTTATTCTCTTCCTTTGTTGGATCTTTCTTTGGCTTGGGTCCAAGGTTACTGTAGCCTCATAAAAAGAATTAGGTTATGTTTCTTCCATTTCTATTGTGTGGAACACTTTGAAGAGTATTGGTATTAGCTCTTCTTTGAAAATCTGGTGAATTCTGCACTGAAACCATCTAGTTCTGACCTTTTTTTTAGTTGGGAGAATTTAATGACAGTTTTTATTTCCTTAGGGATTATTGATCTATTTAAATAATTTATCTGGTCTTGATTTAACTTGGTATGAGATACCTATTCAGAAAATTGTCCATTTCTTTGAGATTTTCCAATTTTGTGGAGAATATGTTTTTCAAGTATTATCTGATGATTCTCTGGATTTCCTGTTGTCTGTTGGTATGTCTCCCATTTCACTTCTGATTTTGTTAATTTGGATGCTCCCTCTCTGCTTTTTGGTTAATTTGGATAAGGGTTTGTCTATCTTGTGCATTTTCTCAAAGTACCAACTCTTTGTTTCATTGATTCTTTGTATTATTCTCTTTGTTTCTATTTTATTGATTTCAGCCCTCAATTTAACTATTTCCTGGTGTGTGTTTCTCCTGGATGTGTTTGCTTCTTCTTGTTCTAGAGCTTTCCATTGTGCTGTTAAGTCACTAGTGTGAGAATTCTGCAACTTTTTTATGTGAACATTTAGTGCTATTAGTTTTCCTCTTATTACTACTTTCATAGTGTCTCATAAGTTTGGGTATGTTGTACATTTGCTTTAATTGAATTCTAGGAAATCTTTAATTTCTTTCTTTATTTCTTCCTTGACTCAGTGGCCATTATTCAGTTTCCATGAGACTGTAGGTTTTCTGTAACTTTGTTGTTGTTGAAATCTAATTTAAGCCATGGTGGTCTGGTAAGAAACAGGAGGTTATTTCAATTTTTTTTGTATCTGTTGAGATTTTCTTTATGACAAAGCATGTGGTCATTTTTGGGGAAGGTTCCATGGCATGATGAGAAGAAGACGTATTCTGCTTTAGGGTGGAATATTCTGTAGATATTAATTAAGTCCATTTGGGCAATAATGTCTGTTAGTTCCCTTATTTCCCTGTTAAGTTTCTATCAGGCAAACCTGTCCATTGGTGAGAGTGGGGTGTTGAAGTCTCCTACTACTAGTGTATGGGGTTTTATGTGTGATTTAAGTTTTAGTAATGTTTCTTTTATGAATGTAGGTGTCATTGCATTTGGGGCATAAATATTCAGAATTGAGACATCTTGTCAGATTTTCCCTGTGATAGATATGTAATGTCTTTCCTGATCTCTTTTGATTGATTTTAGTTTGAAGTCTATTTTAGTAGATATTAGGATAGCTATACAAGCTTGCTTCTTAAATCCATTTGATTGGAAAGTCTTTTCCCACCTTTTTATTCTGAGGTAGTGTCTGTCTTTGAAGTTGAGGTGTGTTTCTTGTATGCAGCAAATGGATGGATCTTGTTTTGATATCCATTTTGTTAGCTTGTGTCTTTTTATAGGTGAATTGAGACCATTGATATTAATGAATATTAATTAGTTGTTAATTCCTGTTATTTTTTGGTGGTAGTGTTGTATGTTTCCCTTCTTTGGTATTTGTTGGTGTGGGACTATCTATTACCTGTGTTTTTATGGGTGTATCTAACTTCCTTAGGTTGGATTTTTCCTTCAGTTGCATTCTGTAGGGCTCGATTTATAGAGAGATATTGTTTAAATCTGGTTTTATCATGGAAAAATTTTTTACTCCATCTATGTTGATTCAGAGTTTTGCTGGGCATAGTAGTCTAGGTTGGCATCCATGGTCTCTTAGTGTTTGCATAACATCCATCCAGGACCTTCTGGCTTTTAGAGTCTCCATTTAGAAGTCAGGTGTTAATCTTATTGGTCTGCATTTATATGATACTTGGCTTTTTTTCTCTGCATCTCTTAATATTTTTTCTTTATTCTGTATGTTTAGTGGTTTGATTATTTTGTGGTGAGGGGACTTTTTGGGATCCAGTCTATTTGGTGTTGTATAACTTTCTTGTATCTTTGTAGGCATTTCCTTCTTTAGGCTGGGAAAGTTTTCTTCTATGATTTTGTTGAATATATTTTCTGTGCCTTTGACTTATTACTCTTCTCCTTCTTCTATCCCTATTATTCTTAGGTTTGGTCTTTTCATGGTGTCCCAAATTTCCTGGCCATTTTGGGTCACGACCTTGTTGGCTTTAGTTTTTTCTTTGACTGATGAATCTATTTCCTCTATTGTATCTTCAGCGCCAGTGATCCGCCCTTCCATCTCTTGCATTCTGTTGGTTATGCTTGCATCTGTAGTTCCTGTTTGTTTACTCAGATTTTCCACTTCCAGCATTCCCTCAGTTTGTATCTTCTTTATTGTCTCAATTTCAGTTTTCAAATCTAGAACTGTTTCCTTCATTCTTCCTCAACTGCTTTAAGGGATTTTTTTATTTCTTCTTTAAAGATCTCTATCATCTTCTTAAGGTCATTGTTAAGGTCAATTTCTTCTGTTTCTTCTGTGTTGGGATGTTCAGGTCTTGCTAATGTAGGTTCTGATGGAGTCATACTGTATTTTTTTTTGTTGTTGTTGTTGACTGTATTTTTGCACTGGTGTCTACCCATCCTTTTCTGCACTTGGTGCAAGTGGTGTCTGTGTCTGAGGGAGGCTCTCTTGGTCTGATTAATACTATTGGTCCAGTGGCAGCTCTTGGTCTAGTAGGTGCTGATGGACTCCTTGTCTCAGGGAGCAGCTCTTAGTCCAATTAGCACTCATTGTCTCTGTCTCAGGGAGTTGTTGCAATCTTTTCAATTCTGAGGTTGGGAGGGTGTGGGGCTTGTGTTTTACAGGGTCTGGTGCTGGCTGGTGGTAGTCTGATCTGTCTGCAGTTAGTCTGACCTGTCTGCAGTACGTCTGCCTGCCTACTGACCTTAAACTGGTACTGCAATGGGTGATGGTGCAGCAGTGCAGGATTGTGCCCCTAGGCCCCACCTAGACAAGGTATCACCTCTTAGTCCAATCAGGTGCTGGCAGGCTCTGTCTCAGGGAACAGCTGCAGTCTTGGAGGGCAGATGGGATTTGGGGGAGGTGGGGCTTGGGTTACAGGGTCTGATGGGGGATGATGGTAGTCTGACCTGTCTGCAGGAGGTCTGCCTACAGACTGGCCTGAAACTGGGACTGCAATGGGTGGTCATGTAGGGGTGCAGGGTTGTGCTCCTGGGCCCAAACCCTAGGGGCTGAGGTGTTGGGTATATGGATAAAGACTCACCTCTTAGTCTGATCAGGTGCTCTTTGCTCTGTATTTATTGAACAGCATAGAAGCTTCACATGAGTGAGGAATGAGGGATGCTTTACCAAAATATTTAAAAGAATTTTTACAAGGGATTGAGACACTGATACCAACTGCTATTAACTGACTCAGATAAGAAACAGTACTGTAATATTACTGGACATGGATATATCAACCTATATTTGTATCACTTTCAACCTTTATTGTGTATATTTGTTTCATTAGGTTGATCTCAAACTAGCTGTTTTAATCACTTATTACTATAACATACATATGCACCAGCATTACTCTTGTGTCAGCGCATGGAAGATTACATATTCTATGAGTAGTGTTATGCATTAGCTTAGGTTGTAAAAACTGATTACATCCAAAGCAAATAAGGTTGGTTGTTACGTTGTTCTCTTAAATGCAGGTTAATCACAAAGTCTAAGAATATAGTTGAATAGCAGTGTTAAATCTTAAGTGACCTCAATTTAACTCTACCTGTGAGGGCCAGTAAAACTTCCAGTCTCTTGAAATGTAAAAAAAACATTTTCATAATGATTCATCCCCAAAGTACAGTGTACTTGTAACTTCACACTTTCCCTTTGGTCCCTGCTCCCAAGTTTATAATCACTGCCTGGTTCTACTACTGGGAATCTTAACTTCTGACAGCACAGGCAAGAAGAGGGACTTTATACTTCTAGCCTGCCCTTCTGTGGTGCTCACTACTCAGTTAAAAGTTACTCTTGATTATTATTTTTCAAAGGTGATGTAAAGTCCCTTCAGCATAACTGTCATGGTTCCTTCCTGTGACATCATCCTGTCATCCTCTTAGGGTATGAGCGCTGCAAACATTCAGCCTTTATCTTGGGGGTTGCTGTCAACTTTGTAGCTTTATGACAGTTGTAGGTCCCATTGGCAACTGAGTCGCCATCCAGCAGCCAGGTTCACAGATGCATCCTATCTGCACAGGTGAGTTGATTTTCTTCAGGCACCCAGGCTTCAAAGGACAGGGCAGTCTCTGGAAGGTAGGTGAGTTCAGACTTTCAAAATGATCTTTCTCTTTCAGGAAAGGGCTCCTGCACAGGTTGAATTTTCATTGTAGAAACAATCAGCCAGAGATCTGAACTGAACCCAACATGATTTGATGGAGACTGCAGGTGAGAGACTATCCTGGATTCCCACTTGATGTTCTTTTCCAAGACAATGATCTTGTGTCTGCTCCCAGTAAGGAGGGTTCCTGGTGACTAAAACAGTTTATTACTTATTCTCAGATTCATCTGTTCTACTTTTCATTTTCTAATTTCAGGCTTGTGCAGTGGGTTGGTAAAACTCTGCCAGAATTTAGAGAGTTATAAGAGCAACTTTGAGAGTTGTTTGATATCCTCTGCATATTTACACCACAGATTTTGCTTTCCACTGGGGCTTTATATGCATGCAGATTTTTTCTTTATTGGAAATGCCTGTGTACAGTGGCATAGTGAGAACTTAATATCCTTCTTAGAGGGCTTTGTTATCTGGGTTGTGAAAAGAGGAGTAACTGGTAAATTGTTGTCTCTGTATCCAAATTTCAAGTCCATGCGCATTTAACTAAGTGAATAACTGTAGTCTAATGTCACTCAGGTCTGAGGTCTCTGATATGTCCACTTCCCCCAGACATGGATGTTCATGTCCCCCTGAATTGCTTTCTATTTGTTTGATTTTTGAGACAGGGTTTATTTATGTAGTCCTTCCTGTCCTGAAACTTGTTCTATAGACCTGACTAGCCTCAAAGTCATAGAGATCCTCTGGCCTCGGCATACTAGGGACTGGGATTAAAGACATGTGTCACTATTCCCAGCCCATATACTGCTTTTGAATCAAACAGATATGTCAATTATTATTATGCTATGTGTTAGGTACCAATTATATATATCATTGACTAACAGTATATTAGTATCTGTCAATTTCTATAATACTTAGAGTTATATTAGTTAAATTTTATGGCCCACAATTCAGAAGGCCTGCTCTTATTGTTCAACAGTTACATAAGTCTCTATTGTGTTTTAATTTTAATACAAATAGTAGAAGAATCTCACTAGTGATCCTTCTAGTGAGTAATCACCTTCATTTCATACTGTTGTAAATATACTGAAGTTTTTTTGCTATACATGTCTTTAGTCATGTTTAAGTGTGATAGAGTTATATTCAAAAAATACATGCCAAATTAAGCAGTTAAAAATTAAAAATTAATGTTGCTGGGCGGTGGTGGCGCACGCCTTTAATCCCAGCACTCGGGAGGCAGAGCCAGGCGGATCTCTGTGAGTTCGAGGCCAGCCTGGGCTACCAAGTGAGTTCCAGGAAAGGCGCAAAGCTACACAGAGAAACCCTGTCTCGAATAAACCCCCCCCCAAAAAAATAAAAAAAAATAAAAAAAAAATTAATGTTGAAAACACTTAAAAGCCAACATAAGCACATATATGTACATGCAGACATATGTAAATGTAATTACATTTGTGTGTTTGAAAAAGGAAAACTCAAATGTTATCATTCCTGACAGCTGGAAGCCTTACTTTTTTTATTACTCTCTATTTTTTATTCCAAATTGTATTGTTTTTCTTATTCTTTATTATTCATTATCATTTATTTATCTTGGAGAAATTTATATGTATTTTGATTATTTTCATATTTACACCACTCCACACAGTTACACCATGTTTCTTTACCCACCCATGTTTGTGCTTTTTAAATTTCTTAACACAAAAAGCACAGCTTGTGGTGCTCACATGATATTGGGTGTGTGACCATCTACTATGTCATTGTCAACCTACTAGGGGCCACATTTTTAAAGGAAGCTGACTCCATCTTTCCTAGTAGGTATCAGTTGTCCATAGCATCTTAGTTAGGGGTTACTATTTTCTCTGGAGTCAGACAGTCTCCTTTCTTCAGCCTTTTACTAGATGCTGGGAACATGGTAACCTGGAGTGTTTCCGCAACCAGTACATTCATCTGAATGTAGTTTGATCATTAGATCACCTCATCAGTGCACTATGGATATTAAACATGCAATTAACTGCAAAGTGCTTGGAAAATGGTAAGACCTATTAATGGCATAATAAAATTTAATTTTTACTACAATGTCTCAGTTAATTATCTGCAATTCAAACAATAACAGTTCACTGAGAGCTAGCAAACTATTTACTAGGAAGACACATATTAGCATTGCTTATGAATGTAAGGTAATATTGTGTATGCAGTACTTTGTTTGGCATGCTAAGAAAAATGAAGTGGAACTTGTTTAACAAGTGTACTCTGGACTAGTTTTCCATTGACCCAGGGCCATGACAGAATGGCCTCCAGAGACATGGTTGTAGGGATCATCTTCCTGTCTCAGACTGCACTGGGAATGCTGGGGAACTCAGCCTTGCTTTGTTGTTTTATCATTGCCGTCTTCTCTGGAATCAGGGCAAAGCCCACTGATCTGATTGTCAAACACCTGACCTGGGCCAACTTCATTGTTCTCTGCAGAGGAATCCCACAAACCATTGCTGCTTTTAGTCAGACTTATTATCTAGATTATGTTTCCTGTAAACTTGCCTTATATTTTCACAGAGTTGCCAGAGGAGTAGCCCTCAGCTCCACATCCCTGCTGAGTGTCTTTCAGGCCATCACCATCAGCCCCAGTAATTCCAGGTGGGCACAGTTCAAGCCCAGAGTCCCCGGGATTATTGGTCCATTCCTGGGCCTATGCTGGGCACTCCAGCTGTTGTTACATATTTTCATTTTTGTATATACAACCGACATAAGGGGTGGAAGAAATGTTACTGGGATACAAGATTTTAGATATTGTACTGTTATCAATTCTGAGAAACTAATCAGCACTCTTATTGTAATCCTAATAGCATCCAATGATGTCATTTTTTTGGGACTCATGATGTTGGCCAGTGGCTACATGGTATTTATCCTGCTGAAACATAAGCAGATGGTGCAACACATCCACAGATCCCTGTCTTCTAGGTCATCCCCTGAGACCAGAGCCACCCAAACCATCCTCACCCTATTGAGCAGCTTTGTGCTCTTTTATGCAACCTCTCTTGTCTTTACATCTTATCTGTCTGTCCGTGAATGAGCTAGGTGGCTGTCTAACACTGGTGCAGCCATGGCTGCATGCTTTCCAGCATTCTGCCCCTTTCTGCTCATCAGAGAGTATGCTTCCCTTTTCAGGCTCTGCTGCACTAGATTTTACCAGACAACACACTGTGCTTGTGTAGTCAGAGAACTCTAAAAGCTGTGCTGTCTGCATCGCTCTATCTATGTCTTCTACTCAGTTTCTATTCTGTGAACACACTGTCAATACCAGCCTTTGCAGAAGACACTGATTGTCTACAAAGTTTCTTCCCAATGCAGGTTGTCACATAGTCTGGGACACAGGTAAACCAAGCTGTATGATATGAGTGCTGAAAAAATCACCACTCACAGTTTTAATGGAGAATATCACATTAGCAGAGAGAATTAAACTGTGGGGTTTATGTGGAGTATAGTCCTTCAGGTGAGCTTCTCTGAGGATGAGACTTTTTAAATCAAACTTGTCACCTTTAGTACAAAAGTTAACCATTGCAGATTGCACCTGGACCATCAAATCAAGTGTTGGTTGTAGTTAGAGTTTTCCTGCCTGGTTCACAGTCAGGACAAATCTCTCTCACCTGCCAGTCCCACAGCTGCTCAGACCTGACCAAGTAAACACAGAGACTTATATTGGTTACAATCTGTATGGCTGTGGCAGGCTTCTTGCTAACTGTTCTTACAGCTTAAATTAATCCATTTCTATAAATCTATACCTTGTCACGTGGCTCGTGGCTTACCGGCATCTTCACATGCTGCTTGTCCTGGTGGTGGCTGGCAGTATCTCTGACTCAGCCTTCCACTTTCCAGCTTTATTCTCCTCCTTGTCCCGCTTATACTTCCTGCCTGGCCACTGGCCAATCAGTGATTTATTTATTGACCAATCAGCCACACACTTGACACACAGACCATCCCACAGCAGTTGGTGGATGTCAGACAGTAAGAACAAGTGAAGAGGATGAAAAAGGTCAGAATGGCTCAGGAATGGTAATGAAACATGCTCATGTTGGCTACTGAAGGGAATGTATATTTAATAGACAACATGTTTCTTAAATCCAAAGTATAACTCTCAACACTGGAAAAAATATTTAGAAATACATTTTTTAAAGTCAGGTTTAGATAAACTTTCCAATAAAATTGTTTAGTGTTGAACTGTAGTAATTGCCTACACAATAATAATTACTGGAGACATTTACATATGTAAGCATTAGGTTGATAGTTTAAATTAAGACAAATGACAGATGGGAGACTACAAGTGGATTCGCAGGTAGCACAGACTTTGCTATCCCTGTTCTGGGGAGGAAGAAGTGGGAAGATTGTGTATTTGAGTTCAGCCTAGGTGGCATAGTGGAACTCTGTCACAAAAACCAAAAATACAAGAGAAGACAAAGTTGGAAAGTTGGAAAGTTCTGGAGTATGATCTGAGGTAAATCTAGGCTCTATAATTTAAAGAGAACATTTAAGCAAACTATGGTGCTATATATTCACTCTGAGGAACATAGGTAAATGGGAGGGTCAAGCTGGACAGGGACATGGTGGGAGGGCAGGGAGTGAGATACCATGATAGATGAAGACATCACGGGAATCGGAAGAGGCAGGGTGCTGGGGAGGCTCTCAGGAATTCACAAGGATGACCCCACCTTGGAGTGCTGGCAGTGGTCTAGATGGTGCCTGGACTGGTGTACTCTGGAGACCAGTCTAATGAATACCCTAACTGTTATCGAAGAGCGTTTGTCCAGAAACTGGTGGAGGCAGGTGCAGAGATCCACGGATAGGTGCCATGCTTAGCTCTGCAAATCCAATCGATGAGAGAGAGAGAGGAGGGATTCTGCAGGTGGGGACAATGAGACCATAATGGGAAGAAGTGCAGAGATGACTGGGCATACTAGTGGAAGCCCATGAACTGTGGACTGGTGACTGTGGAACCCCCATGGGACTGAACTAGGCCATCTCAATATGGAAGATGGTTGTTTGGCTCAAACTACTTGGGGGGCACTGAGGCAGGGGGATCAAGATCTATCTCTGGTGCATGGTCAGACTTTTGGGAGCCAAGTCCCTGAGGTGTGATACCTTGTGCAGGCTTGGTGCAGTTGGGAGGGGCTTGGACCTGCCTAGGCTCTGCTGACTCCCAATGGGAGACCTTGATTTAGGGAATGTGGGGATGTGGGGTGGCTTTGGATGGAGGGCTGGAGGGGGAGATGAGGGAGGAGGGAGGAGGAAGGGTCTGTGGGTGGTATGTAGAGTGAGTAGTAATTTTCATAATAAAGAAATTGAAAAAAAAGTCTCTCTGGAGGAGTAACTTCACCTGTTCTACTTTAAAATTGTTGTTAGTATTGAACATTAACTTCCAAAGCTAACTGATATAAAACACTAATCTGCTCTGAAGAGAAGGGAATTCTGCCTGTACTTCCCATGATGGCCTAGGATTCAGCATTGGTGCTTCCATGTTCTCCAGGCTATGAGCACATTCCACAGAGATTGTACTTCCACCCTCATTCATATTGTTCATCTCCTCAATTGAACTCTCCTTTCACTGATGATGATTTAGAGCAGTACATAACATTTCCTGGACAAATTTTACTCATCTATGCACAATCCATTTTTAATGTAAGTTTATATTTGACTTCATGGATGTCCGTGTCTTGTATGGAAATGATCCACAATTGCCATGCATTCAGTTTTGCAAAGTGAGATCATTAAGTGTACAGTCAGCAGCAGAGAATAAAGAAAACAGCAAATACCTTGATGACAGTAAATTTTCAGTTCAGACAGATGCTCAGAGCATCCAGTACTGATGCTGGACAGCCCATGAAACCTAAGAATCAGTGGGAGGATACAAATGTTGGCGGAGGAAAACATGGAGGAGTAGAGAGAAGAAAATTGCCCTCAAGATGTAATGTATGAAAGAAGAATTTTTAAAATATTGTTTTTGATAAATAAACCAGAACTACACACTTGAAATAAAGAAAAACATTATCATTGAATGGTTCTGGCCTAACTGGATGTCTGCATCTAGAAGAATACAAATTGATCCATATTCATTACTTTGCTCAAAAGTCAAGCCAAGTGGATCAAAGAAGTCAACATAAAACCAGACACTGAACCTGTTAGGTATGGAATAGCCTTAAATGCATCAGCAGTGGAGACCATTTCCTGAAACAGAACACAGATTTCACAGGCACTAAGATCAACAATTAACAAATGGGATCTCATTAACTCAAAAAGTAACTATAACACAAAGGGCATGGTCAATACGACAAAACAGCAACCTCCAGAATGGAAAACAATTTTCATCAACTCCATATCAGATAGAGGGCTAATATCCATAATAAATAAAGAACTCAAGAAACTAGACATCAACAAACCAAATAATCCAGTTAAAATATATATATTTTATATATATTTAAAAAATCTGTGTTTTTATATATATATATATATATATAAACACAGATTTTGCAATAGATGAATCTCAGAGGCCAAAGAACACTAAAAACATGTTCAACATGGTTAGCCATCAGCGAAATGCAAAACAAAACTACTTTGAGATTCCAGCTCACTCCTGTCAGAATGGCTAAGATCAATAATAAATATCACAGCTCATCCTGGTATGGATGTGGAGCCAGGGGAACAATCTTCCATTTCTCCATCTCTAACTCCTCACAGATCCACACCTACTTTCTTATCCCCAACTGTGTGTCCTGTTAAAAAAAAACAAAAAAATACATCAGCTATGATTTGTGCAGCACATATACACCTGGGTGTTTGCCATCCAATAGAGTATGGTCAACTTCTCAGGGGCCACAACCTTGAGGAAAATTGACTCTCCCCAGAAGCTGTCAAATAACAATTCATAGGTCCTCAGTCTGGCATGGAGGAAAGAAATTGCATGTTAAGAGCATAACTTGGGTGACTGAGATGATAATTAGTTAAGACAGGGTTGTTATACGTAGATTTTTTAGTGAAACACACCATGTTCAGAAATGCTGATTCTTATGAATAAATTTGAAATTAGGCAATCTTAATTAAATTTGATTGTTTCTTATTGATAAATCCTAAGTTTCCAGTTATATAATGAATTTGCTTCTCAATGTGAAATATTAACAATAGCTTTTCATGGGTATTTTATCTATAAACACACTATAAAGAATTATTATAGTAATACAATATAATATGTACACACACACACACACACACACACACATACACACACACACACACATATATATATGCCTCAACATTAAAGAAATCCCATAACAGTACATAACTGAAGTTACAGCATGTTGGTACATTGAGGAAAGAGTTTCACTTAAGCCCAAATATTCAAGAATATTCTGAAAAGCAAAGAAGACACATTCTCCATATTATAAATACAATTAAATTTAACATAAATTTGCTTTAATGACTTGACTAAAATATTATTATTCAGTAAATCTTATGTACTATTTTTTAATTTTGTACCTGAATTTGGATTCTGATGAAATGTTGGTAATTGTTTATGTTATATTGTATAAAGTGCCTCAAATATGAAAGTGCTATGAAAAATATTTCTGCAAATGTAATGTAATGTATGTTAATCTGAACATTAAAATAATAAAAGATATGCAAAAATGTTTGCTGCTTTCCTCCTACATTGTTTGGTCTATATTTCTCTATGCTACTAAGTTTGTAGTTCTGAATATTTTTATCAAAACTATGAACTCACACTCATTTGCAGCTTAATGTGTTTTGGAGCATCCTTTCATATTTATTTTTATTCTTCTCTCTTTATAATCATAAGTATCAAATCATACTATGTTTCTTGTTTTTGTGAAACCTTTTTCATTTAAGGTTTATCTTCAGGGTAAATTTGTTTAGTGGGAGAGATGAACATTTTCATTTATTTTTGTATCTATGGTGACTTATATTGTCAAAGAGACCCTAAAGTTATTACTTAAATAGAGTCCACTCTCACATCTTATGTGATATCCACTTTATCTACATGTATTTAATTTTAAAATCATTCAAAACAAGAAAAGATGAGGATGGAGAGATGCCTAAGTGTTCTTGCAAAGAACCTGAATTTGGTTATCAGCACCTACATAGTAGTTCATAACAATCCAAGGGGATCTCATGACTTCTGGGCTCTGCAATTATTACACTAATTGTAAATAGTGAACAGATATTCATGCAGGCAAACACCCATAGACATGAAATAAATATTAAAAAAATAAGAATAGAAAATACATATTACAGAAATAGGAGAAATATATCTAAGATTGAGCAGTATAAATTACAGGGTTGAAGAAAGTAACTTTTTAAAAAGAAACATTTTTTTCTGTCTCAAATTAAAAACTGTATCTCCCTAATATGGAAGTGATCAATGACTTCAGCTTGGAAGCTTAGATTATCTTCTTTATCTAGACTGCTGCAGGCATCATGGGAAACTTCTTACTTCCCTGTCTTTATAGCTTCACTTTTCTCACTGGACAAATGGTGAGACCCACAGAACTGGTCCTCAGTCAACTGGCCTTTGCCAAAAACTTAGTTCTGTTCATCAGAGGGATCCCTCAGACTATGTCAGCTTTTAGATGTGAGGATTTCATGAGTGATGCTGAATGTCAAGTTGTTTTATATCTTTACAAGTATCCAGAAGGTTTCTATTAATACTTCCTGCCTTCTGAGTGGTTTCAAGGCCACCTTGCTTTGTCATGGTTTCTGTTATTGTAAACAGTTCAGAAAGAGATGCCCAAGGTGTGGTGGTATCTTTGGCTTCTGTTATTGGATCCTGCAATTCTTGGTAAATATCTATATTCCTGTTGGATTAACTGAACTAAGGGGCAGATAAAATATAACTATTAACATGTATTAAAGACGCTGTTCCTTACCCATACTGAAAAAATGCATAATTTTATTAAATTTGGTCTTGTTCTTTGCCTCTGCTGTTATGTGTTTGGTCTTCATGGTTTGGGACAGTGATTCTTTGGTCCTTGTCCTGAAGAGACACAAGCAGCAAGTTCAACACTGTCCCAGCCAAGCCTCTCCCTGAGAACTGCCCCTGAGGATAGAGCTACATTCACCATCCTGAGCCAAAACATGAAAATTTAAGCACAATCATACAAGATTTCATGTTTGTTATTTTTTTTTCTTTAAAATAACAGTTTTATTTTTGTTTTTATTTATGTGCATGTGTGTGTTGGTACATTGTATGGCAGTGCCAACAGACCCAAGAAGTTAGTGTCACATGCCCAGAGTTGCAGTTTCAGGTGCTTGTGAGCCTCCTGTGACATAGGTGTTAGGAACTGAACTTGGGGCCTCTAGAGGAGCATCAAGTGCTCTTACCCACTGAAATATCTCTCCTGTACTTCTTTTTTTCTGAGATAGAGTCATATGTAGTCAAGGGTGGCCTTGAGCTCATTGTGTATCCAAGACTAACCTTGAAATCATGATCCTTCTGTTCCACCTGCTGAGGGCAAGGACAGTAAGCAAGGATCAGCATACTCAGTTATGCAGGATGAATTTAATAAAATTTTACATATTACATAATGTTCAAGAATGAGAAAGTTTTGAATAAATGTAGTGAATCAAACCGTCAAAATCAGAGATAGAACACTATCCATTCTTACTTGTTTTTCAAGTAATACCTCAAAATATGTGAATTTTAAATAAATTTGAATTCAGTGGATTCATATAAAGAAAAGTCAACTTGGAAGAAGCCTGCATGAGAATAAACACACAGATTAGTAGGATCTCAAATCCTCTACATTGTGTGATACTGAGAATGAGACACAGTGGGTGGTGAAGGTGGGTGAGACAGTAAAACTTTGAGAGGCTGGGTCTGAAATATATTAGGGGATCGAGTCAATAAATATACCTTTCTCCTTAGGTCATTGCAGACCAGAGATTCACCAAATTCATACTATCATCATTTCTATATAGAAACCAATAAGTTCCTGAAGATTTAAAATGAATTATGGGGTCTGTAAGTGGCTTGGCTCTTCAAATCTCTAGAAACCCATAAAAAAGTTATGATGGTTACCTTTAATTTTAGCATCACCTTGGGAGGTAGACGATTATAAGTTTCATGATGTTCCTTGAGTCTTGCACAGTTAAACATCTGTGGTGACTTGAATAATAAATGCCACCATAGTTCATGAGCTTTAACGTTTGAGTATGAGATGTTTTATAAGGAAAATGAATATATTCAGAAAACATTTAACCCAGGGACCTCCCTGGAAGCAGACCTGCTCTTCCTGCCTTGAAAATAGCTGCAAGAAGGGAGGGTCAGGCCTTGAAATGTTTTTCATCTGCAACCTTCCTTTATCTATGTTAGGCTCAAGCCTCAGGGTTGATTCTCTCCATTGTGTGGATTGAATCTGTTCAGGAGGAATCCCGTGAATGAAAGATGTTAATTCAGGGAACAGCAATTGTATGTTCTGTCTCAGAATGTCCGGTCCTCTGCATTCTGGAGATTTGATAGAAAGTACTCACCTGTGTAGGTATAATATATCTGTGATGCTTGCTTCTGGATGGAGACTAAGTGAGCAAAGGCACAGGCAGACTACCCACAGGCAGTAGATTGGCAGCAACACTTAAGATGTAGGTTGTATATGCTCCAAGATCTTCTTCCCAAGGGCTTATGGGGTTGTGTTGAGAAGACAATAATGATATAGCATTTGCTGAGGAAATTGACATCACCACTGGACTACAATGTTCACATCAAGGAATAGGAAAGATTTAACTGAACAGTTGGCATCCTATAGGTACAGGCTGGTATTATGATATTATTCTCTTCTAGGGTGTCAAGAAAGGGTGTCCGGGGAGGAAGAATGGACAGGAGTTGGATTCTGGGAAGCAAAGATTGATAACAAAGAGTGTAGCCAAGTGGACCCTTATATCCTGCCATTTGTGTCCCCCAATTTTAACTGACAACTCCTTGTATCTAATTTACAATATTCATCTGTCAATGGCGGAGATTTGGTGAGTAAACCACTTGTTGTGTAAGCAATATAAATGTAGCTGAGATCCCCAACAACCATGTAAACAGCCACATATCAAAGGCAAACACTTGATGTAGCAACATGTAACTTCAGACACTGAGTACAGAATCATGGTTTCTTCTGCCACTTTCAAATCTTTCGATTTGTTGGTCACACATTCCTAAAACCTGAGTTTTTACATTTGTTTCAAAATGATTCTCAACTTCATAGTTTTTCTAATACTATGAAATGATCATAAACAACCAACAGCAATGGAAGTTTTATTTGTTTGTTCCTTTTTCTTTCATGTGGGTTTTTAGAATGGTAAAAATTGGACCTAAGGCTTCATATGCAGTAAGAATCCTAGTGCTATAGAACAGCCTGGGCCACTGATTGGTGCTGCTACAGGGATGCTATCAGCATCCAATTATCTAATACCACGTAGAGATAAGTTCTGGCTTCTGCCATGCTTCATACCCACCTCTGTGTGAGTGGAGATCTCATTGATTTCATCATCTTCATAGGAAAATATGGCCTCAATCTGGTGCTGCAGAGCCTATTATTGAATAAATTCAATCAGAAGAAACTAGGTAACACTCTAAGATGGATTACTGAAGTCTTGCACAGATGACATGAGGATATGGAGAAAATCTTCTGTGATAAATTGAATGAGAACAGCTCACACATGTGTCTACTTGGTCCACAGCTGGTAGACCTGTTTGGGAAAGATTCAGAGGTGTGGCTTTGTTGAAAATGTGTCACTGGGGAGAGGCTTGGCTTTGAGATTTCAAAACACTTGTGCCATTCAAGGTATGCTGTCTGCCTCCTGCTTGCAATTCAATTTGTGAACTACCAGCTGTTGTTTCAGCCAACTACTGTTTGTGGCCTATAATCCTCCATCATAGACCCTAACCTTCTGGAACCCTAAGCCCAAAATAAACTCTTTCTTCTATTAGTTGCCTTGGGCAATACAAATGTAACTAAGACATTTTTTTCTGGGACTTTATAAGCTGGATCATACAGCAGCCTAGCTTAGAATATTGTAGGAAAATGTAGTACCTGCTGCTCCCCAGTGTGGCCATCAAATCTCCCCTAATATGGACTATAGAAGAGGTCTGGAAATGACATTTTCTGTTTATGTAGTAGGAATGTAACTTGATACACCTTCAGTGCCATCAATTACTTTCCAAATGCAGTGGGCAATGATCTTCAAGGTGGTCAGAAAGGTTGGTTTTAAACTTTGCGTTGCCCAGCATGTAACAGAAGCTACTGAAATTATTTCAGCAGCTACATATTAGTGGTCCAAGTTGATCCATCCTTCCACAGTCACTACAAGTGCATCCATTATGGACAAAGTATATGGATTGTAATCTAACATCCTATCAGACAAATGTAGATTGTATGAAGCAAGGATTTAAGAAGGTCTACACCTAAAACTTTCTAATCCAAACACAACAGAACCTGTTATTCTTGCAGGTTGAGGAGGACTACTTTTTCCTTGTGATTACTGCGACTATATGTATAAATGGAGGTAAATATTTTTGGTACTGATCAATAGTAGTTTTATAACACCAGACTCTAAAAAGAAGGTATCCTTATAGGTTCAAAAGAAATATAATCTGATGATTCACTTTCCAAGTTTCCCTAAGCTAACTTAGGTCCAGATAAAAATAAATAAAAACTCTAGACCTTGCGATGCTAGTTAGTGCGTACTAGTCTTGTATTTTTCTACCTCTACTCAAACTCAGCAAGTTAACCCTCTACTCAAGCTAGAAGTTTAGAGTAGAAAACTCCTAACATCTAAACTTGCAAACAAAATCCACAACATATAAAATGTAGAGATAATTCTATTTTTGTCAAAACAATTTTCTTATCTACATGCCCTGCCCCCATTCCCATCCTCCAGAGACCCAGCCATTTTCTGAGGCTTGGAAACCAACCCTCAGCTCTATCCAGACCTAGTGTTCATACCCAGTGAGGCTCACCCCTAGGACCCATTTCTGGGCCTCTTCCCTTGCCCAGGAACACCTGCCCAACTCGGCCCCAGTTGCCAGCCAGCAGGCAGGGCTCCTATGGGAAGGCTCTCTATTCACCAAGATTGCTCAGCTGCAAACACTGCAATCTACATGCTATGACCACATCCCCATCCACTGGAGACCCAGCCACTTTCTGAGGCTTGGAAACCAACCCCTAGCTCTATTCAGACCTAGAGAGCTCTCATTTGGGCCTAGAGAGGGAGCTCTCATTGAACCAACGGCTGTCATTGGACCAAGAGTAACCTCAGCAGACAGTGAATCTGCCAGCCCTTATTAGACCAAGAGTGGCTTTATGAGAAGTAGAATCTGCCACCTCTCATTGGATCAAGAGAGGCCTCCTGAAACACAGAATCAGTCAGCTCTGACTGGACCAAGAGTCCTGAGAAGACCAAGAAAGCATCTGTGACTCACAGAATCAACTAGCTTGAGTAGACCCTAGAGCAGCTCTCTGAGACACAGAATCTGCCTGCTCAAATTAGATCCCAGCCACTTCCTGAGGCTTGGAAACCAACCCCCAGCTCCATCCGGACCTAGAGGTGAGTGACCTGAAAGCCCTAGAACAAGAAGGAGCAAAGTCACCCAGGAGGAATAGATGCCAGGAAATAATAAAATTGAGAGCTGAAACCAATAAAATAGAAACAAAGAGAACAATTCAAAGAATCAATGAAACAAAGAGTTGGATCTTTGAGAAAATCAACAAGATAGACAAGCTCTTATCCAAACTAACCAAGAGAGAGAGAGAGAGAGAGAGAGAGAGAGAGAGAGAGAGAGAGAGAGAGAGAATCCAAATTAACAAAATCAGAAATAAAATGGGAAACATAACAATCCAGAGAACCATCAGGTCATACTTCAAAAACCTCTACTTCACAAAACTGGAAAAATCTAAAAGAAATGGATAAATTTCTGGATAGGTGCCACATACCTAAGTTAAATCAAGACCAGATAAACTATTTAAATAGTCCAATAACCCCTAAGGGAATAGAAACAGTCATTAAAAGTCTCCAAATGAAAAAAAGCCCAGGACCAGATGGTTTCAGCGCAGAATTCTACCAAATCTTCAAAGAAGAGTTAATACCAATACTCTCTAAATTGTTCCACACAAGAGAAACAGAAGGAATATTACCAAACTCCTTCTATGAGGCTACAATTACCCTGATTCCTAAACCAAACAAGGAAGCAACAAAGAAAGAGAACTACAGACAGATCTCCCTCATGAACATTGATGCAAAAATACTCAATAAAATACTGGCAAACAGACTCCAAGAACACATCAAAACAATTATCCACCATGATCAAGTAGGCTTCATTCCAGGGATGCAAGGGTGGTTCAACATATGAAAGTCTGTCAATGTAATACAACATAAAAACAAACTGAAAGTAAACAAACACATGATCATATCACTAGATGCTGAAAAGGCATTTGACAAAATCCAACACCCCTTCATGATAAAGGTCTTGGAGCAATCAGGAATACAGGGAACATACTGAAACAAAATAAAGGCAATTTACAGCAAGCCAACAGCCAACATCAAAGTAGATGGAAAGAAACTCAGTAATTCCACTACAATCAGGAACAAGACAAGGCTGTTCACTCTCTCCATACTTATTCAAAATAGTACTTGAAGTTCTAGCCAGAGCAAGAAGACAACATAAGGAGATCAAAGGGATACAAATTGGAAAGGAAGAACTCAAGCTTTCACTATTTGCAGATGACATGATAGTATACATAAGTGACCCCAAAAATTCGACCAAGGAATTCATACAGCTTGTAAACACCTTCAGCAATGTAGCAGGATACCCGATTAACTAAAAAAAAAAAAAATCAGTAGTCCTCCTATATACAAATGACAAATGGGCTGAGAAAGAAATCAGAGATACATCACCATTTACAGTAGCCACAAATGATATAAAATACCTTGAGGTAACTCTAATTAAACAAGCAAAGGACCTGTATGACAAGAACTTTAAGTCCCTGAAGACAGAAATTGAAGAAGATGTCAGAAAATGGAAAGATCTCCCATGCTCATGGATAGGTAGGATTAACATAGTAAAAATGGCAATCTTAACAAAAGCAATCTACAGATTCAATGCAATCCCCATCAAAATCCCAACACAATTCTTCACAGACCTGGAAAGAACAATACTCAATTTTATATGGAAAAACGAAAAAACAGAATAGCCAAAAGAATCCTGTACAATAAAGCAACTTCTGGAGGCATCACAATCCCTGTATTCAAGATCTACTATAGAGCTACAGTAATAAAAACAGCTTGGTACTGGCATAAAAACTGACATGTGGACCAATGGAACTGAACTGAAGACTCTGACATTAATCCGCACACTTTTGAACATATGATGTTTGACAAAGAAGCCAGAACTGTACCATGGAAAAAAGGAAGCATCTTCAACAAATGGTGCTGGCATAACTAGATGTCAACTTGTAGAAGACTGCAAATAGATCCATATCTGTCACCATGCACAAAACTTAAGTCCAAGTGGATCAAAGAATTCAACATTGATCCAGTTACTGTGAATCTGGTAGCAGAGAAAGTAGGAAGTAGTCTTGAACACATTGGCACCCGAGATCATTTCCTAAATATGACACCAGTAGCACAGACACTGAGAGAAACAATTAATAAATGTGACCTCTTGAAACTGAAAAGCTTTTTTTAGGGCAAATGACATGCTCAATAAGACAAAAAGGCAGCCTACAGAATGGGAAAAGATCTTCACCATCCCCACATCTGACAGAGGGCTGATATCCAGAATATATAAATAACTCAATAAACTAGACACCAAAATACCCAACTGTAGCTAGAGTTTTCCTGCCTGGCCCACAGTCAGGACAAATCTCTCTCACCTGCCAGTCCCACAGCCGCTCAGACCCAACCAAGTAAACACAGAGACTTATATTGGTTACAAACTGTATGACCATGGCAGGCTTCTTGCTAACTGTTCTTACAGTTTAAATTAATCCATTTCTATAAATCTATACCTTGCCATGTGGCATGTGGCTTACTGGAATCTTCACATGCTGCTTGTCCTGGTGGCAGCTGGCAGTGTCTCTGACTCAGCCCACCACTTCCCAGCTTTATTCTCCTCCTTGTCCCGCTTATACTTCCTGCCTAGCCACTAGTCAATCAGTGTTTTATTTATTGACCAATCAGAGCAACACATTTGCCATACAGAACATCCTACAGCACTTCCCTCCTTTTTTTTTCCAAAAAGGAAGGTTTTAACCTTAACAAAGTAAAATTACATATAATTTGGGAATTTGGGCAGAGCTTCTCTTACTACTTCCTGCTGGAGGGGGGCGCTGTATCATATGGGGACACAAAGAAAATTTTAAGATTATGGAATAATCCATGAGGCTGTATTGTCTGAGACAGTTGCCTTCAAACCATTCTGGATGTTGGATCATCTGGGCCATGGTGTCATCAGAGACCTTTCAGGGGGTCTTGGCTGGTCAAACCTGATGTATCTTAATCTGGAAGAAATCCATAGCCTCTGGCTTTCTGTGGGAACAAAAGCGGAGTCTCCTTTCCAAAGCAACACATCCTTACATCCAAATTTTGAAGTCAAGATATCTTTAAAATATACATATTGGTTTAACTCAACATCTTTTACGATCAAATGTTTTTCTGCAGTTAAAAATCCTAAAGACAACACAATCCAGATTCTCTAAAACCAGATTCTCTAAAACCATTGCTGCTTTTAGTCAGACTTACTATCTAGATTATGTTTCCTGTAAACTTGCCTTATATTTTCACAGAGTTGCCAGAGGAGTAGCCTTAGCTCCACATCCCTGCTGAGTGTCTTTCAGGCCATCACCATCAGCCCCAGTAATTCCAGGTGGGCACAGTTCAAGCCCAGAGTCCCCGGGATTATTGGTCCATTCCTGGGCCTATGCTGGGCACTCCAGCTGTTGTTATATATTTTCATTTTTGTATATACAACCGACATAAGGGGTGGAAGAAACGTTACTGGGATACAAGATTTTAGATATTGTACTCATCAATTCTGAGAAACTAATCAGCACTCTTATTGTAATCCTAATAGCATCCAATGATGTCATTTTTTTGGGACTCATGATGTTGGCCAGTGGCTACATGGTATTTATCCTGCTGAAACATAAGCAGATGGTGCAACACATCCACAGATCCCTGTCTTCTAGGTCATCCCCTGAGACCAGAGCCACCCAAACCATCCTCACCCTATTGAGCAGCTTTGTGCTCTTTTATGCAACCTCTCTTGTCTTTACATCTTATCTGTCTGTCCGTGAATGAGCTAGGTGGCTGTCTAACACTGGTGCAGCCATGGCTGCATGCTTTCCAGCATTCTACCCCTTTCTGCTCATCAGACACTATGCTTCCCTTTTCAGGCTCTGCTGCACTAGATTTTACCAGACAACACACTGTGCTTGTGTAGTCAGAGAACTCTAAAAGCTGTGCTGTCTGCACCCCTCTATCCATGTCTTCTACTCAGTTTCTATTCTGTGAACACACTGTCAATACCAGGCTTTGCAGAAGACACTGATTGTCTACAAAGTTTCTTCCCAATGCAGGTTGTCACATAGTCTGGGACACAGGTAAACCAAGCTGTATGATATGAGTGCTGAAAAAATCACCACTCACAGTTTTAATGGAGAATATCACATTAGCAGAGAGAATTAAACTGTGGGGTTTATGTGGAGTATAGTCCTTCAGGTGAGCTTCTCTGAGGATGAGACTTTTTAAATCAAACTTGTCACCTTCAGTACAAAAGTTAACCATTGCAGATTGCACCTGGACCATCAAATCAAGTGTTGGTTGTAGTTAGAGTTTTCCTGCCTGGCCCACAGTCAGGACAAATCTCTCTCACCTGACAGTCCCACAGCTGCTCAGACCCGACCAAGTAAACACAGACACTTATATTGGTTACAAACTCTATGGCCGTGGCAGACTTCTTGCTAACTGTTCTTACAGCTTAAATTAATCCATTTCTATAAATCTATACCTTGTCACGTGGCTCGTGGCTTACCGGCATCTTCACATGCTGCTTGTCCTGGTGGTGGCTGGCGGTATCTCTGACTCAGCCTTCCACTTCCCAGCTTTATTCTCCTCCTTGTCCTGCATATACTTCCTGCCTGGCCACTGGCCAATCAGTGATTTATTTATTGACCAATCAGCCACACACTTGACATACAGACCATCCCACAGCACTTCGCCTTTTCTTTTTTCTTTTTCTTTTTTTTTCAAAAAGGAAGGTTTTAACCTTAACAAAGTAAAATTACATATAATTTGTGAATTTGGGCGGAGCTTCTTTTACTACTTCCTGCTGGAGGGGGGCGCTGTATCTTATGGGGACACAAAGAAAATTTTAAGATTGTTGAATAGTCCATGAGGCTGTATTGTCTGAGACAGTTGCCTTCAAACCATTCTGGATGTTGGATCATCTGGGCCATGGTGTCATCAGAGACCTTTCAGGGGGTCTTGGCTGGTCAAACCTGATGTATCTTAATCTGGAAGAAATCCATAGCCTCTGGCTTTCTGTGGGAACAAAAGCGGAGTCTCCTTTCCAAAGCAACACATCCTTACATCCAAATTTTGAAGTCAAGATATCTTTAAAATATACATATTGGTTTAACTCAACATCTTTTACGATCAAATGTTTTTCTGCAGTTAAAAATCCCAAAGACAACACAATCCAGATTCTCTGTGTAATATTCATCTTTATGTGGCTTATTTTTTATATTAATTTTACTGTCTCTTTAAAGACAAGGCTGTCCGCTCTCCCCATACTTATTCAATATAGTACTTGAAGTTCTAGCCAGAGCAATAAGACAACATAAGGAGATTAAGGGGATACAAATTGGAAAGGAAAAAGTCAAGTTTTCCCTATTTGCAGATGACATGTTAGTATACTTGAGCGACCCCAAAGATTCCACCAAGGAACTGATACAGCTTTAAACACCTTCAGCAACATAGCAGGATACAAGATCAACTCAAAAAAATCAGTAGCCCTCCTATATACAATGGACAAAGAAGCGGAGAAGGAAATCAGAGATACATCACCCTTTACTATAGCCACAAATGACATAAAATACCTTGCGGTAACACTAACCAAGCAAGTGAAGGACCTATATGACATGAACTTTAAGTCCCTGAAAAAAGAAATTGAAGAAGATGTCAGAAAATGGAAAGATCTCCCATGCTCATGGATAGGCAGGACTAACATAGTAAAAATGGCAATCTTACCAAAAGCAATCTACAGATTCAATGCAATCCCCATCAAAATACCAACACAATTCTTCACAGACCTGGAAAGAATAATACTCAACTTCATATGGAAAAACAAAAAACCCAGGATAGCCAAAGGAATCCTGTACAATAACACAACTTCTGGAGGCATCACGATCCCTGACTTCAAGCTCTACTATAGAGCTACAGTAATAAAAACAGCTTGGTACTGGCATAAAAACTGACATGTGGACCAATGGAATCGAATTGAAGACCCTGACATTAATCCGCACACCTATGAACATATAATTTTTGACAAAGAAGCCAAAAGTGCACAATGGAAAAAAGAAAGCATCTTCAACAAATGGTGCTGGCAAAACTGGATATCAACATGTAGAAGGCTGCAAATAGATCCATATCTATCACCGTGCACAAAACTTATGTCCAAGTGGATCAAGGACCTCAACATAAATCCAGCTACTCTGAACCTGCTAGAAGAGAAAGTAGGAAGTAGTCTTGAACGCATTGGCATAGGAGACTACTTCCTAAATAGAACACCAGTAGCACAGACTCTGAGAGAAACAATCAATCAATGGGACCTCTTGAAACTGAGAAGCTTTTGTAGAGCAAAGGATACGGTCAACAAGGCAAAGCAACAGCCTACAGAATGGGAAAAGATCTTCACCAACCCCACATCTGACAGAGGACTGATATCCAGAATATATAAGGAATTCAAGAAATTAGACATCAAAATGCCCAACAGTCCAATTAAGAAATGGGCTATAGAACTAAACAGAGAATTCTCAACAGAGGAAACTCAAATGGCCGAAAGACATTTAAGGAATTGCTCATCATCCCTAATCATCAGGGAAATGCAAATCAAAACAACTCTGAGATACCACCTTAACCTGTCAGAATGGCTAAGATCAAAAACACTGAAGACACCTTATGCTGGAGAGGATGTGGAGCTAGGGGAACTCTCCTCCACTGCTGGTGGGAATGCAAGATTGTACAACCACTTTGGAAATCAATATGGTGCTTTCTTAGAAAATTGGGAATCAATCTCCCCCAAGATCCAGCTATACCACTCTTGGGCATAAACCCAAGAAATGCTCAACCACACCATAAGAGCACTTGTTCAGCTATGTTCATATCAGCATTGTTTGTAATAGCCAGAACATGGAAACAACCCAGATGCCCTTCAACTGAAGAATGGATAAACAAAATGTGGTACATATACACAATGGATTACTACTCAGCAGAGAAAAACAATGGCATCATGTGGTTTGCAGACAAATGGATGGATCTATAAAAAATCATCCTGAGTGAGGTAACCCAGACTCAGAAAGACAAACATGGTATGTACTCACTCATAGCAGGATACTAGACATGAAACAAGGATGACTTGTCTGCTACTCACATCACCAGGGAGGCTACCTGGAAAACAGGACCCCAAGAAAGACACAGGGATCGCCCAATGACAGAGAAATGGAATGAGATCTACATGAACAGCCTGAACATGAGTGGGGGTAATGAAAGGCAAGGGTTGAGGGAAAGAGAGCTTGGGGGAGCGGGAGATCCCAGCTGGATCAACAACAGAGAGGGAGAACAAGGAGTAGGAGACCATGGTAAATGAAGACCACATGAGAATAGGAAGAAGCAAAGTGCTAGAGAGGCCCACAGAAATCCACAAAGATACCCACACAACAGACTGCTGGCAATGGTCGAGAGACAGCCTGAACTGACCTACTCTGGTGATGGGATGGCCAAACACCCTAATTGTTGTGCTAGAAACCTCATCCAACTACTGAGGGATCTGGATGCAGAGATCCATGACTAGGCCCCGGGTGGATCTCTGGGAATCCAATTAGCGAGAATGAGGAGGGTTTATATGAGCGAGAATTGTTGAGACCAAGGTTGGATAAAGCACAGGGACAAATAGCCAAATGAATGGAAACACATGAACTATGAACCAATGGCTGAGGGGTCCCCACTGGATCAGGCCCTCTGAATGGGTGAGACAGTTGATTGGCTTGATCTGTTTGGGAGGCATCCAGGCAGTGGGACCAGATCTTGTACTCATTGCATGAGTTGACTGTTTGAAACCTGGGGCCTATGCAGGATTGTTTGGCTTGGCCTGGGAGGAGGGGACTAGACCTACCTGGACTGAGTCTACCAGGTTGACCTCAGTCTGTGGGGAAGGCTTTGCCCTGGAGGAGATGGGAATGGGAGGGGGTTTGGGGGGAAGGTGAGGGGGACGGGAGGGGGGAGAACAAGGGAATCCGTGGCTGATATGTAGAAGTGAATTGTATTGCAAAATAAATTAAAATAAATTAAAAAAAAATCCCAAAGACAACACAATCCAGATTCTCTGTGAAATATTCATCTTTATGTGGCTTATTTTTTATATTAATTTTACTGTCTCTTTAAAGACTTTATTTTTTAAAACTATGTATTTGTTTTTATAACTGTATATACCACCTTTTTTGTTTCTTTCAAGCCTATGTATATTTTACACACATTGTAAACTATTACATCTGAATCTGTTATTGTGAATCTATTGCTTTAAACTGCAGCATTTGTAGTCTGAAACGGCATAATGGCTGCTGGCTCCGTCCACCTCAGCTTCCCAACATGGCGGTGGTAGGTTTACTGCTAGCTCTGGGAGTTATCCTGGGTCTATGTTTTATCCAAGCACCATGTAGCCCAGAAACCTCTTTTTTTTTTGTTTTGTACTAGCAAATGCTAAATCCACCATGCAGCTTAATGTGCCACTTGCAGAGGCCTCATTCCCACCATACTGCAGGTCGAGCACACACGCTAGGAACCCGCCAGTAGCTCAAACCAGCAGCTGCCGCTCATTTGAGAGAGACAATTAGGAAGCTATTTTTAGCACCGTTTTAGAATCTTTTCTCAGGTTTTAGGTGGAAACTCTTGCCAACATGTTGGGCACCATTTGTAGCTAGAGTATTCCTGCCTGGCCCACAGTCAGGACAAATCTCTCTCACCTTCCAGTCCCACAACCGCTCAGACCCGACCAAGTAAACACAGAGATTTATATTGGTAACAAACTGTATGGCCATGGCAGCTTCTTGCTAACTGTTCTTACAGCTTAAATTAATCCATTTCTATAAATCTATACCTTGCCACGTGGCTCGTGGCTTACCGGCATCTTCACATGCTGCTTGTCCTGGTGGCGGTTGGCAGTGTCTCTGACTCAGCCCTCCACTTCCCAGCTTTATCCTCCTCCTTGTCCCACCTATACTTCCTGCCTAGCCACTGGCCAATCAGTGTTTTATTTATTGACCAATCAGAGCAACACATTTGCCATACAGAACATCCCATAGCACCCAACAGTCCGATTTAAAAAATAGGCTATAGAGCTAAACAGAGAATTCTCAAGAGAAGAAACTCAAATGTCCTAAGGATATTTAAGGAATTGCTCAACATCCTTAATCATCAGGGAAATGCAAATCAAAATGATTCTGAGATACCATCTTACACCCATCAGAATGGCTAAGATCAAAAACACTGAAGACAGCTTATGCTGGAGAGGATGTGGAGTAAGTCGAACTCTCTCCACTATTGGTGGGAATGCAAGATTGTATAGCCACTCTGGAAATCAATATGGTGCTTTCTTAGAAAATTAGGAATCAACCTCACTCAAAACCCAGCTATACCACTCTTGGGCATATATTCAAGGAATGCTCAATCATACCACAAGGGCACATGCTGAACTATGTTCATAGCAGCATTATTTGTAATAGCCAGAACCTAGAAACAACCTAGATGCCCTTCACCTGAAGAATGGATAAACAAAATTTGGTACATATACACAATGGAGTACTACTCAGCTGAGAAAAACAATGGCATCATGAGGTTTGCGGGCAAATGGATGGAACTAGAAAAAAAATCATACTGGGTGAGGTAACCCAGACTCAAAAAGACCAACATGGTATGTACTCACTCATAAGTGGATACTAGATGTAAAGCAAAGGATAACCAGACTGCAAATCATAACTCCCGAGAGACTACCTAGTAAAGAGGACCCTAAGAAAGACACATGGATCACCCAACACCAGAGAAATAGATGATGAGATCTACATGAGCAAACTGGAGGTCAGGGGTAATGGACGGCAAGGGTCAGGGGAAAGAGAGCTTATCAGAGAAGGAGGTAACAGTTGGATCAGGAACAGAGTGGGAGAATGGAGAGGGAGAAACCATGATTAATGAAGACCCCAGGGGAATAGGAAGAAGCAGAATGCTAGAGAGGTCCCCAGAATTCCACATAGATATTTCCACTGTAGACTATTGGCAATGGTTGAGAGAGGGACAAATAGCCAAACTAGTGGAAGTGCATGAAGTGTGAACCAATGGTGAAGGAACCCCCATGGAACCTAGCCAGGCCCTTTGGATAAGTGAGACAGTTGATTAGCTTGAACTGTTTGTGAGCCCCAGGCAGTGGAGTCAGGACCTGTCCTTGGTGCATGGGCTGACTTTTTGGAGACTGGGACCTATGCTGAGACACAGACTTGATGTAGCGAGGAAGGGACTTGCCTTGGTAGGAGTCAGGGTGGACTGGGGGAGAGGGCTGGGGGGTGGGAGGAGGGAGGATGGGGGAATCAGTGGCTGATATATGAAATTAAGTTAATTATGAAATAAAATACTATAAATTTTTTTCTTTTGTTTTAATTAATACTTTGTGTGTGCATGTGTGTGTGTGTATGTGTACACAGGAGGGGTGTGTGTGTGTGTGTGTGTGTGTGTGTGTGTGTGTGTGTGTGTGTGTATGTGTACACAGGAGGTCATATGGCTATCAGGTCACCTGGAAATATAGGCAGTTGTGCCTAGAGGAGGTGCTGGGAATTTAAACTTTTTCCTCTCCAAGACTAGCGTCTGCTCTTAACCAGTAAGCTATGTCTCCAGGTCCTCCAACCAATGGTACTTATTGAATATCCTGAGCATGGTATTTGTTGTAAAAACAATAACCCTGAATGACTCAGGGAAAGATAAGAGCTAGAAAATTGTAAGACTGTACCATCCTTGTTACTCAGAGGGTCATATATTGGGCTTTATAATTTATTATCAGCACTCAACCAGCATGACTACCATTACAGATGTATGCTGGGCCTTGCACAATCAACACTTAAACAATCTAGCATTTGTACCCTAATACTCTAGTGATCTTATTATGAAGTAAAGATCATTATTCTTCACACTCTGAGTCCATAGCCCTCATAGAAAATTACTAATAATGCTATTTTTCAAAGAGAATAGCAACCCTCACACATGTCCACTGAAACCTGATTAAGATCAGATGTTCTGAAAGAGCAGTATAATCATATTTAATATAAGTATGTTTTATATTTGAAAATTGACAAAAGGATGGTTTTGACACTCATTTTTTTCATTAATTGTCTTAAAAACCCCTTTATTATAAAGAACTTACAGATAAAAAATAATCACAGGAGTATTTGGAGAAACATTTGGATTGGTGAGCATTTCAGGGGCAAAGTGGAAACCTAGTACAATTGAAACTCCCTGGAATCTACCAGGCAGATGCTAGAAGACTCCTAGTAATAGGGGATATGGAGCATGAATCAGCCGTCTTCTGTAACCAGGTAATGCTTCCAGTGGAGGGATTGGGACACCAAACAAGCTACACAATCTTTGACCTGCAATTTGTCCTGCCTGCAAGATGTGCTGGGGTAATGGTGGAGCATAACTTGATGAAGTGGCCCATCAATGACTGGTCCAACCTGAGACCCATTCCATGAGAGGGCAACTATGCTTGACATTGTCTGGACAACCAGGAACCAGAATCTGGATAGCCCAGAGACCTAGAATAAAACTAAACACCAAACACGAGTGGAAAAAAATCCTGTGAAATGATCCCTAAAGATCCTGTACTATAATTTTAGACTAGAGCCTAGCATAGTCCGCATCAGAGAGGCTTCATTCAGCAATTGTTGGGAGCTGATTCAGAGACCCACAGTCAAACATTCATCAGAGCTGAGGGAATCCTGGGAAGAGGGGGAAGAAGAATTGTAGGAAGCAGAGGGGTTGAGGACACCAGGATAATATGGCTTACAGAATCATCTAGAGCACATAGGGGCTGACAGAGATTGAATGGACAATCAGGGAGCTTGTATGGGTCTGACCTAGGTCCTCTGCATATATGTGACCGTTGTATAGCTTAATATTTTTGTGAGACTTCAAAGAGTGTGAGTGAGGACTGTCTCTGACTGATTTGCCTGCTTTGGGGATAGCCATGGGGGCTAAGTATTCAGTACAAGTATTTTTCTGCAGCCAGGATACTTCAAAGAAGCTATGTCATAGTCACATATACTTTAATATATTTTGGACATCTGTGTCACACCGTGTTTCTACCTGTCCTGATTCTTCTCTTTATGAATCAATTGGAACATCAGTCATAAACATGAACAGCCTATTAAATTTGATTTTGCCATCAGGGATGTGGTTTTGTTCATGGACAGCAGAGGGAAATATCAGATTCCACAAATCTACACAAAAGCATGAAACACCTGTAGTCGGTGCTTCAGAGCACCACAGGGAGCTGCTGAGCGACATTTTTTTTTCAAATTTAAAAAAAAAATGTTTTATTCATTTTACATACCAGTCACAGATCCCCTCCTATCCCTCCTCTCTTTCTCCCCTGCCTTCCCCTTCAACTCACCCCCCATCCCATCCTGCCAAAGGCTAAGTCCTCCCGTGGGGGTACAGAAAAACCTGGTACATTCAGTGGAGGTAGGACCACGTACCTACCTCCTGCACCAAGGGTGAGCAAGGTATCCAACCATAGGTAATGGGCTCCCAGAAAGCCAGCTCATGCAGCAGGTATAGATCTTGATCCCAATGCCAGGGTCCCCTCAAACAGATCAAACTACACCACTGTTTCCTGTATGCAGAGGGTCTAGTCTGGCCCCATGCAGGTTCCACCGCTGCTGTTCTAAAGTTGATGAGTTCCTATGAGCTTGGTTCAGTTGTCTCTGAAGATTTCCCCCATCATGACCTGGACTTCCCTTGCACATATAGTCCCTCTCACTCTCTTCCACTGGACTCCCGGACCTCAGCCTGGCACTTGGTTGTGGATCTCTGCATCTGCTTCCATCAGTAACTGCATGAAGGCTCTATGATGACAGTTATGGTGTTCACCAATCTGATTCCCAGGCTAGGCCAGTTCAGGCACCCTCTCCAGTATTGCTAGTAGTCTAATCTGGGGTCATCCTTGTAGGTTCCTGGGAATTTCCTCAGCACGAGGTTTCTCCCTTACCACATAAGGTCTCACTGGGGGGGGGCATTTTTAAAGCTTAGTCAGATGTGTGAAAAGTAGACTTCACACCTACACACTTACTACACAATGAGAGAGAGAGAGAGAGCGAAATCGAGAGAGCGAGAGAGAGAGAGAGAGAGAGAGAGAGAGAGAGAGAGAGAGAGAGAGAGAGACTTGATCACACTTCATTTCAACTCTGAAGATTCCAAATCTACAGTTATCCAAACACTCAGATCTGAATGAATACTACAAAGTAAATTTTATAATTTCCATGAACCAATTACACAAGATATTTGAAATACAGAATAACATATATCACACTTCCACCCTCACCAAATACCTGCTTTTGAGTGCGTACTGTTCAGACAGTGAAGCTGGGTTGATGTATGCTGTAATATGTTTGAGATTAAACGATCTCAACTCTTCAAGGGGAAGTGATCATCATTTCCCCTACAAGTGAACTGACAGCCTCTATCTGGGGACCAGAGATTATGTGCAGAGGAGTCTGTGCACTTTAAAGGTCTTGAAGTGCTACTAGAAATGATCAATAATGATGTCAATCAGGAGTTGCCCAGTTGTTTTCCTAAGACATAATCTCAAAAAACAATAATCTGAAGGAATTCATGAAGGAATTCATGGATGGACAGTCTTATGGGATATAAGAAGTTGAGCACAGGGCTCTGCCTGAGTTTTAATTACCTTGGTATTTTGGCTTCCAGCTAATTTTGAGAGTGTTGAGAACATGGTGTCTCTTCTATGCTTCCTAGTGAATCACACTATATCTATGATTCCTCCTGGATTTTGGTGGCTAATGAAGCCTCATGTAGTCAGGGAGAATTCTAAGGTGTCTGTGTGCCATGGAGACAGTAGAATATGGTTTCAGAATGATGCTATTATGACATCATGGGAACCCATACTGGGAGAAGCGAGCATTGTGAAATTATGGAGGACCTTGAAGCTGTGGGTTGTGAAGTTGCTTTTTGTTGGAAACAGAGACTGATAAATCCATGGTTACCTAAGATGTGATAGTTGAATAGCATCTTGGCTAGAATCATGTTGAAGAAGGATATTAATGTAAGTGGATCAGTTTAGAACTCAGTTTGAGGGGAAGCAGAGGAGGAGTTGTTTAAGACATAGGGGGAAGAGGGGGAGGAGAAGAAGAAAGGGAAAAGGAGGAGGAGGAGGAGGAGGAGGAGGAGGAGGAGGAGGAGGAGGAGGAGGAGGAGGAGGAGGAAGGGAGTAAGAGTTCTCAATGATAAGATACAGGTTGTACTCAAGTTCCACTAGATTTGGTGCCTAACGCCTCACAAGATTGTGAGTATAAGTATTAAACCCTTGATAGAAATGTATTCTGAAAGTCAGAAGCCAAGGAATACCACATAGTCACACCACACAACACACCTCACAGAAAAGCTATATTGAGACAGAAAAAAAAACAAGGGGTTAGCCTCTGCTCAACAAGAAACAGCAGATAACTGATCAGAAGGCAGGGCTTAAGTAGAGTTTATGGGGAGAGGCTGGAACTTTTCACATGAAGTTTTCTAGGTTGGAGATTGGTGGAAATTCATGTTCAGAGATTGTTTTTTTTTTTTTTTTTCTCTACAGTAGGGACAGTAGTTAGGGCAGTTAAGAGTGTTCTGTGTGTGGAATCTGGCAGTTGGAGGTACTCAGGGGAGGGGTCTGGCCACTCATGTGGCTTGAGAGGCTTACATCCCCCTTTTTTGTTTATTATTGATATAAAATCAGGTCACAAAAAAGGGGTCAATGTTATCATTAGACCACATCCTGCTTAAACAGGACATCGATGCCTTTGGGTGAACTTGATCTTCCCCATCAGGGTAGACCCAGGGGTCATTGGCCTCTGGCTCTGTAGCTAAGGTCTGGTAATCCTGTAATACTGACTGATTGAAAGTCTGGCTAGAAATCTTTTGAATCTGTTGTTGACAAAATCTAGACAAGAAGTTTGTAAGTCAAGGTTCAACTAGTTGGATTAAGAAAATTAATTCTTATTTCTTAAAAAATTAAAAAATCCTAGCAAAGAGAGTTGTCATCCACAAGGTTACCTCCATCCCAGTGCAGGGGTGGGGGGGCAGGACTGCAGGTATGGTGGCAGCAAGCCACATGTTTCCTTTAAGATTACCTATACATGGATTCTTAACTATCAACCCTGGTGTTATGAGTTTTAAATTAACCCTTTTGTTACAGGAAATTTAAGCAATATTTTTACAAATCTTTAGATAAGATTTATGCCTTGGCAAAAGTTTTAGGATTAAATCAAAATCAAAAGCGTATGAGATGAGTAGCAATAGTCCCTATTGGGAATAGTCTGTCCCTTTTTTTTGTTTTGCTCTCCTGCTTGATATGGGAAAGAGATTTTGGAAGAAACCTTTAAACAAGCATGCTTGTTTAGAAGAGTGAGAACCATACACAAACTCCAGAGTCAGATTTTAATTCAAGTGAGGCAGCATAAAACAACAGTGTACTGTCACTCATATAAAAAGCATACTTCAACCCTGGTAATACTGAATATAGTAGGCTGAGAACAGAGAAGGCTTAGAGATAAGAAATTTTTGAGTCAGGGCTGCAGACAGAGGATGCTTCAGGAGGGAGCAGAGAGATGCACCAGCAAGTAAAGAGTGTGTGTGAAAGACATGTGCTCTGTGCACCTTGGCATTAGCCTACTGCTTTGCTTTACTCTCTCCTGTTAGGTCTGGTTCCTGGCTCCCAATTTGCAATAAACTAATAGATCCATCAATAGTGCCTTAAAAGACAGGACATTTACATAGTGTCGGGGGGAGAGAATAGACAAAAACAAACGGCTTGGAGCAGAAAAAAGAGAGATAGGGTATGGGGAATGTCTTTCCATTTCCCTGATCACTCACAGTATTTGTAAAGGTTCCAAATATTATTATGACATAAAGTGCCATTAGGCGACTCCTTGGAATGATTATCAAAGTTTTGAGACAAAATTTGATTTCAAAATGCATAAACTTAGTGCCCTTCAGTCTGAGTGTCAGTAGGAGAAGCTGCAGGTTTTCTTAAAAGGCATCCTAAGAGGGAATGAGAGGATATTGATGACATGCTTCCATGAGTGAAGGAGATGGAAAATGTTACTGGATTCTATAGTAGTGGACATCCCCAGGACGCAGAGGAATGAACAAGGACCATTCAGTATGTCATCACCACACCCAATGGGGGTCAGTGGCTAATCCACTGGTAAGATTCAGCACCTGGTACCAAGGCTTTCATAGAGGCCAGATGACAAAGACAAAAACTCAGTTCTGGGAGGAGGGACTCATCCACAGGAAAGGGTTGGGAATGAGGTCTCAAAAGCCACAGATGAACTGTGGGATTACAAGCAGATTTAAAGGGGAGGTAGAAAAAGAGAAAAGGGAGGGGCACAATAGCCTGGTTTGGCCTAAAGAAACTGCAGGATAGCAGCTCCAAGGTCAGGAAAAGAGGGCTAGCTGTTGCCTCAAAAACCATGGCTAGGGGTACCCCCCACCTCCAAGAATACAAGAGGGGTGCTGGAGACTCAACTGCATGTTCCTCAAACTCAGGAAAATGTTTACACTGACCAAAGGGGACACTTACCTAATTGCTGCTATTGGATGAGCCAGGATGTGAATCTGTTGCTGGTGGACTGGAGATGAGGGATAGTGTCCAGTGCAGCTTAGGCACCCTAGGCACTAGTAGAGACTTTCCCAGGTTTCAGAACCAAATAACTTCGTTACAACTCAGATGCAAAGGTATTCTGGCAGTTGGGAGCCAAGGAGTACCACAAAGTTACACACACAACAAAACTCACACAGAGATTTATTGGGAAGGAAAACACCAGGAGGGTGGCTTCAGGCCTCTGCCTGAGTGAGAGACAACAGAGAACTGAGCAGAAGTCAGGGTTTATATTGTTTCTTGGGTTGTGGCATGGGAGTGGGACTTTTCAGGTTGAAGCTTTCCAGGGTAGAGATTGGTGGGATTTCAAGTCCAGAAGTGCAGCATTTTACTCAGAAGGGTGGGGGCAAGGTACAGCTAACAAGGCAGTTAAAATGTTCTGAGGGCACAGCTTGGCAGTTGGAGGCTGAGGGGAGGGACCTGGCCACTGGTGTGGCTGGAGGGGCTTACAGTAAGGATTTGTAGTCTGTTAAGACAGAGAGTACAGTGGTGACAGAACAGTTCCACTTAAAGTTCTGCAGCCCACACCCTCTGGATTCCAGCATCTGGACATTGGAGTCATTCATAGAAGATCATGATGATGAATAACACTGTGTGAACGGGATAACCAAAGCTACTGAATGCAATCCGACACAGTTTCTCTTTTAATTGCCATAGCATTTTTGTCCCTAGAGGCCACAGCCAGGCCACCTTTCCTCTCTGCCACTGATATTAGCAGTGTTGACTTCAGGACCAGATATTATTTGGCATGCACTCACTGAAACCCTCCTGGGAGCATTATTAGATATGTGCTCCAGAACATCTGGGCTACTAAGGTCATGAACTGTGAAAGAGAATCTACTCATGATGTTGTATAATGGTTTCCTCTGTGCTTGAAAACTTATATCTAGCAAGGAGTCTCCTCAAGCAGTGCCTTAGTTTGAGTTTTCTTGCTGCAAAGATAACCATAACCACAGTGACTCAAAAAGGAAACAGATTAGTTGGGGCTGGCTTACAGTCTCAGAGATTCTGTCCACTCTCATTATGGTGGGAAGCATGGAAGCATGCGAATAGACATGGTACTGGAGAAGAAGCCAAGAATTCTCCATCCAGATTGACAGGCAGCAGGACGAGAGAGATACACGGGGTCTGGCTGGATCATCTGAAACCCCAAAGCCCACCCCCAATGACACACTTCCTCCAACAAGGCCATGCCTCCTACTACTACCACTCCTTATGAGACTATGATGCTGATTTTTAGTCAAATCACCACAAGCAGGAAGCTAAATGACTCAATATAACTTCAAGGAGTCCCTGATACTAATGTGATTCACAAGATCCCCTTCTTCCAGGTAAACAATAAAAGCCAGCAGTCTTTCCCCGACAAGCCCATCTTTAAAGGAGACCCTTGAGACAAGACAGGCTGCTTGGAAGAAACACAAACAGCAGAACTGAATAGATGAGGATTAGACCATTTGATTCACTCAGAAAGGGCACTCTCTAACCCATTGAGTTGTCTGAAGGCTGTGAAGTGAATTCCAGATTTCTAGCTTTTGTGAGTTGTCTCACACACTGAGGTAGACTCCTATAATAAATGTGATTTTGAATCGTTTTTTCTCTTGTAAATACCCCTTCATTGATATTCCTGTAAGTAAACACAATAAACCTCAAAGTTCACCAAACTGGACTATAGTGATATCCATACTTTGATCTGTTCTGGGATCCCTATCTGGGGTTAGCAGTCATGTGTGTTGCATGTAGCCAGGGAATGTTTTGCCATACAACAGCAGCCACTTTGTTCAGCCAGCATAGTCCCTTAATAGGTTATATCCTTAGAATCACACATAAATGTAGCTCATATCTCTCACCAAAAAGCTTCTCTTTACATCAAATGAGACCATCACACACAAAAAAAATTATAACAAAAAAAAAACAAATTGGACACAATGTGGAGATCAACAGATTGTGGGGAGCCCAGCTACAGTGTATACATCTACATCACAGGTCCTGCATCTCTGACTTAGGGAACATCACAGAAGAGAGGGCAGAGAGACTGTAAGTTCCAGATGACAGAACATCTGCTGTGATGTTGGCCTGTTTGAACCATTTTGGAACATTTGAAAATATGTGACATGTTTCAAAATCAAATAATGAGATAGGATTCTATGTATTAGTCTTGAGATGATAAACAAGTTAACAGGACTAGATATTTGTTAATTCACCCCTAAGCTCTGTCTTTCATAAGTCATGCTCTTGATATACTTCATCAACCGAATATATAGAGAAATTTACTGTGTACAGTACTATAAATACAATTGCATATAATAGGGATGTTACAATATTATTTAATATGTTTTATTTTGAATTTATTTATTTTGTGTTCTTGGGGAAGAAAAATTACATGGTGTTTATGTGGAGGTCATAAGACAACTGGCAGAAGTTGATTTTCTACTTCTACCATGTGGGTCTTGGTGGTCAAACCAAGTTTTCAGGCTTACCAGCAAGTGCTTTTATCTCTAGTTCATCATTATTAAATATTTAATATGTAAAATGTTATATGTTACCTTCATGTGTTTCTAAATCAGTCTTCTTTCCAACACTCTAGTGCTGTAAACTTATAAGAAAGAGAATTCAAATTATGGAAAGAGGCAAAATTCTTGCTAAGCTAATTTTAAAAAGTCAATGTGGAAAATCTATACCATCAGAAATAAAGAGATTACCATTATACCACTGTGTAACATATGTATTACAATTTTCAATGGACAGAAGTTTGCTCCCACAGGGCCTGTGGTGAGACAGTACATGGTGAGGGAAGAGAAAACCTATGCACCCCATGTGTTATAGGAAACAAAGAGAAGAGAGAGGGAGTGGCCGTGTTCCTAATGTCCTCTTCAAATATACATCCTAAATGACCCATCTAGTACTAGACTACTAGACTGTACTTGTGAACTTTCCACTATCTCCAAATAGCAATTCAGGCTGGTTGCCAACACTGCACATAGGGATTTGAATCATTTAAAAAATAATCCAAGTTGAGTCCTAGAGTTCTTGCTGAGTGTGCACAAGATTCTAGCATCAATTTCCAATACTTCAAAATGAAATGAGGAAAAGTCTGGCATTTCCTTGGTTGCACAAGACAGTAAACAATGCTGAAGGTGATGTGCAAGGAAAATTAAGAGATCAAGGACATCCAGATCTACACCTGTTCCTTTTGATTCTGAAAGCCTGGGGCATAAGGCTACCATTGGCTACTATGTATGGGGAAAAAGATGAAGGGACTCGGATAAAAACTTCAGGGTGATAGCCAAATATCTACTTTAATGCCAATGAAAAATAGGAAATATTACAACTAAGAACCAGGAAAAGTTCAGATTTCAATATGAAATTTGTGACCAACTTTGCAGTGAGAGGAAATAGTAGGACCCATAATTAAAAAAGAGCTTCAAAAATAGGCAATATACTCTCAAAAATAGACTTTTACTTTTCTTTTCCTTTTCTTACTTCCTTTCTTTTCTTATCCTTTTTTTTTGACAGAGACTCATGTAGTCCAGGTTGACCTGAAGTTTGATATACAGCAGCAGGTGATCCTGGATATCTTGCCTCTATCTTCTGACTGCTATAGGACTACAAGAATGTGCCAACACACCTGTTTATAACATGTGAGAATTCAAATGCAGGGCTTCATGTATGCTAAGGTAGCAGTCTCTCAACTGAGCCATATCTCCAGACTAAGCAGCAGACATTTTAAACATAAAGGAAAGTGATGGAGGATAAAAGACAAAAGTTGTCACAGCAAGAAAACTAGTCAAGGAAAGGACAGCCCTCCTGGCAGGACAATTGCTGGGATAAGGGATCAATGATCATTTTATCTTGTATTGATTTTCACTGTGGATGTTCATTGACTATGAAACATTGATACAATAGGGATTTTCATAGAACAATATATTTCAGTGAGCATATTTACCTCATCCTCTTCATCTTCAATTTTCTTGTTCATTCTGTTTGTCCCCTTTGTTCCCTTTGACATGTTTTCTCATGTCTTTTTTCAGTGTATTTGCATCCATAATTTTGTGTAATTATATAAGATCTATGATCCATAAACAAGAGAATTTGCGTAACTACATTTTATTCTTTTTCATTTTTCTTTTCTTTATTATTTCTTTCCTTGTTATTTATTGATTTATTTATTTGTTTGTTTGTTTATTTATTTGTTGGGGTGGGAACAAGGTCTCTCTTCATAGTGCTAGCTGTCCTGGGACTCACTACATAGACCAAATTGATCCAGAACTCACAAATCTGCCTGCCTTGCCTCCTTAGTACTTGGAATGAAGTGTGAGACACCATAACAGGCCTGAAACTCTTTTGTATGATTCTGTTCACTTGGTATAATTCTCTGTTTTTTTAATGATAGGCTTCATTCCCTAATATAATTATCTCTTTGTATACACTTTTCTAAAAGCAACATAACTCTCTCTAAGCCATTGATAGAAGAGAAATTTTATTACATATGTATATATCTGTCTGTATATACATATATTTATATTTGTATATTTATATAATGGCTACATAAAAAGAATTTGGAAATGTTTCTCCTTAGGCAAGGAAAAATGACTAGTGCTAGAAAACTGAGCCAACTACGCAGAACTAGTGAAGTCATGGATCTTAGAGAAGAACCTGCTACTGTCACTTTACTAAACCAGCAGAATACCTAATCACGTTGCAAATATTTATTCTTGAACCAAAGTTAAGTAAGTTAAGTTAACTGGTTTCATCCCCTGCTAAGGAAATGTGGCTTGCAACATATGGCAACCATTACAGCGAACTATAGCAGACCAAATTGCTGAGAACAAGTGACCTTGTGGTGCACAGCCCCATTTGATACATCTGAACACAACTACACTAAAGGCTCAGGTATCATAGTGAAATAGAGGTTGAACAGATTGCAAGGAACAGGAAGTTTGCTGTGAGAATGTATCTCCTACAAATGTCAGAGAGGTTAAACTCATAAAGTCTCATCAATGTGGCTTCCTAAATAAGACTTGAACAATGATGATAATGATACACATGCTAACATGGAAGGGCTGAATCTCATGAGACCTTACCCATAGACAGAGAACTATGGACAACTAAGGAATGTTGAGATTGGGAGAAATAGTCTTACCCAGGGAAGAGCTTTCCACTTGATCATCAAATACCAAATCATCAGCACTGAAATTTTATATATACAAGTAACACTATGAACTAAGCAGGTTGTATTTACATAAGGAGAATATTTATGATTGTGTATGTGAGTATGCATTGGGGTAAGTGACTATATTTAAAGAAATAAAAGCCATAAATTTGAAAGACATTATAGGGTTTATAGGGAAGTGTTGGAGGTAGGAATAAGAAGGGAAAATGATGTGACTATATTTAAATTTCAAAAGTAAAGAAAATTTCTTAGAATTTAATAAAAAGGTTGTTTTACAAGGTCAACATTTTTCAATATCTCAGAATATTTTCATGACATTTTTTAAATTTTTTATTAAGAAAATTTCCACTCACTCCACACATCAACCACAGACCCCACCTCCTCCCTCCTCCCACCCCCCAGACCTCCCTCCCAAGCCACCCCCCATCCCCACAATTTCCAAATCAAGGTCTGCCATGGGGAGTCAGCAGAGCTCGGCATACTCAGATGAGGCTTGTCCAAGCCCTTCCCTGCTGCACTGAGGCTGTGCAAGGTGTCACACCTTAGGCACTGGTTCATGCCATTGTTTTAAAATTATTTTTTATTATATTCTACTAAATGTTCTAGTGATGACCAATGCTAATTGTAACATCATGTTTTCCCTTTTCTTCCACATCTTTAGGTATTGTCCTCAGATTTGAGTTTCTATGTAACTCTTCCAAGTACTCTAAAATGGTGCAGGTCAGGTGTTGAAAATTAGAAATACATTGAGGACAACCAAGAACACCATCAATAGCCTGTAATATGTAGGAGGTCTGTGGTCCCTAGATGGATAGACCCTGTTGATAAAGACACAGTATACTTGAGTCACAGTACGTGGAGTAATCCAGGTGGAAATTCCATCTATACTAGATGGTTTTCACATTGCTAGAGGTAATAAAATAATTATGGAAGTATGAACCATGAGAGCAATACCAACAACAAGTCTGGTGCAATACCGTCATTAGCATCATGGGTGTAATAAACTGATTCATGACTGAATTGAAGGACCACTTCACAAGATGGTACCCCTGCCTGAACCAATCATTATGCACAAAAATATGAGTCTAGAGAGTATAGAGATCCTGGGGAAGAACATAATACTAATATTCGGCTAAGATGACATAGTAATATAATGCTCCCTAAGCTCTTATTTGTGGTGATATATTGTGTACTCCAATAAAGCTTACCTAGGATCAGAGGACAGAGCCAGCCACTAGATTAGACATAGAGGACAGGAAGTGGTGGCACACACCCTTAATCCTATCACTTGGGAGGCAGAGATGCTTCTGGATCTCTGTGAGTTCAAGGCCACACTGGAAACAGAGCCAGGCATGGTGGCACACACCTTTAATCCCAGTACTGGGAAACACACATGCCTTTAATCCCAGTAAGTGATGTCTTGGCAGAGAAAGGTCTATAAGGCATGAGGAAATAGGAACTCACTCTCTTGAGGCTGAGGATTTCATAGAGGTAAGCTAATGGCTGGCTGTTCTGCTTCTCTGATCTTTCAGCTTTCACTTCAATATCTGGCTCTGGGTTTTTTTTATTATAAGTCCTTTAAAGATTCATGTTACACCTATTTTTATTCTCAACTCTCATCAGAAAAGCTTTGTTTTGCACTCTGTGGTGATTAACAGAGAATCCCACCATCATTCAAGGTGCTGAGAATAAGAGTCTCTTTTGAGGGTCCCTCTATAAATGGGACATCAATATGACAGCTCTTCCTCCCAAGATTAGGAGATCATAATGGAAGAAGAGGCAGAAGGAATATAAGAATAAGAAGTGGTAGAATATTCCAAGGAAATAGGTTTTATCCAGACTAAACAGGGCACTTGCACGTGTGAATTTACTCTCTAGAACAGTACACACAAAACCTATACAATATTTGAAGACAAAAATCCAAGCAGAGTGGATGTGGCAGGAAGTCCAACTCCTAGCTGAAGAACTGATGGGAATTTTTGACTTCAGAGACAGAAATTGTCAGATAACTTTAAGGATTCAGTCTTTTAGAGAGCGAGGCAAACCTTGCTTTCATATATGCCCCTGCCTTAGGCACATATAAGCATCACTAAGTAGATTCTGTTTTCCTTCCTTTCTCCTTCCCTTCCTTTCCTCCTTCTTTATTTCTTCTTTTCTTATGAAGCACATGAAATTTGGAGAGAATACTGATGTAAGATAAGAAAGGAATTGGAAAGGAGATAATAGTGGGTTATCTTGACATAACACATTAGCATGAATAAAATACTCAAATAACATTTAAGTTTTAAATGTTATAAGCTAAATAAAGAAAACTAAGTTGATTTGTGTTGTAAGTTCAGAAAAGCCTTGATCCAATGGAACATAGAGACTTCTCTAATGTTCACACAAATCTCACCTCAAAGTTTCTATCATGTTCCATGGGACACTGGTCCGCCTTCAGGAATCACGAAAACTCAATGCATCTTCAAAACTCCTTGTTTCTTTTGACATATTCACAGGAAACTCTTAAGCATCTTTTGCTGTGGATATCGCTTTGTATGCTGTGAATGTGTTGCCAGGCAGTGGTGGTGCACGCCTTTAATCCCTGCATTCGGGAGGCAGAGCCAGGTGGATCTCTGTGAGTTCGAGGCCAGCCTGGACTACCAAGTGAGTTCCAGGAAAGGCGCAAAGTCACACAGAGAAACCCTGTCTTGAAAAACAACAACAACAACAACAAAGAATGTGTTGCTCTGATTGGTTAATAAATAAAGAAATAAAGTGCTGATTGCTCAGTAGCCAGGCAGGAAGTATAGGTGAGACAAAGAGAGAGGAGAATTCTGGGAACAGGAAGGCTGAGTCAGGAGTCGCCAGCCAGACACAGAGGAAGCAAGATGTGAAGGCAGAACTGGGAAAAGGTACCAAGCCAAGTGGCTAAACATAAATAAGAGTTATGGGTTACTTTAAATGTAAGAGCTAGTCAGTGGTAGGTCTGAGCTAATGGCCAAGCAGTATAATCAATATTAGCCTCTGTGTGTTTACTTGTGGGACGCTAGTGGGAGAGATTTGTCCTGAATGCCAGCAGGCCAGGACACAGAGAAACTTCAGCTATAATCTTTGTTAATGAGCAACTGGAAAAAGTTTCATGAATTATTTTGTCCCCCAAAGTCAACACTGTCATTGGCACTGCAGGTGAAATGAAAATTGCAGTTCTGGAGGGAGGTGAGGTCACAGAGTCACAGAGCTCTACCTCAGGCCTGAGCTGACTCTCACACGGCACTAGTTATTAATAAGTCTAGATCTGCCCGATGAACTCATCATCCTTCTGAGGCAAGAAGCCAAGTGAGTACTTCATGTTTCAGTCTGAGCAACAGAACCAGCAAAGAAGAGAGGTCTGTGTAATTGCTCATGTCTAGAAATGGGAATCTGAGGTAGAAACCGATCCCTGGAACTGAGAGAGAGGGCACAAGAATAATTCCATAGCTAAGAAGTGAGTGAGAAAGACAGAAGTGTTTATAAAGTTATACCAGTCCCTGTTGGTTATGACTATAAATGCCCGTCTTAGAGGGACTGTGATTTGCACCAGGATAATGCAGTCTGTCTGTGAAGGTGTTGAAGTATTGTGTTAAAAAGTCAATGTGATAATTCACTTTACCTTACATAATGTGTAGAGAATTTTTACAGTATGACTGTTATAGCTGAACTTACTATAGTTTCATGCCCATAGTAAACATTTGAAAGGAAATATAAGAAGCACATGACCCTGGGAGATACAGATGTAAATCTTTTCCTGGGGTATACGCTATTCTCCTGCAACACTATGTTTATGAGTCTGTATTGAATGACCAGTGGTAAAACGGGTGGCTTGAGACCTCTCTCATTTACTTGGGTTTGAGTTGTCCCTGCTGTTTGAATCATACACCAATGATAAGCACAAACTGATGGCATACCTTCCCTTAACTCTTTTCTATTGCTGCTAAAGGAACACATGGTTTTATGCATGGCAGGACAAGGCTCTAACCCTTAGCCAAATTTATTTCCACACTTAATTCTTTGTTTTAGTTTGGAAAATGGTGAAGTTTTCGCATTCTTTAGGTTCCTTTTTATGTATCTAACATGTTTTTCTGCTATTTGAGAGTATTATAAATATTGTAAGAGATTCATCAATATAAAAATAAGTATATGCTGAATTTTAAATGCAATATTTTACTTAGATAATTTTCTTCTTATGGTATTTCAACACTCATTAGTGTTTCATCTTGCATATTTTACAGAGTAGTGGAATTAGTAATTCCTCTCTAGTTACCATTATAGCCTTTATCCCTGAAATGAAAATAAAGAATATTTTCAGTGTTGTAAGAAACATCAGGCTCATCTTGTGCTTGCAAATTCAAACTGGGAGATGGGACAGTTTTCTGTCATGACAGACCACAATTAGAGAGCACTGCATTTTGGAAAAACCTCAACAGCCTTGTTTGCACTTGGCATTTGCCTATAAAAAGAAGTAATTATTCAAAAAAGAAAACTTATTTTTTAAAAAGTTTCCTTTATCTTTTTAATTTGTTTTCTGGGCCTGAAAGTTTTGCCTGCCTGTACAAATGTGCACTATGAGAATGCCGTGCCTGCTGAGAATAGAACCGGTGTCAGAACCTCCTGGAATTAGAGTTACAGGCAGTTGTGAACCACCATGTGGGTACTGGGAACCAATCTAGCTCCTCTCCAACAGCAACAAGTGTTCCTTACCACTGAGCCTTCTCTCTAGTTGCCTCAAATGAAAACTTTTTACAACCAAAAGAAGATGGTCGTGCATGATTGAGGGAGCTGGATACAAGACAGGCAGCTTTTGTTGTGCAGTTCACTGAGTGGAATAGGTCTATTCACCACTGAGTTAAGAGATGAATCAAATCACTTTGATCTGGGCATTGGTATTGGTCTTTAGGTCTTTTTTGATCCACAACATGAAACAATGATCTGGTAAGAAAGACTGTAGGACTGGAATGATACAGCTTGGTATGCATACAATAAAAATAAATGTTTATTGTAGTTATATTTTCCATTATACATTTAACTCATTAAAATAAAACAAAGTCTATATTTAAAAGTGAGAATGGTATTTTAGTGGATGTGACCAAAATGAACACATAGTACCTTCTTGGTCAGAATTCTTTGGCTGTGAAGACAAACGCCTATTTCCAAATTGAACAGAGTGACCTCACAGATCTGAGCACAGGAATGGTCTTGCACAGTGGTGGATGTTGGTCACTATTTCTTTTCTTTATCATTACTTCTTCCTCACTACACTGGATGTAGTTGCATACCCAAATAATCAAATCTCAGGCACACCCTACAGATACATCTTAGTCATTGCCATTTAGTTATTTTCAAAAGCCACAACAACTCTTAGTATCAATCATCTTGTCAATAATTGTAATTTTTTCCACCCTCCTAGATGTGGCAGTGTAGGTACACTGGCATGATCTTCCTGGGAAACTTCATGGCCTCTTGGTAAGTACAACAGGGAGGCAGAGTTTAAAAATCCTCCAGTCTTAAACTGTGATTCCATGAGGATTGTATACAGACACCAGCTGCCATTTAACCAACAACCTAAACCAAACAATTCCTCCCTCCCTCCCTCTCTCCTTTCCTTCCTTCCTTCCTTCCTTCCTTCCTTCCTTCCTTCCTTCCTTCCTTCTTTCCTTCCCCCTTTGTCTTTCTCTGTCTCTGTCTCTCACTCTCTGTCTCTCTCTCTTTTTCTTTCTTCCATATGACACAGTCTTTCAACAAAAGAAAACATAACTCATGACCATACATTTCATGGGGATTTTACAAGTGAAGCACATCTTGCAACACAATAGGTAGAACAGTCACAATCCTGTAAGAATCTCAAAAGTTCCCTTTAATGAACTAACCAAAACTAGACCTCTGTTGCACTGTTGAAGTGATCAGACTGCTTTCTGAACATTTCAGAGGTTGGAGCACATTTTACTTGTGTGGGGCTTTTATAAATGAAGGCCTTTATCAGTAAATATTGTATATTTTGAGGATCTTTTTAGTCCATACAATTTTGTGTATTTATATCGTCTTCCTCAGTGTTGAGATTTGGAATTATCTTTGTAGAAATGTTATAAACTTGTTTATTTATTTAAAAAAAAGCATGACAGTAATTTTCAGAAAGTGAAATAGAAGGAATACAACCAATATGGAATGCATTTTGTATAATCCAGTAATATTTGCATTAGCAAGACCATTTAGGACTGATATTGTTTATTTCATCGTAGTATGGAAACCTTTAAGAGAAGTTTGATTTGGAGAAATGAGGAGTGGCATTATGCTCATTAGTAAAATGAGTGTGATTCAGATCTTCAGTGCCCATTGTTGTTGGTGGTGATGTTTGTGATGGCCTGTCAACCATAAAACATTGTATTCATCTCTGTCTTTTGATTTCGAATGTGTTGACTTAGCTATTTTTGCTTGCACTCAGGTTCATGTTTTCCTCTCTCCAAAGACAACTTTTTTCTTCATTTGGTTTTCTTGTGAGCTTCCTTTTCTTCCATCCAGTGGGAATTGTTGAACATTGAAATCATGTGATACAAGTAACATTATGCACATTGAGAAGAGTATGTATATATATATATATATATACATATATATACATATATGTTTGTGTATATGTCTGTATCTTTACATGCATATATACATAAGTATGTGTATAGGCATATATAAATATAGACAGACACACACATATGTATGTTACAACAACTAAAGAAAATAGGCCAATGTGAAATAATTTGAGAGGGAGTGTGTGTGTGTAGGTACTTGGAAATGTTTTAGGCAATAAAGGGACAATGATGTAATTATATTTTAATTTTAAAAATAATGATAGAACAGGAGCTTATAAAAAGCTTACCTTCAGTAGCACATATAAAATTGTAATTATATGATATACTTATTCTCAGAATAAATGAATACTGAATAGAATGTTGGAAAATAAAAAAAAAAGTTTGGTTACTGGCATGTAGAGTTTCTGTTTTCAGCATTTGCTACCTTCACTTTGTATGACTTTTTATTTGTTTGGTTTGTTTTTTATTTTCTCTGTTTTATAGTAACAGATTTTCTTATGGCATTTTAATACTTAGTGTTTTGGTTGTCACAAACCCTCTGCTTCCCCCATTTCTCTGGCCTCATTCTAGCTAACACTGTCTTCTTTTCCCTCAGGATACAATATTTTGTCATTATTCATTATAACCAGACCAATAGGCTCATCATATTCTAAAGAAAATTGTGCCAAATCATATAATGGACTTCTGGAGTCCGGAAATAAGAATAATTATCTTTTCACAAAGTATAACAAGAATTCTGGGAAATTTCTCTTATTTTCTACTATCTAATCACTTCATATAAAGAATGCTCATAAAATCCACAGGTTTGATTCTAATGCATCTAATGGATGCCAACATCTTAATCATTCTCTCTTCAGGAGTGACCCACAAAAAAGTAGTGTTGGGGTTGAAACAGTTCTTGAATGATTCTATATGAAGTCTCCTTTTGTACACTCAAAGATTTGCAAGGAGTATGTCCTTTGGCACCATCTGCCTCTTGAATGTCTTCCAGGCCATGATCAGCAGTCCTAGGGACTGTAAGAGGAATCATAAAGTCAACCCTGCAACATGTGTTGGCTGCTTCATTTACCTCCTCTAGGTCTTATAGATACTGATAAATTTCATATTGCTTGTGCAACCTTTTATCACAAACAGTAGAAGGAAAGTGACAAGAAAGTCAGATTTGGGATACTGTTGCAACATAAGGAGTGATGAAATTAAGGACTCACTCTATACAGACATTCCATTCCACAGAGCAGGGACTGAGGGCAAAGGGTGAACTTATAGGTACCCTCTACTGTATTTATTGCCTTGTCAAGCAGCTTTATTAGACACTCACCAATGAACTTGTATATTTTAAAGCAGCTATTAATTGCAAAACATTGAAAAAAGCTAACATCTATTAATGACAATATAAAATTTGACTTATACCACAATGTGCCAGTTAATTATCTGTAATTCAAACAATAGGAATTCATTGAGATCTAACAAACTTCTTACTTGAAAGACACATTTTAACATTATTTATAAATGTAAAGTGATAGTGTATATGCAGTATATTAAGAGACAAACTAGGAAGAGCATGGTCCAACTTGTATAACACATGTCCTCTGGATTAGTTGTGCAGTGACCCAGGACATTTACAGAATGGATACCAGAGACATGGCTTTGGGGATCTTCTTCCTGTCCCAGACTGTGCTGGGATTGTTGGGTAACTCAGCCTTAATTTCTTGTTTTATCATTGCTGACTTCTCTGGAATCAAGGCAAAGCCGACACACCTGATTGTCAAACACCTAACCTGGGCCAACTTCATAGTTGTCTGCAGAGGAATCCCACAGACCATTGCTGCTTTTTGTCAGACTTACTATCTAGATTATGTTTCATGTAAACTTGCCTTATATTTTCATAGAGTTGCCAGAGGAGTATCCCTTGGCTCCACATCCCTGCTGAGTGTGTTTCAGTCCATCACCATCAGCCCCAGTAATTCCAAGTGGGCCCAGCTCAAGGTCAAAGCCCCCAGGATCATTGGTCCTTCTCTGGGCCTGTGCTGGGCCCTCCAGCTGTTGGTATATGTCTTCATTCCTGTGTACACAACTGACATAAAGCATGGGAGAAATGTTACTGGGATAAACGATTTTGGATACTGCATTATTATTAATCGTGGAAGACTAATCAGTACACTTATTGGAATCCTACTGGCATCCAATGATGCCATCTTTTCGGGACTGATGATGTGGTCCAGTGGCTACATGGTGTTTATCTTGCTCAAACACAAGCAGAGGGTCCAACACATTCACAGATGCCTGTCTCCTAGGTCATCCCCTGAGACCAGAGCCACCCAAAGAGTCCTTACCCTAGTGAGCAGCTTCCTGCTCTTCTATGTAACCTCTGCTGTCCTTACATCTTATCTGTCTCTCTTTGAAGATACTACTAAGTGGGTGTCCAATGGCCATGTAGCCATGACGGCATGCTTCCCAGCGTTCTGCCCCTTTCTGCTCGTCGGACACTACAGCTCCGTTTTCAGGCTCTGCCATACCTGTTGTTCATGTCAGACAACACGCTGCGCGTGTGTAGTCAGAGAGCTCTAACAGCTGAGCTGTCTGCATTTTTCTTGCCACGCCTTCTCCTAAGTGCTGTTAAGTGGACTCACTGTCAATACGAAGCTTCAGTGTAGATTAAGAATCTCTACAGTTTTTCCCTAATACAGTTTGTATCAGGGATAAGAACTCATTGTTTGCGTGAAGAGTGTTACAGCAAACAGAGACAATTAAGCTGTGTGGCAATGTGGATTATAGAGATTTAGGTGAGCTTCTACGAAGATGGGATTTTTTTTTTCCCCACCCCCGAAGATGGGATTTTTAATGAACATTTTTTTTTGTCATTCAGTTCAAAAGTTAACCAGTGTAGGTCTGTACCTAGATCTGCATCCTAAATTGCAGAATCGTGTATTATTGGCTGTCAGCAACGGAGAACAAATGAAACATCTGAGAAAGGTCAGAATGGCCTGGGGATGATAATGAAGATAGGCACGTGCCGAGCACTGAAGGGAATGTGGACTCAGTTGACAATGTGTTTCTTAAATCTGAAGTCTAATTCAAAACCCCGAGAAGTTTACAAATGTGATACCAATACATTTATAAAACTCAGGTTTAAACAGCAGACCCGCGTGTGGTGCAGACAAGGACCCTGAAAATAAACAGCCGCTGCTTTGCGAGGCGCCTTCCTGGGCCTGGGTCCGAGTCTCCACCGCTGTGGGCAGCTCAGACGCCGAAGCTCTAACTGCAGCTATGAGCAGCAACGAATGCTTCAAATGTGGACGATCTGGCCACTGGGCCAGGGCATGTCCTACTGGTGGAGGTCGGGGTCGTGGAATGAGAAGCCGCGGCAGAGGGTTCCAGTTTGTTTCCTCGTCTCTTCCTGATATCTGTTACCGCGGTGCTGAGTCTGGTCATCTTGCCAAGGATTGTGATCCTCAGGAGGACGAAGCCTGCTATAACTGCGGTAGAGGTGGCCACATTGCCAAGGACTGCAAGGAGCCCAAGAGAGAGCGAGAGCAATGCTGCTACAACTGTGGCAAGCCAGGCCATCTGGCTCGTGACTGTGACCACGCGGATGAGCAGAAGTGCTCTTCTTGGGGTGAATTTGGACATATTCAAAAAGACTGCACCAAGGTGAAGTGCTATAGGTGTGGTGAAACTGGTCATGTAGCCATCAATTGCAGCAAGACAAGTGAAGTCAACTGTTACCGCTGTGGCGAGTCAGGGCATCTTGCACGGGAATGCACAATTGAGGCTACAGCCTAATTATTTTCCTTTGTCGCCCGTCCTTTTTCTGATTGATGGTTGTATTATTTTCTCTGAATCCTCTTCACTGGCCAAGGGTTGGCAGATAGAGGCTGTTCCCAGGCCAGTGAGCTTTACTTGCAGTGCAAAAGGAGGAAAGGGGTGGAAAAAAACCGAATTTCTGCATTTAACTACAAAAAAAATGTTTATGTTTAGTTTGGTAGAGGTGTTATGTATAATGCTTTGTTAAAGAACCCCCTTTCCGTGCCACTGGTGAATAGGGATTAATGAATGGGAAGAGTTCAGTCAGACCAATAAGCCCTTTGGGTTTGAGTGTGTTCCCATGTAGGAGGTAAAACCAATTCTGGATGCATCTGGGCTTCCATAAATAACATTAATTTTTGGCATAATGACGGCCTTGGATTGTCTGACCTCAGTAGCTATTAAATAACATCAAGTAACATCTGTATCAGGCCCTCATAGAACATGCAGTTGAGTGGGAGTAAATTGAAAAGACAAATGTGTTGCTGGCTATGCCAGAGAAATCAGGATAAAAGCCTAACACAGGAGCAGCTTCATCCCATACAGATGGTGATGGCAAAGGTGTAGAACACATTTTTTTTCAAAGACTAAATCTAAAACCCAGAGTAAACATTGCTCAGAGTTAGCATTATTTGGAGCTATTCAGGAATTGCAGAGAAATGCATTTTCACAGAAATCAAGATGTTATTTTTGTATACTATATCACTTAGAAAACTCATTTGCTGTAATCAGTTTTTAAAAGTCAGATGGAAAAAGCAACTGAAGTCCTAGAAAATAGAAAATGTAATTTTAAACTATTCCAATAAAGCTGGAGAAGGAAGGGGGGAAAAAACTCAGGTTTACATCAACATTCAAATGAAAATGTTCAGAGTTGAAATTTGGTAACTGCATACAAATAATAAGTAGTGGATGCATTTATGCAAGAAATCGTCAGATTATTAGTTTACGTTAAATGAAAGATAGGAAATTAAAAGTGGATTACTAGGTAGCACAGATTTTATTGTCCCTGTTCTTAAGTGGGAGAAGTGGGAAAATTTGGGATTTGAGTCCAGTTTAGGTGATATAGTGAAATTCTGTCACCCTCAAAACAAAGTTGAAATGTTCTGGAGTCTGATCTGCAGAAAATCAGGATATATAATTTAAAGAGAACAGTTAAGCCAAATGTTTTGCTATAAAATCTCTCTAGTGGAGTAACTTCACATGTCTTCCTTTAATTTGTTGTTAGTTTCTGTCCATTATTTTCCAAAACTAACTGAATTAAAACACTGACCTACTCTGAAGAGAATTCAACCAGCCAGCCCATGGCAAGAGGGGGCAGAACAAAGCATTGGTGTTTCCTGGTTCTCCTGGCTACTAGCACATTCTGTGAAATTGTGCTTTCAGCCTCAATCAAATGATCAGGCTACTTAATTGACCTCTTCTTTTGGTCCCGTTCCTTTCAAGCAGTACATAATTGTCACTGTAAAAATTTAACCCAGCAACCCATAACTCCTTTTTAAATCTAAATTTATAGTTGACTTCATATATGTCCAAGTTTTGTATGGGAAGTGATACATGACTGTCAGGTTTTGGTTTTGAAAAGTGAGTTTATTAAGTACACAGACAGCAGCAGTGAAGGAACAAAATAGCAAATAACTGAAAGGCAGTAAAATTCCATATCAGACAGGAGCTCACAGGGGCCCACAAACACTGACCTCGACAGTCCATGAAATGTAACAATCAGTAGAAGGAACGTGGTGGTGGGAGAGGAGAATATCAAGGAGAGAAGGGAGGAGAAACTCCTCTTAGGATGTAATGTATTAGAGAAAAAGGTTTAAAAATTGTTTTTGATAAAAAAAAGCCTAAGATATATACCGGGGGAAAAACATCTTCAACAAATGGTATTAATCCAACTGGATGTCTGCATGTCAAAAACCTCCTGCACAAAACTCAAGCCCAAGTGGATCAAAGGCATCAACATATAATCAGACACTGAACCTGACAGGAGAGAAAGTAGGGAACAGCTTTAAATATATCACAATTGGAGACAATTTCCTAAACAGAACACAGATTATCGTGGGCACTATTATGGACAATTAACAAGTGGGACCTCATGAACTTAAAAAGCATCTGTAAGGCAAAGGACACTGTTAATAGGACAAAAAGGCAGCCCAAGGAATGGGGAAATATTTTCATCAACTCCACATCTGGAAGAGGGATAATGTCCAAAATATGTAAAGAACTCTAGAAATTAGACATCAACAAACCAAATAATGAAATTAAAAATTTTGAACATATATAAACAGAGAATTTTAAATATAGGAATCTCACAGACTGAGAAACAAATAAATGTTCAATGTCCTTACCCATTAGGAAAATAAAAATCATAACTATTATGAGATTCTATCTTACACCTGTCAGAATGGCTAAGATCAATAACATAATTGATAGCTCATACTGGCAAGATACGGACCAAGGGAAACATTCCTTTATTGCTATTGGGAGTGTGAACTTGTGCAGCCACTATGGCAATCAATATGCCAGTTCCTCAAAATATTGGCAATCAACTTACCTCAAGAACCAGCAATACCACTCTTGCACGTATACCCAAAAGAAGCCCCATCCTAAAACAAAGACAATTGTTCTACTATGTTAATAGTGACTTTATTCTTAATAGCCAGAAAGTGAAAACAACCTAGATGTCCCTCAACAGAAGAATGGATAAAGAAAATATGGTATGTTTAAACAATGCAGTATCACAGCGCTCTTAGATAAAATGACGTAATGAAATTTGTAAACAGATGGGTGGAAATAGAACAAAAAAATCATCCTGAGTAAGGCAACCTAGACCTAGAAAGACAAACACAGTATGTTCTCATTTATAAGTAGATATTAGCTATTAAGTAATGTGTAATCACATGACAATCCACAGATCTTGAGATGTTAGAATAAGAAGAGATGTTTAAGGGGGAATACATGGCTCTCCATTGGAAGAGGAAATAGAATAGATTTTGTGGGTGGACTGTTTGCACATAGAGGAAGGGAACAGGAGATGTCAGATTGGGGAAGGAGGGACAGAGTGGAGAGTATGGAAAGAGATAACTAAAATAGGTGGCAATATAGAAACATAGTGCATATAAACTTACTGGAACCTATGAGCGTGACCCTGGCAAGGATTCTTTGTAATGGAACATATGGAGCCTGAACCAGCCATCATCTGTAACCAGGCTAGGGTCACAGTGTTGGGACTGGGACACCAACCCAACCACAAAACCTACTACTACCTGTCTTGTCCACAAGATGCACTGGGACGATGATGGTTCAGAACTTATGAACAAGGCCAACTAATGACTGGTCTACTTTGAGGGCCAAGCTATGAGAGGAAAGTCTACAGAGGCTAAGACCTCTTAAAGGAGAGGCTATCCCAGAAATGACATTGAAATGAATTTAGATTCCCAATGACAGTGTCAGTAAATCATCATGAAAAGGTAAATGAATAAAGAAGAAAGACTTCATTATAGAAACCCTCTCTGTGTATTTGGAGATGGTAAAATACAGGAAGAAATATTAATGTAATCTGTAGAGACCTGCTCCCCAGTTAAAAACAGGGTTCAGAGAAAAAATCCACAGAGAAGCAAAATGGGACTTAGGACCTTTCTATCACAGGGGTATGCAATAAATCCCCACATGAACTGTTTGGGTCATGACCTTTATTATTCTCCTTGCTTCAACTTTCCATTGCATATATATACACATACAAATGTATGAGGGGTCCACACTGGATCAGGCCCTCCGAATGGGTGAGACAGTTGATTGGCTTGATCTGTTTGGGAGGCATCCAGGCAGTGGGACCAGATCTTGTGCTCATTGCATGAGTTGGCTGTTTGAAACCTGGGGCCTATGCAGGATTGTTTGGCTCGGCCTGGGAGGAGGGGACTAGACCTACCTGGACTGAGTCTACCAGGTTGACCTCAGTCTGTGGGGAAGGCTTTGCCCTGGAGGAGATGGGAATGGGGGGGGGGGCGTTGTGGGGAAGGTGAGGGGGACGGGAGGGGGGAGAACAAGGGAATCCGTGACCGATATGTAGAACTGAATTGTATTGCAAAATAAATTAAAATAAATTAAAAAAAAAAAAACAAATGTAAATTTCCACAGTAGAAAGGTTTTACAAGGCTGTTTCTCAGGGTCACATAGCAGTCTTCTAGATACACAGAGTCACAGGTAGCAATTGCCTATCAGCTTTAATTCCTGGAGGGCAGGAGCTGTGGTTGTAAATGTAACCTTGTCTCTTAAAGGGGCAGCTACAAGAGTCACAAAGGAGAAAGACTATAAACTACAGGGGAGGGGTAAACAAGTCATGCACTGTCCTCACCTATATTTCTAAGGTGAAGGTAACACTATAGGCTAGCATTAGTGAACAGAAAAAAAACAAAATCACTGTATATTCTTTTTCTGGCTCAGAAAAGCATGGCTGCAGCTGAAAGCAGTTTGCAACAGTCAATGGGCAGTGTGAATTGTCTGTGAGTAACCAAGGCACCCTGTGTAAACCAAGGGGAAAACGAACAGTGCACATCAGCACATTTGCCAGAAGACTGGCTGGCTGGCAGGAAAAGTGTTTCAGTTCTAAAAATACCCTTTCTATACTGTGCATTGTCTCACAACACAAAATGAAGCCCTTGCAGTTTTTTTGTTCAAGACCTGGGCTGGGTGTCTCCATGCTGTTCCAGCCATCTGTGGAGTCCTCTCCCATGGTAACTGGTGAGAAAGCTATTTCTCTCTAGACATGGTTAGTTGGCTAATAGCCTTTTCCTATTAGTTACACAAATCTCAGGACTTACACATAAACAGTTTATTGATCCTAAAATCTTGCATCATAAACTGGGGTGGAAGTATACACAAAGTGTGGATAGCTTTGGGGGTCAAAGCAGGGAAGCCCTGAAGGTTTGTTATCAGTTGGCAGAGTGAACTCACAGCAATTCATTTTTCTTTAATCTCTGAAGGGCTTTGATTCAACAAAGCCAGACACTTTACAATTCCATCTTTGAGTATAATCTGTGAAAGTCTTGCTTGGGATCTATCTACAAAGACACTTTGTCTGGCCAAATTGCCTTGTCAATATATATAGTTATATGTATATGGAACAGATCTATAAGTCTCTCACCCATAATGTGATTTCTTCAATTTACCATTGCTTGCTTTTTTCCATTTGCCCAGCTACCAGACTGCTCTGTACAACACACCAGCTGCCCAGATTGGTGAGTCTTCCCTTTCCAATTCCTCACCATTTCCCATGAATGTAGCCTGAGAAATATTTCTTGCTGTCAGACCCCCAGGGGTCCTCGGGCTGCATACACCATTACTCATTCTCTCTTGATGTAGCATTGAATACTCTCGGACCCCCAAGTGGGTCCTCTGGGTATGTACACGGCTAACCCTTACCCCTTCTTGACAAAGGGTGGGATACCTTGTGCAGATTCACAGATCCTTCTTCCAACCTCAGGAATGCCTGAGATTGGCTTCTTGGATCCTGTTTGTTATTTTAATTTTTTTATTTTTTCTCTCAGCTGCAGTCATGGGATATAAAGGGTTCCTCCTCTTCGTTCCATTCTTCCTCTGAGAAATGCCTTAAATATCCCTAGATACCAGTAAATATGGCTGCATAATAGCTGCTTGGACCCCAATATTTCACAGGAATTATCTAACTCCTGCCAGAGAACAGGCAAATGAAGAGTTACCTTATCCCCAAGCTTTTTACCTAACCCTCCCTTTCTGATTTTCTCTCTCCTGCTCACATGCATTCCTAAACGTGAGGAATCTCTGACTCTAAAGAATCTCTGCCTATCTGATCTCCACTCTACTCTCCAGTATCAGGCAGGCTCTTCTAACTGCCCAACTCTGGCTCCCACCTCCACTCTTACTGTCACCTGTTCTTGAGCTGCCCTGAGTAGCATGGACAGGTCTGGAAGTAGGCTAGGATGCATGCAAATGAGTTTATGATCAGGACCCACAGTGGGATTATAATAATCTGGATGGCTCTATAGCCAGATATCAGTTTAGAGCCTGCCTCCTGGCGAGTCTTCCTAAAGCTGTCCTCAAACCAGCAAACTATCAAAAGCTACAAAAAATGTAATTCAAGATATGGAATAAAGTCTGTCTCATGTCTCCCAGAGTTTCCTGACATCAGGGCTAACTTAAGCATCTGGAAAGAGGGTCCCTGACCCCACAGGTAGAAGTCTCAGCTGTGGCATTTAAGGTGTCATGGGAGAGATGAGGAAGACCATGAACAGAAGTGCAAATGCTGGCACATGCTATCCAAGTGGCTGCATAAAGGCTTCCATGTCTCTGTTTTAAATGTGTGGTAGAAAAGGCCACGTGGGCTAATGGCTGCCTTGCCCCACTGCCCCACTTGGGCCATCAACTGAGCCTTGTCCAAAGTGCCACTGGTCAGTTGACTGCCCTCCTGCACCTCTTGGCATAGGGACATCAAACAAAGACCTCCAGCACACTTCCTAGGCTTGGCCACCAGCTCACAAGGAACCCAGGATGCAGCATGGGGCAATCCATTTCCTTCCTTTTGGACACCAAGCCACTTACTCGTGAGGAAGTTTTGGGGTCCCACCTCTCCTTCTCACTTCCCTATTGTTGGGGTAGAGGGGCAGTCTTACCCACCTCAACAGACTCCACCACTTAATTGTACTTTCAGGGGCACCTAATGGGAAGAGATTTTCCAGCTAAGGTAGGAGCTTTTGTTTCATCTGCTCCCTCCACATTCCTCATTCCAGACCCATCAACAGTGCCTCTCCTCCTCCTCATGCACAGTGACACAGACAGGGCCCTTCTCTCTCTCAAGTTACGAGGACACTAGGATCCACTGCCTTGTCACCAATTCCAGAAGAATAAGGTCTCACCTCACAAGCTTTTCCCTTCCTGGTTCCCTCAGCTAAATAACTACCCAGATTTTACATTTCCCATGGCTGTTTCTTAATATGTTTAAAAATTCTCCTAAGCTCCAGAAACAAGCTTGAATCCATCCAGACAGGTCAGATCTGCTTCAGATAAGTACAATCCAAACTTTCCTGGTCCCAGGACCCCCTCCCTTACCCTGGGAATCACACACACCAATATATATATATATATATATATATATATATATACATATATATATATATATGTATATATATATATATATATATATATATATATATATATATATATATATATATATATATATATATATATATACTTTTTTCTAAGCTTTTCTGTCTCACCAGTACCCTCAGAAACACAGGCAGCCAGAGTCCCAAGTTGAAAATGATGATGGACAGCTCCAAAGCAGCAGACAACAATCCACCATCCCAAGATGCCTGTCTACCTCAAAAGCTCCCTTCCCTATCCCCCAAGAGTCAATCGACCCTCACTAAGTCAGCTGGAAACAGTTATTGGGAGACACAGCATCCCTATTCCTGTTCACCCACCTTTTTTTTATAATAAGCAAAGAGCCTGGAATGTTGAAATTCCTGACCACTCCTCCAGCTACATGATTGCACATGTGCAGTTCAGTAGCCAAGTAAGGGGCCTTACATTCCTATGTAATCTGTGTGCTGTATGATTACGTAATTTGTGGCAGTGTGATCACACAATCTGTGCATGTGTGGCCTAGCTCACAAGCCCATATGTGCATGTGTGGGGGAATCCATAAGAAATGGGACACAGGCCCCTCCCCCTTCTTCCTCTTCTTCCTCTTTTTCTCTTCTTCTTCTTCTTCTTCTTCTTCTTCTTCTTCTTCTTCTTCTTCTTCTTCTTCTCCTTCTTCTTCTTTTTCTTCTTCTTCTTCCTCTTCGTCTTCCTCCTCCTCCTCTTCTTCCTCTTCTTTTTTTCTCCTTCTTCTTCTTCTCCTTCTCCTTCTCCTTCTCCTTCTCCTTCTCCTTCTCCTTCTCCTTCTTCTTCTTCTTCTTCTTCTTCTTCTTCTTCTTCTTCTTCTTCCTCCTCCTCCTCCTCCTCCTCTTCTTCTCTTCCTCCTCCTTCTCGTTGTCCTCCTCCTCCTTCTCCTCCCCCCTTTTTCTGTGCACATGTCTTCCACAGGCCTGGTCATGCTCTCTTCTGTCCCTCCCTTCTCCCATTAAAGTTCCGATACTGGGTTTTGTCTTGCCTCATGGCCTTCCTTGCATGGTAACAGTGACACCTAATGAATAACAGTACTGCTGCATTAAAACCAACATACTGCATCTCCTTGCAGTCTCCATCAAAATAGTATTTACTTATTTCTCTGGACCTTCACAGTATAGACAGTATTTTAAGGTAACAAAATATAGAATGAGAAAAAGAATTTCCTGATGTAGATTATCAAGTAAAAATGTCGAAATGGTAACAGAACATTAACTGATCTAGGGAATGATCATGGGAAAGTACTGACACAGGAGGATGGCTGGCAGTTGGAACATGCCTTTGAAAGAGATGCTTGAGTGTATAGACTTGCTAATCAATTGTCACACCACAGGGAAGGCTACAAGTGTTCCATGAAATAGTAGAATGATGGAAATTACCCCAAATAATCCAATTTCTTTTTTTTTAAAAAAAGATCAAAGGCAATAAAAGAAAAGAGGGAAATGTTTTAATGAATAACATTAACTGCACTGCAACTAATATAATGTAAGTATTGATTGAAATCACGTGAGTCCCCAGAAAAAGGGATAAAAATAGAAAATTTTTGGGTGGGTATTTAGTGATTTTTTGCTGATGGTGAGTGAAACAGATTCATGATCTCTTCAAGTATCAGTGGTGTCCTCAGAGGTCTACTCGTAATTACTTGTGTGTAGTTATAGTGATAGCTCTGAAATTTTATGAGAATAATGTGTTGTTCTAGCCTGGCAAATGCAAAATGAAGTAGGTATGACATACTGGTTCTTAGACAGGAATTCCTAATATGTTACTGTTTTTAGTTATCCTATTCTGGGTCAGGGGAGACTGATCAGTGGATAAACTGCTTACTGCACAAACAAGAGGATCTGCATGCATATTGCTAGAACCCATTGAAAAGCCAGATGTAATAGCTCATGTATAGCACCCCGGTGCTCCATTGGCAGGGTAACAGGTAAAGAGCAGAAAAAAACCTCAAATCTGTTGGGCCACCTAGTAGCCATTTTCTGTGGAATTCCTTTACAGAGAAGAACCATGAACTAAGGCTAAATTGGGCATTTGACAATGATATCAATGGACTTCATTCTAATGTCAGTGAATTCACCAGGCTAAGCAGCAAAGCAGGGCTTAATTCTCTTCCATTCTCAGCACCATCTGGGACAGTAAGAGGATTCTTTTTATTTTAAATAGAATACAAAATGTAGATTTTATTAGATTCAATAATCTATTTCTAAATATTAACATAAGAAATAATACTATGTGTACATATATTACTGTAATATGTTTCTAGTAGTATGCTTATAATAACAGCAAAACATTCTAAATAACCTAAATACTGAATGTCTCTCAGCCAAGAATGATTCAAACTGTCTATATGACAAGTAGTATATATTTTACGAAAAATGACTGTGTCAAATTGTATTGCTATATATCACCCCTTAATTTACAGTTAATTTTTAAAAACATTCTTATTGATTCTTTGGTAACTTCATATCATGCACCCCAACATCTTTCATTGCGCAGTCTCCACACATCTACTCCTTAACCCAATATCCCCTCCTCATAACAAAGTTAAAGAATTAATTAAAAACAAAACAAACAAAAACTACACTTTTCACCTTCATTTTTCTGACCTTTCCAATCATCTTAGTGGCATTAGGAGCCGTGCTGTGTCACACAGTAGACCCTTCTGTCCACTCTGCTTTACTTGTAACTGTTCATTGCAAAGAGTTGTTGGTGTGGTTCAAGGCCTCTGACTTCTGCTACATCATTAAAACCAGACACTTACTGAAACTCTTCTTGAATATACTGCTGTTGTTTCTGCAGTTAAGGGTCTGCAGGACAAGTAAAGAAAGAGGATTCCTACTATCAAGCCTCTTGATGACATTCTGTCATGGCCCTTGGTCATTCCAAATAAGACCCAGAGAACTGTTGGTAGATAAGCAGTACAATATTCTTCATAGCATGTTAACTACTGTGCTGCACAGTGGCTACCAGTTTCTGTTCATAAGTAATGATAAAATGTGCCTTTTTATGAGATGTTACCCAAGCCTCAATGAATGTCCAGTTGTTTGAGTTGTAGATAATTAACCATGGCATTGCGATGAAATCAAACTTTATATTGCCATTAACAGGTGTCAGCACTGTTTACAATGTTTCATAATTAATTGCTGAGTTTAAAACCCACAACATCCCTGTTGAATGGGTCTAATGATCAAAGTACAATCAGAGGATTTCTTGTATGCAGACACACTACAGTTTCCTCAGGTCTCACCACTAATAAACGACATAGACTAAACAGTACTGAGACTGCTGTCTCAGAAGAAAATAGTAAACACTAAGTAAATTGATATGGACAATTGTTAGCTGCAGGGAGTAAGAGGCCAGCTCAGAGGTCTGTTCTCACCCAGACAACTGGAGATTATCCTGTCCTCTGCAAACTCTTGTGACTGAAAGAAAGCAGTACACCTATGTAAGTACAATTCATCGGTGATGCTGGCTACTGGTTGGGAAATCTATGGGACCAACAGCCTTCATACAGTAGGAAGTTGAAAGTCACTGCCATGATGAAGACTGAATATTCTCACAGCTCATCCTCCTGGCACATGAAAGGATCATGGAATGGTGTGTCTTATGAGGGTGTCAACATCAGACCTGAAAAAGACTTATTGCCATCAATATAAGAAAGAAAAATTTTAATTGAGTTGTAAGCATCACAAATGGGAAGAATGGAAGTGTCAAAATGTCTTTTTTCTCCTGTGGTGTCAGGAGCTGAGGAAATCTTGGGAAGAGAATAGACAAGACTTGTATTCTAGAGTGCAGGGACTAAAGGCCAAGGGTGAGGTTCTAGGTAGACTCAACCTTCCTACAGAGTCTGTCTCCCCAAACATTTACTGACAATTATTCCATAGACACCATGAAAAATTCACTTGTATGCTGGGGAGGAGTCATGGGGAAAAACGGCTTGCTGTAGAAGGTCCTGAGTAGGGATCCCCAGCAGCCCATCTAAAGGTTTTCACACAGTGCAGGGCTGTTTCCTCATGCTGTGTGTCAGTGAAAAGAGGATTTTAGGGGCTCAGTGGCAGATTGCCTATTCTAAAAATAGAGCTCTGTGTTCAGTGAAAGACCCTGTCCCAAACATAGTGGGGAGAGTGCTTCAGAAAGACACTAGATAGCAACCTCTGAATTCTATATATGCACACACACACACACACACACACACACACACACACACACACACACACACAAGAAAGGAACCTGGGTGACTGAGCAGGAAAAACTAGTTTGAATGTGTGAATTCAGCTAAAGTCCTGTTGTTTGAATTCTCTGCAAATTGTCTGTCTTCAAAATACAATTATTTATTGAGCCGAAGTTGGTGCAACATGCCTGCAATCTCTGCAACCAGGAATCAAATGCAGCAGAATCATAAGTTCAGGACCAGTGTGGGGTACAGAGAACAAAATTATCTCAAACAAATAAACAAGTAATTATTTTTGAGTACTAAAGCTTTGGAATAATCCTTTTCTACACTGTGGCAATTTGTTGCTGTGATTGATTTAATAAGGAAGCTGACTGGCCAGTAGCTGAACAGGATAAAGTTAGGCAGGAAAGCCAATTTGAGAATGATGGAAAGGAGAAGTGTGGAGTATGGAGTAGCCAGCCAGATGTAGCGGGAGCAGGAGATGAACTTGCCATGCTAATAACATGCTGCCATGTGGCAGAGCATTAATAAGGAATATAGTTTAACTTAAAATGTAAGAGCTAGTTAGTAATAAGCCTGAACTATTGGCTGAGCATTTATACTTTATATTCAGCCCCTGAGTCAATTACTTTGGAAGTGGCTGCCAGGTATTTGGGACCAGGCCTGAAGGAGAGAAGCATCTGACTACATACTACCCAGATAAAGACAAAGTATTTGCAAAGAGAATTTGGTCAAAATCCACAAAAAAGCTATGGTGCATGGAACTCTCACTGCTTTAGCAAATTCTCCATCAGCAGAGAGTTTAAAACACTTTCATAGTTACGCAAAACTCATCAAGAAGTGGGAGAGAGGGAGAGAGATAGTTCAGCAATTAGGAGCAGTGCATGCTCTTGCTGAGAACTTTGATTCCATTCCCAGCACCTACACTGAGTTCAACAACTCACTTTAACTCCAGTTGCAGGGAATTTTTCAGATACTTTAGGCACTGAATCAATGTAGTGTATAGACTTACATACAGGCAAAACACAAATACACATAATTAAAAAATAAATAAATCTACTTTAATCTAAAGAGGGAAATGGAAAATCAGCAGAGCATAATAACACATGCCTTAATCCTAGCATCCACAAGCTGAAGGAAGAGGTTGGCCTTGAATTCAAGGCCAATCTGAGCTACACAGTGAGTTCCAAGAAAGGCTAAGCTACAGTGTGAGACCCATCTCAAGAAAATAGTTGAAATGTCAATGAAAAACGCAAGTGTCTTTCCAAACAAACTTTCAAGCATGGCAAGGAGCTGAGTAGAGATCTCAGTGGGTTACGAAAATTGCTGACAAGACTAATGACATAATTTCTTTAATGAGGTATCAAATAGTCAAAGGTAAGGAGTGACTGAAGTAAATTGAGTGTTGACCCACCCATGTGACCACACACATGAACAAAATGAATTTCAAAACATTAAATGCCATGTCTAGCAACACACACCTTTGACCTCAGCAATCAGAAGGAAGAGGTAGGGGGATGTCTGTATTTGAGGCAAAGTCTGATCTACATATTGAGCTCTAGTATAGCCGGGACTGCATAGAAAGACCATGTCTAAAAAAATTAATACATAGTAAAATTAAGAGAAAGGAAATATTAAGTAATGGAAATTACTAGAACATATTTAGCACAGAGGACAATGATGAGATAAGTAGAAGGAAAGGGATGTTGGTTGAGGAATCTTGCAGAAAGTGAGTATTCGTCTGTGCATTTATTACTTTATTTCCTCACGAGTTAAATAAGGAAAAATATTTTATTTATCATTCAATTAGCAGTGCAAACAAAGTTAGGCAGCAGTAAAACAATTTTCTCTGTAGCTAGAGACATGGCTCAGGGGTTGCTCTTCCAGAGGACTTTGATGCAGTTCCCAGCACCTGCATGACAGCTAACATCAGTTTGGAACCCTAGTTCCAGAGTTTCCACCTCTCTATTCTGCCCCCTCTAGGATACTGCAAACATGTGATACACAAACATAGCATTCAAGCAAAATGTCCATATACATAAAATAACAATAAATGAATACTAGACAATTTCTCCAACTGCAGCAGACATGGGCTCCATATTCACACATGGTAGCTTCAAATCATTATGTTAAATGTTTCTATATCAGGAGAAGGAAATGCATGAAAGTTAGATTCCTATGACCAGCATTTCTATGACAACAATCTGATTGTTCAGATTATTCAGCAGGTCTCCTGGTATTCACATTGTAGAAGGACTGAACCTACTTCCACATACAATGTAGACTGTAGTCTTACCTCCATATGTGCTCCCTGGCATGCTGGAAACACATTCATACACACATACACACCAACAACCAACACACCAACATATCACTATGTGTGTGTGTCTCTCTCTCTGTGAATATATATATATATATATATATATATTTCATATTATATATTGTAATTTTATATATTTATTATATTTATATATAATTTTAAAAAATTAAGAATTCTGGACAGTTTCATAAGACTAAAAAATCATGAGAATGAGGTGAATGCATGAAAACTTGAATATGAAGATAAAACATTGAAAAACTTGTTTTGCACCATAACTCATTACTTAGAAACAGATAACCAGTGTAAAGCAATGAGAATGTGTAGAATAAAAATTTGTACAGTCATATTATTCAGACAGATACAAATATTAGCTAACATCATTTACCCACTAGAAGAAATTCCTGTTGTAACAGCAGTATTTACACAGGATATTTGGAGGCACTTTCATAGCTAAATATAGAAATTACAAGCTGTAATTAGTCTGGAAAATTCCTTCCTTCTTGCTAAATTCTTATCATACGTTGCTGTGCAGGCTGCTAAGGGATAACAGGCATCAGCAATGTTACCCAGATCTGAACCCTACTAACTACAATATGAAAATGTCAGGAATTTACATCGAAGCTGGGTATGGTGGTTAGCATGTTTAATCCCAGCATCCAGGAGATTTTAGCAGGCACTTCAAGGCAAACCTCTGAGTTTGAAGCAAGCATGCTCCATAGGGTGAGTTTTAGTGCATCCAGGGCTATACTGGGAAACCCACTGTGTAAGTCTTAAAGGAGGAGGAAGAGGAAGAAATTACATCTACCTGTGCATTAGTGGCACGGCTTTTATAATAGTCTCCAAACCATCTTATGTCATTTTGAAGAAGTCAGATATATAGGATCCTATTTGCAGTTCTTTATGCTTTTTCAAAAACTGATGACTTAGAGGTTATAAGGCCTGAAAGAACTTTTATCAATTGTTTGGTAAAGTGACATGGGATCAAACTGCCTTCTTATATTTATATTTCTACTAATTCTAACCTCTATCATAGCTTAAATATTTACACCTTTAATTTCCCCCAGTACTTTTTTGTAAAAACCTACATTTTATTATCCCTTGTCCTTAAAGGCATTCCACATATTAACAGTCAATTTCTAGTTTCCTCATTTCTACAAATGCTCCAAGTTAACAAGGAAAATCTAAAGACTCAATGCTATGCTGTGGATATCATTCTGTATAAATAAAACACTGATTGGCCAGTGGCCAGGCAGGAAGTATAGGTGGGACAAGGAGAGAGGAGAATTCTGGGAAGTGGAAGGCAGAGGAGGGAGACACTGCCAGCCATGCCATGACAAGCAGCATGTGAAGATGCCAGTAAGCCACGAGCCATGTGGCAAGGTATAGATTAATAGAAATGGGTTAATTTAAGATATAAGAACAGTTAGCAAAAAGCCTGCCATGGCCATACAGTTTGTAAGCAATGTAAGTCTCTGTGTTTACTTATTTGGGTCTGAGTGGCTGTGGGACTGGCGGGTGAGAGAGATTTGTCCTGACTGTGGGCCAGGCAGGAAAACTCTAGCTACAATGCTAGGGTCCACATATAAGACAAAAAATGGAAGCAGGAGACCGAATTTTTGGGGTAAAGAAGGGATCTGGTGGGTTTCTGGAGGTTTTAAAGATGAATTAAGAGTGGATATAATCTTGAATCTACCAGGTTGAACTCAATCCCCAGGGGAGTCTTTGCCCTGGAGGAGATGGGAATGTGGTGTGGGCTGGGGGGGGGGGGGGGGAAGGTGGGGAGGGCAGGATGGGAGGAATCCGTGGCTGATATGTAAAATTAAATTAAATTATAAAATTTAAAAAAATAACTTAAAAAATTGGATATAATCAAAATACATGATATATATGCATGTGAGAATTTACAAAATAACAGAAATCCGAAAAGTAAAAGGCCATGTGACATTATAGCAGTGCCTATAATGTCAGCACTGGAGAGTCAGACATGGGAGAATTAATTGACTTTTGCTAGCCAAGCAATATAGATGAATAGAGAAGCTAGGGGTTCAGTGAAAGACTCTGACTCAAAAGTATAAGCTAGAGACAGATACCAATGTGTACCTCTGGCCTCCACATGCACACCTATATTTGGACACACACACACACACACACACACACACACACACACACACACACACACACAAACACACACAAACACACATACACACTATGTTGTACATTATACTGGTGAGTTTTGGGGTGCTGTTGTAGCTCACTAACAAATTGGATGAGGAGACAGTGTTGCCCCAATTAGGCCCCAGTGTGCTTGTATTAACCAATCTCAGTCCTTGGCAAATGGAAAGGAGAATAATCAGGTAGCACAAAGTTGAATATTCCATGTCCTGGAAGGCAGAAATAGAGTAAACTGTTAGAGGAAAATCACTTTGTTCTTTGAAATAATGGAAGGTAAATGATTCTTTAGAAGCAGAAGGCTTAGTTACTGTCCATCCATAAGTGTAAACAGGCCTGTGGTGGGAAAGACTGATGGGAAGGCTCACCCAAAGGCAGATCTTTTGTCTGGTAGGCTCTCCATCCCACTGAAGCTCCTGCTAGCCCTTACATTTTGTTGGCTTTCCTGGTCAGTGTCTACTGAATGCCATGAACATCTATCTGATATGGAACTTCACTGCCTTTCTGTTGTATTCTGTTCTATTCTTTGACTGTTGGGGGCTGTGTACTTAGTAGACTCAGTTCTTCAAAACAGAAAGCACAGCCATAATGGATTGTTTCCCATACAAAACATGCACATACAGAAACATGAATATAAATTTATATTGAAAACAGGAATTGCATAGTGATGACATTCATACTTGAAATGACAATTATTACTGATTTAAAGAAATGGGATTGAAAACAGAGGTCAATTAAGGAGACAGATCATTTGACTAATGCTGGAAGCAAGTTGCTGTGCAATTAGATCATAGCCTGGCAACCCTGGAAGTGCCAACGTGGAATTCTAGGCCTTCATGCAGTGTGCTGGCAGAGTTTTATTATGCATCAAAACTACTTTGTGATTTCTTCATATACCTATCAAAATGGTTAAAGTCAATAAAACTAGTGACAGTTCATTTGGGAAAGTATGTGGAGTAAGGGAAATACTCATCCACTGCAGGTCAGACTGAAAACATATCTAACCCATATGGAAATCAGTGTGGAGTGGCAGTTCCTCAGGAAGATGGGAACCTATCCACCCCACAATCAAGCTATAACACTCATGGGCATATAACTGAAAGCATTTTCATCCAGCCACAGAGAGAATATTCCACAAACATGTTCATTGCTGTTCTGTACACAATAGGCAGAAATTAGAAACAACTTAGATGTTCGTCAACAGAAGAAAAGTTGAAAAAAATGTGGTATATTTACACGATTTATTATTACTCAGCCATTAAAATGATGAAAGCAGGAAATTTGCAGTTAAACGGATGGGACTAGAAAAAAATCATCTTGAGTGAGATATCCCAACCCAGAAAGAAAATATGGTATACAGTACCTTACATGAGGATATTATATTTTAAGCTGATTAAAACAATCTACAACCCCCCCAAAAAAAACAGATGTTAGGTATAGCCTAAGGGACTAGGTGTAAAGATAAGTATCATTAGGGAATAGAAATGTAATAGTTATGGATGGATAGGGAGATGGAAAAGGGTCATCAAGTATAGATGGAGAAGAATGAGCAGGACAATGGAGGGAGTACAGGGAAAGACAGCTAAAATTAAGTGTCGTTTGTGGGCATATGCTAATGTGATTTGTATGTATGTATGTGTGAATGTATGTGAATGTGATCTAACTGCAATCTTCAAATAAAGGGAGAGAGAACATCCTAGCTGTACGTCCTTTGTCACCAAATGAAGCCTCCAGTACCATGATTACATTACATTTTTTTGAACTGGTGGCCAAAGGAATCCCACTGGAATCCCCAGACATCTCAGGATATTGCCAAAGGTATGGGTTTTTCACCACAAAATGATGGCAAGGCCACATCTCTTTGAACATGAACAAGTTGAGCCTACATAGAGCCTTCACCCTTACTTTCTAGCATTGGTACAGGAATGTAATCTGAAGGCTAACAGAAGAGAAAGGTAAACACCAAGCCAGTCACAAACTCTTTGATCTACCAGAGGGGCCTTGTGTGCAAAATATGCTAGGGCAATAGTGGCACAAAGTTTGGTGTGACTAGCCAATATCAGATTTAATTTAAGGCCCACTCTATGAAATGGAATCCATATACATTTATTTGAATGCCAAGAACCATATACTATATAACCCAGGGACACAGGGTTATCTACTAACACCAAATAATACTGCTTTCAGGAAAAGTAGCAATAAAATGACTCTTAATGATATTCTGCTAGAATCATAGACTTGTGCCTTGCTGAGCCTTAATCAGAGGAAGTACCTTCTGCAGGAGAGGGAAATAAATACAGAGAAGCAAAGCCGGACATTCTGAAGAGAATGAAAGACCGGTTTATTTGATTCTAAATGAGACATCTCTAGTAAATGCCTTCTGTCAGCACTAATGTATCCCTACAAAAGAGGAGACAGAAAAAGTATAAGAGCCACAGGGGAAAGAGAACATGGAGAACATAGCTCATATGAACTCACAGAGACATAGGGAGAACGCACATGACTTGCATGGTTTGCACCAGGCATTTGATTTTATATGTGTGTGTGTGTGTGTGTGTGTGTGTGTGTGTGTGTGTGTGTGTGTGTGTGTGTGTAATTTTTACATTTTTTTATTTTTAATTTAATTTAATTTTACATATCAGCCACTGATTCCCCTGTCCTCCCTCCTCCCCCGCAACCCTGTCCTAACCCCAGCCCACCCCCCAATCCCATCTCCTCCAGGGCAAGGACTCCCCTGGGGATTCAGCTCAGCCAGGTAGATTTAGTCAAGGCAGATCCAGTCCCCTCCTTCCTTCACCCAGGCTGAGCAAAGTGTCCCTGCATAGACCCCAGGCTCCAAACAGCCAGCTCATGCACTAAGGACAGGACCCAGACCCACTGCCTGGGGGCCTCCCAAACAGTTCAAGCTAATCAACTGTCTCACTTATCCAGAGGACCTGATCCAGTGTGGGATTCCTCAGCTATTGGTTCATAGTTCATGTGTTTCCATTCGTTTGGCTATTTGTCCCTGTGCTTTTTCCAATCATGGTCTCAACAATTCTCGCACATACAATCCCTCCTCTTTCTGGCCAATTGGATTCCTGGAGCTCTACCTTGGGCCTGGTCGTGAATCTCTGCATCTACTTCCATCAGTCATTGGATGAGAGTTCAACCACGACAGTTAGGATGTTTGGTCATCCTATCACCAGAGCAGGTCAGTTCGGGCTTTCTCTGGACCATTGCCAGTAGTCTATTGTGGAGGTATCTTTGTGGATTTCTGGGGACCTCTCTAGCATTTTGCTTCCTTCTGTTTCCATGGGGATCTTCATTTATCATGGTCTCTTTTTCCTTTTTCTCCCGCCCCTCTGGGATCTCCTGCTCCCCTAAGCTCTCTTTCCCTTGACCCTTGCCTTTCATTACCCCCCCTCAGGTCCAGTTTGCTCATGTAGATCTCATTCATTTCTCTGTCGTTGGGTGATCCCTGTGTGTTTCTTAGGGTCCTCTTTTCTAGGTAGCCTCCCTTGAGTTGTGAGTAGCAGTCTAGTCATCTTTGTTTTACATCTAGTATCCTCCTATGAGTGAGTGCATACCAGTTTGTCTTTCTGAGTCTGGGTTATCTCACTCAGCATGATTTTTTCTAGATCCATCCATTTGTATGCAAAGCTCATGATGTCATTGTTTTTCTCAGCTGAGTAGTACTCCATTGTGTATGTGTACCTCATTTTATTTATCCATTCTTCAATTGAAGGGCATATAGGTTGTTTACAGGTTCTGGCTATTACAAATAATGCTGCTATGAACATAGCTGAGCATATGATTGAGCATTCCTTGGGAATATGCCCAAGAGTGGTATAGAGACTGATTTCCAAATTTCTAGGAAAGTGACATATTAATTTCCAAATTGGCTGTACAAGCTTGCATTCCCAGCAGCAGTGGAGGAGAGTTCCCCTTGCTCCACATCCTATCCAGCATAAGCTGTCTTCAGTGTTTTTGATCTTAGCCATTCTGACGGGTTAAGGTGGTATCTCAGTCATTTTGATTTGCATTTCCCTGATGATTAGGGATGTTGAGCAATTCCTTAAATGTCTTTCAGCCATTTGAGATTCTTCTGTTGAGAATTCTCTGTTTAGCTCTATAGCCCATTTCTTAATTGGACTGTTGGGCAATTTGATGTCTAATTTCTTGAGTTCATTATATATTCTGGATATCAGCCTTCTGTCAGATGTGGGGTTGGTGAAGATCCTTTCCCATTCTATAGGCTATTGGTTTGTCTTCTTGATCATATCCTTTGCTCTACAAAAGCTTCTCAGTTTCAAGAGGTCCCACTGGTTGATTGTTTCTCTCAGTGTCTGTGCTATTGGTGTTATATTTAGGAAGTGATCTCCTGGGCCAATGGGTTCAAGACTACTTCCTACTTTCTCTTCTATCAGGTTCAGAGTAACTGGATTTATGTTGAGGTCCTTGACCCACTTGGACTTAAGTTTTGTGCACAGTGACAGATATGGATCTATTTGTAGCCTTCTACATGCTGACATCCAGTTATGCCAGCACCATTTGTTGAAGATGCTTTCTTTTTTCCATTCTACAGTTTTGGCTTCTTTGTCAAAAGTTATATGTTCATAGGTGTGTGGATTAATGTCAGGGTCTTCAATTTGATTCCATTGGTCCACATGTCAGTTTTTATGCCAGTACCAAGCTGTTTTTATTACTGTAGCTCTATAGTAGAGCTTGAGGTCAGGGATCGTGATGCCTCCAGAAGTTGTTTTATTGTACAGGATTCCTTTGGCTATCCTGGGTTTTTTGCTTTTTCATATGAAGTTGAGTATTGTTCTTTCCAGGTCTGTGAAGAATTGTGTTGGTATTTTGATGGGGATTGCATTGAATCTGTAGATTGCTTTTGGTAAGATTGCCATTTTTACTATGATAATCCTGCCTATCCATGAACATGGGAGATCTTTCCATTTTCTGACTTCTTCAATTTCTTCTTTCAGGAACTTAAAGTTCTTGTCATATAGGTCCTTCACTTGCTTAGTTACAGTTACTCCAAGGTATTTTATATCCTTTGTGGCTTTTGTAAAGGGTGATATATCTCTGATTTCCTTCTCAGCCAGTTTGTCAATTATATATAGGAGGGCTACTGATTTTTTTGAGTTAATCTTGTATCCTGCTATTTTGCTGAAGGTGTTTACAAGCTCTTTGAGTTCCTTGGTCGAATTTTTGGGGTCACTCATGTATACTATCATGTCATCTGCAAATCGCAAAAGCCTCACTTCTTCCTTTCCCATTTGTATCCCCTTGAACTCTGTATGTTTTCTTATTGCTCTGGCTAGAACTTCAAGTTCTATATTGAATAAGTATGGGGAGAGTGGACAGCCTTGCCTTGTTCCTGATTTTAGTGGAATCGCTTTGAGTTTCTCTCCATTTAATTTGAAGTTGTCTATTGGCTTGCTGAAAATTGCATTTATTATGTTTAGGTATGTTCCCTGTATTCCTGATCTCTCCAAGACCTTTATCAAGAAGGGGTATTGGATTTTGTCAAATGCCTTTTCAAAATCTAGATGATGATCATGTGTTTTTTTTCTTTCAGTTTGTTTATATGGTGTATTACATTGACAGACTTTCATATGTTGAAACACCCTTGCATCCCTGGGATGAAGCCTATTTGATGATGGTGGATAATTATTTTGATGTGTTCTTGAGTCTGTTTGCCAGTATTTTATTGAGTATTTTTGCATCAATGTTCACAAGAGAGATCAGTCTGTAGTTCTCTTTCTTTGTTGCATCTTTGTATGGCTTAGGAATCAGGGTAATTGTAGCCTCACAGAAGGAGTTTGGTAATGTTCCTTCTGTTTCTATTGTGTGGAAAATTTAAAGAGTATTGGTATTAACTCTTCTTTGAAGATATGGTAGAATTCTATGCTGAAATCATCTGGTCCTGGGCTTTTTTGGTTGGGAGACTTTTAATGACTTATTCTATTTCCTTAGGGGTTATTGGACTATTTAAAATAGTTTATCAGATTTTCCAGTTTTGTGGAGTAGAGGTTTTTGAAGTATGACCTGATGATTCTCTGGATTTCCTCATTGTCTGTTGTTATGTCCCCCTTTTTATTTCTGATTTTGTTAATTTGGATGCTCTCTCTCTGTCTTTTGGTTAGTTTGGATAAGGGCTTGTCCATCTTGTTGATTTTCTCAATGAACCAACTTTTTGTTTCATTAATTTTTTGTATTATTCTCCTTGTTTCTATTTTATTGATTTCAGCTCTCAATTTGATTATTTCCTGGCTTCTATTCTTCCTAGGTGTCTTTGCTTCTTCTTGTTCTAGAGCTTTCAGGTGTGCTGTTAAGTCACTAATGTGAGATTTCTCTAACTTCTTTATGTGGGTATTTAGTGCTATGAATTTCCCTCTTAGCACTGCTTTCATGGCATCCCGTAAGTTTGAGTATGTGGTGTCTTCATTTTCATTGATGTCTAGGAAGTCTCTAAGTTCTTTCTTTATTTCTTCCTTAACCCATTGGTGATTCAGTTGAGCATTATTCAGTTTCCATGAGATTGTAGGCTTTCTGTAGTTTTTGTTGTTGTTGAAATCTAACTTTAAACCATGGTGGTCTGATAGAACACAGGAGGTTATTCCAATTGTTTTGTATCTGTTGAGATTTACTTTGTGACCAAGTATGTGTTCAATTTTTTAGGTTCCATGTGATGCCGAGAAGAAAGTATATTCCTTTTTGTTAGGATGGAATGTTCTGTAGATAACAATTAAGGCCATTTGAGTCATAACCTCAGTTAAGTCCCTTATTTCTCTGTTAAGTTTTGATTTAGCAAATCTGTACAGTGGTAATAGTGGGTTTTTATGTCTCTCACTATTAATGTGTGTTTTTTTTATGTGATTTAATCTTTAGTAATGTTTCTTTTACATATGTGGGTGCCCTTGTGTTTGGGGCATAAATGTTCAGAATTGAAACTTCATCTTGGCAGATCTTTCCTGTGATGAGTATGTAATACCCTTCTTGATATCTTTTGATTGATTTAATTTGAAGTCTATTTTCCTGGATATTAGGATGGCTACACCAGCTTGCTTCTTAAGACCATTTGATTGGAAAGTATTTTCCCAGCCTTTTATTCTTAGGTAGTGTCTATCTTTGAATTTGAGGTGTTTTTCTTGTATGCAGCAGAAAGATAGGTCCTGCTTTTGTATCCATTCTGTAAGCCTATGTCTTTTTATAGGTGAGTTAAGTCCATTGATATTAAGGGATATTAATGATCAGTGATTGTTCATTCCAGTTTTTTTTTTGGTGGTAGTATGTGTGTACTTCCCTTATTGGGATTTACTGCTGTGGTGTTATCTATTACCTGTGTTTTCGTGGTTGTATCTGACTTCCTTAGGTTGGAATTTTCCTTTTAGTGCTTTGTGTAAGGCTGGGTTTGTGGATAAGTATTGTTTAAATCTGGCTTTGTCTTGGAATGTCTTGTTCACTCCATCTATGATGATTGAAAGTTTTGCTGGGTATATTAGACTAGGCTGGCATCCATGGTCTCTTAATATCTGCATTACATTTGTCCAGGTCCTTCTCGCTTTCAAATTCTTCATTGAGAAATCGGGTGTTATTCTTATGGTTTTGCCTTTATAAGTCACTTGACCTTTTTCCTTTGCTGCTCTTAATATTCTTTCTTTATTCTGTATATTTAGTTGTTTAATTATTCTGTGGTGAGGGGACTTTTTGGGGGGGGTGTCTACTCTGTTTGGTGTTCTATAGGCTTCTTGTATTTTCATAGGCATTTCCTTCTTTAAGTTGGGAAAGTTTTCTTCTATGATTTTTTTAAATATATTTTCTGTGCCTTTGAGTTGGTATTCTTCTCCTTCCTCTATCCCTATTATTCATAGGTTTGGTCTTTTCATGGTGTCCTAGATTTCTTGGACATTTTGTCATATAATTTTTTGGCTTAGGTATTTTCTTTGACTGACAAATCCATTTCCTCTATTGTGTCCTCTACACCAGAGAACCTCTCTTCCATCTCTTGTATTCTGATGGTTATGCTTGCACCTGTGTTTCCTGTTCATTTACTCAGATTTTATATTTCCAGCATTCCCTCTGTTCATGTCTTCTTCATTTTTTCTATTTCCCTTTTCAGGTCTTGGACTGTTTCCCTCATCTGTTTCATTGCTTTTTCATGGTTTTCTTTCAGGGATTTAATTGTTTTCTTCTGCTTTATTTGTCTTTTCCTCTAGTTTTCTATAGCATTCTTCCCATTTTTTGTTTGACTTTTCATTTTCTTTATTGATTTCCTCCACTTTTTTGTTTATATTTTCCTTAATTTCATTTTTGATTTCTTCTTTAAAAGCCTCTAGCATCTTCATGATGTTATTCTCAAGGTTGCTTTCTTCTGCTTCTTCCACTTTGTGATGGTCAGGTCTTGTTTTTGGAGGAGGGCTAGGTTCTGGTGATGCTGTATTGCTCTTTATTTTATTGTATATACTTCTGCCCATCTCCTTGTGGATATGTTCTTGGTCTTATCAGCACTCTTGGTCCAGTCAGAGCTAAAAGATTCAGCGTTTCAGGAAGCCTCTCTTGTTCCAATGAGAGTTGGCAGATTCTACTTCTCAGAAAGCCACTCTTGGTCTAATCAAGACTGGCAGATTCCATGTCTCCTGAGTTTACACTTGTCGCTCTTTGTCCAATGAGAGGCTCTCTCTTTCTCTGGATCAGATGGGAGCTCTCTGGCTGGATGGGAGCTCTCTGGGCCAGATGGGAGCTCCGGGCTGGATGGGTGCTGGGGGCTGGTCTCTAAGTCTCAGGAAGTGGTGGGGGTCTTGGGCAGATGGGTTTGGGGGAAGGGCATGTAGATTGCAGGGTCTGCTGGGGGTCTAGTAGAAGGGCAACCTTCCCGTGGGAACCCCGCCCGATGGCCGGCAACTGGGGCCAAGTTGGGCAGGTCTTCCCTGGGAATGGTTGATGTCCAGGGATGGGACCTAGGGGCAAGCCTCCCTGGGTATGACCCCAGACACTCACTTCTGGTCCAGGTGGGAGCTCTGGGCCTGATGGGAGCTCCTGAGTATATTTTATAGCTTTCAGTTTGGTGTTTTTGTTGGATTCTTGAGTGTAGGAACAAATGGATCTCTGATTCTTATACCTTCACGTTCACTCTTTTTCTTCAATTTGTCATCTTTTTTTTTTTTTTTTTTTTTTTTTTTTTTTTTTGGTTTTTCGAGACAGGGTTTCTCTGTGTAGCTTTGCGCCTTTCCTGGTACTCGCTTTGGAGACCAGGCTGGCCTCGAACTCACAGAAATCCGCCTGCCTCTGCCTCCCGAGTGCTGGGATTAAAGGCGTGCGCCACCACCGCCCGGCCCAATTTGTCATCTTTTTTAAACACCGGTTAGTTTTTGTTTTATTTTATCATATTTTATTATTATCCTTTAGAAGCCTGTTTTCAAATGACAGACAGAAAGGAAGTAGATCCAGATGGAAGAGGAAGTGAGGGAGAACTGGGAGAGGTAGGGAGGGAAAATCATAATCACTGGATATTATGTGACAAAAAATAATCCATTTTCAATACAAGGAAACTTTTTGAGAGAAAATGTTTAGCTATACATTTAATGCATTTTCTGTCAATATTCTGGTGTCATAGTTCACAGGTTGGGAATACATTATCAAAAATCGTATGAAGCCACAAAACAGGACAAATGTCTAAGGCAATCCTAAGGGGTAAGAATACAGCTGCAAAATTACAACATATGACCTCAAATTACATTAAAGAGCCATAGTGATAGAGATAGCTTGCAACTGATATAAAAGCAAACAAACCCATGGAACGGAACTGGGAAACTGGATAAAAATTAACAAAATTATGATAACCTAAATGACAAAGATTGAAGCAGTGATTTTAAAAATGTTTCAACTATAAAGAAGTAATATTCTAATGAATCCACAGAAGAATTCTGCCTGATATTCTAAGAACTGCCACCACTACTACTCAAATCAGTAAAAAAAATGATAGATATCTTAAAAAATCTTTTGATGTAGCTAGGATTTCCAAGTAACTGAAAAGTCAGTTAATTACACAACAAAAGAAAAAAATTATAGAAGAGTCTCCTGAAGACCATGAATGCAACATTTTCTCAACAGAAAACAAGCAAACAACATTTAATATCTTTATTTCAAATTAATTTTTATACAAGGTACAAAGGATACAAATGACATATTTTTTATTTTCTAAGTTTCTAGGGGAGGTGCTCTTCTTCCCAGACTTTTTAAAGCAGTGCTACTAAGGGATTAGATTAGCTCAACAAGAATTTCTCATTATTGGCTGCAAGCATGGTATTTGGAAAGGTACTTATGAAAAAAGTTTCTGCTACTGGTGCAGGTTGAAGCAGTTGTGACTGGAGCAGAGCATTCTGAAACACAAGTTCACGGCCATCCATGGTTTCAGTCTTCCTTGAAGCTTGAGAGGTAGGACCTTCAAAGTTGCTATGAAAGTACCAGGCATCCTAGATGCCTGAAAGGATGAAAACCACAAGAAAGGTAACTATATTGGCAGTGAGTTAGCTCATTTGCTTATCACATGGGAAAGAGAAAGACTCTGTAAATTGAAGAGTATAATGGATCACACACAGGATGATCAGCTCATGTCAGCTGCTAATTTAGCCTGCTGACAAAACTCCCATGATTCTTTAAAAAAAACATGCTGCTACTTACTTATCTTTCTGTATTGACCTTTTCAGGGTGATGGGTTAGTAAAGACATGAATCCACATAAAACATCATTTACATACCTAAAATATATTGAACGATGTTTATTCCTGATCCAGGACCAACTTAATCTGGACACAGTGGAGTAATGATTCATAAGAACAAAGGGCCCCAAAGAGGGAAAACACAGAGAAGTAAGGCAAGAGATGTTCAACAGCCACCAGCTGTGATTATACAAAAGAGCAATGCAGCCTTGTAAGATGGAGGAGAATGTATAAAAAAACAGAAAGGTAGACACCAGTGTCAGAATGTTCTGGGTGGCTCTGGACTCAGGGGACGTTCTGCTGGAACTATGAGTGCTGTGGATATGTTGAACCCTCTGCTTGTGTCTGTAGAGAATGACAATCATGGAGCTGCTGGTCCAGGTGATGAGCAAAGAAAAAAGAACTTCAGGGATCATCACCATTGCTGCAAAGAGTGAATCACTGATTTCATTGTGCACTACAATAGAGCAGTGTCCAAAATTTCGTGTTCTTGTCATATTTTTGTTACTCCTTTTGATAAATGGGTATATAAAGAAAATGAAATGCATCGACATGTAGAAGAACCAGAGGAGGGTAATGAATTGGCCAATATACTTGGCAGCTTTGACTTTAAGATACTTCCAACAGGATTCTCTAGGACTGATGGTCATGGCCTGAAAGACACTCAAGAGACAGGAGGTTGCAATGGACAAACTCCGGCCAATTCTTTGAATGTATAAAATTAATCTACATCCAAAATCATTCAATAATTGACTCACCAGAAAACGAGTCATTGTGTGGGGTACTCCTGCAGAGAGAATGATCATGACATTGGCTGTTATTAAATTCATGAGAATCAAATCTGTGGGCTTTAATGTACATTCTCTATAGTAAAGGACAAGATAGTAGAATATAAAAGAGAAATTTCCCAGAATTCCAATTGTAGTTTGTGACAAGAAAATGATTCTGATTATGAGGTTCCACAAGTTCATTATGTGATTTGGAACAATTTCCTCTAGATTGTGGATAAGTTATTTGTCTTAGTAAAATGAATAAAACAAATACTTATGGATTTATTGTGGAAGAAGAAAACTTTACTGCTTAGAGGCTTAAATAGAGAATCCTTTAAACTCAGGAGTTGATGTCCAGCCTAGACCACACAAAAAGACCTCATCCCGGGTGAGTACCCTTCCTTGCCCCAGACCCCATCCCTGGGCACCAGCCACTCCAGGGAAGACCTGCCCAACTCGGCCCCAGGTTCTGGCCACCGGGCAGGTTCCCTGCTAGCCCCACCGGGAAGGATCCCCTTCTCCAAGACCCCTGGCAGACCCTGCAGTCTCCACGCCCTGCCCCCACGCCCATCCGCCTGAGCCCCAAGCCTCTTCCTGAGACTCAGAGGCCGGCCCCCAGCTCCCATCTTGCTCCGGACGTCCCTTTTGGAATATTGGTGAGTACCCTTCCTTGCCCCAGACCCCATCCCTGGGCACCAGCCACTCCAGGGAAGACCTGCCCAACTTGGCCCCAGGTTCTGGCCACCGGGCAGGTTCCCTGCTAGCCGCACCGGGAAGGATCCCCTTCTCCAAGACCCCTGGCAGACCCTGCAGTCTCCACGCCCTGCCCCCACGCCCATCCGCCTGAGCCCCAAGCCTCTTCCTGAGACTTAGAGGCCGGCCTCCAGCTCCCATCTTGCTCCGGACTTCCCTTTTGGAAAACTGGTGAGTGCCCTTCCTTGCCCTGGACCCCATCCCTGGGCACCAGCCACTCCAGGGAAGACCTGCCCAACTTGGCCCCAGGTTCTGGCCACCGGGCAGGTTCCCTGCTGCCCCACCGGGAAGGATCCCCTTCTCCAAGACCCCTGGCAGACCCTGCAGTCTCCACGCCCTGCCCCCACGCCCATCCGCCTGAGCCCCAAGCCTCTTCCTGAGACTTAGAGGCCGGCCCCCAGCTCCCATCTTGCTCCGGACTTCCCTTTTGGAAAACTGGTGAGTACCCTTCCTTGCCCCAGACCCCATCCCTGGGCACCAGCCACTCCAGGGAAGACCTGCCCAACTTGGCCCCAGGTTCTGGCCACCGTGCAGGTTCCCTGCTAGCCCCACCGGGAAGGATCCCCTTCTCCAAGACCCCTGGCAGACCCTGCAGTCTCCACGCCCTGCCCCCACGCCCATCCGCCTGAGCCCCAAGCCTCTTCCTGAGACTTAGAGGCCGGCCCCCAGCTCCCATCTTGCTCCGGACTTCCCTTTTGGAAAACTGGTGAGTGCCCTTCCTTGCCCTGGACCCCATCCCTGGGCACCAGCCACTCCAGGGAAGACCTGCCCAACTTGGCCCCAGGTTCTGGCCACCGGGCAGGTTCCCTGCTAGCCGCACCGGGAAGGATCCCCTTCTCCAAGACCCCTGGCAGACCCTGCAGTCTCCACGCCCTGCCCCCACGCCCATCCGCCTGAGCCCCAAGCCTCTTCCTGAGACTTAGAGGCCGGCCCCCAGCTCCCATCTTGCTCCGGACTTCCCTTTTGGAAAACTGGTGAGTGCCCTTCCTTGCCCCGGACCCCATCCCTGGGCACCAGCCACTCCAGGAAAGACCTGCCCAACTTGGCCCCAGGTTCTGGCCACCCGGCAGGTTCCCTGCTAGCCCCACCGGGAAGGATCCCCTTCTCCAAGACCCCTGGCAGACCCTGCAGTCTCCACACCCTGCCCCCACTCCCATCCGCCTGAGCCCCAAGCCTCTTCCTGAGACTTAGAAGCCGGCCCCCAGCTCCCATCTTGCTCCGGACTTCCCTTTTGGAAAACTGGTGAGTACCCTTCCTTGCCCCAGACCCCATCCCTGGGCACCAGCCACTCCAGGGAAGACCTGCCCAACTTGGCCCCAGGTTCTGGCCACCGGGCAGGTTCCCTGCTAGCCCCACCGGGAAGGATCCCCTTCTCCAAGACCCCTGGCAGACCCTGCAGTCTCCACGCCCTGCCCCCACGCCCATCCGCCTGAGCCCCAAGCCTCTTCCTGAGACTTAGAGGCCGGCCCCCAGCTCCCATCCTGCTCCGGACTTCCCTTTTGGAAAACTGGTGAGTACCCTTCCTTGCCCCAGACCCCATCCCTGGGCACCAGCCACTCCAGGGAAGACCTGCCCAACTTGGCCCCAGGTTCTGGCCACCGGGCAGGTTCCCTGCTAGCCCCACCGGGAAGGATCCCCTTCTCCAAGACCCCTGGCAGACCCTGCAGTCTCCACGCCCTGCCCCCACTCCCATCCCCCTGAGCCCCAAGCCTCTTCCTGAGACTTAGAGGCTGGCCCCCAGCTCCCATCTTGCTCCGGACTTCCCTTTTGGAAAACTGGTGAGTGCCCTTCCTTGCCCTGGACCCCATCCCTGGGCACCAGCCACTCCAGGGAAGACCTGCCCAACTTGGCCCCAGGTTCTGGCCACCGGGCAGGTTCCCTGCTGCCCCACCGGGAAGGATCCCCTTCTCCAAGACCCCTGGCAGACCCTGCAGTCTCCACGCCCTGCCCCCACTCCCATCCGCCTGAGCCCCAAGCCTCTTCCTGAGACTTAGAGGCCGGCCCCCAGCTCCCATCTTGCTCCGGACTTCCCTTTTGGAACACTGGTCTGGCTGAACCAAGTGTGCGGATAAGGCCAGTAACGAAGCACAAGGAGATGGGCAGACGTCAAGGCAGAAACATATACAACAAAATGAATAGCAATACAGCATCACCAGGCCCTAGCCCTCCTCCAACACCTAGACCTGAACATCAGAAATTGGAAGAAGCAGAAGAAAACAGCCTTATGAATGACATCATGAAGAAGCTAGAGGCTTGTGTAGAGGAAAAGACAAAAAAATGTGAAGAACGCTGTAAACAACTAGAGGAAAGGGCAAACAAATTAGAAGAAATCAATAAAGTCCTGGAAGAAAACAATAAAATACTGAGAGAAAATCAAGAAAAATCAATGAAACAAATGAAGGAAACAGTCCAAGACCTGAAAAGGGAAATAGAAAAAATGAAGAAGACACAAACAGAGGGAATGCTGGAAATAGAAAATCTGAGAAAACGATTGGGAACTTCAGATGCAAGTATAATCAACAGAATGCAAGAGATGGAAGAGAGGATCTCTAGCGTTGAAGATACAGTAGAAGAAATACATTCATCAGTCAAAGAAAACACTAAAGCCAACAAAGTCATGAACCAAAATGTCCAAGAAATTTGGGACACCATGAAAAGACCAAACCTAAGAATAATAGGGGTCGAAGAAGGAGAAGAATACCAACTCAAGGGCACAGAAAATATATTCAACAAGATCATAGAAGAAAACTTTCCCAACTTAAAGAAGGAAATGCCTATGAAGATACAAGAAGCTTATAGAACACCAAACAGACTAGACCCCCAAAAAAAGTCCCCTCGCCACATAATAGTTAAACAACTAAACGTACAGAATAAAGAAAGAATATTAAGAGCAGCAAAGGAAAAAGGCCAAGTGACATATAAAGGCAAACCCATCAGAATAACACCCGATTTCTCAATGGAGACTTTGAAAGCCAGAAGAACCTGGACAGATGTAATGCAGACACTAAGAGACCATGGATGTCAGCCTAGACTAATATACCCAGCAAAACTTTCAATCACCATAGATGGAGTGAACAAGACATTCCATGACAAAGCCAGATTTAAACAATACTTATCCACAAACCCAGCCCTACAGAAAGCACTAGAAGGAAAATTCCAACCTAAGGAAGTCAGATACACCCTCGAAAACACAGGCAACAGATAAAGCCACAGCAGTAAACCCCAACGTATAGAAGTACCCACACATCACCACCAAAAAATAACAGGAATGAACAATCACTGGTCATTAATTTCCCTCAATATCAATGGACTTAATTCACCTATAAAAAGACATAGGCTTACAGAATGGATACGAAAGCAGGACCCATCTTTCTGCTGCATACAAGAAACACATCTCAAATTCGAAGATAGACACTACCTAAAAATAAAAGGCTGGGAAAAGACTTTCCAATCAAACGGTCTTAAGAAACAAGCGGGTGTAGCCATCCTGATATCCAGCAAAATAGACTTCAAACTAAAATCAATCAAAAGAGATCAAGAAGGGCATTACATACTCATCGCAGGAAAGATCCACCAAGATGAAGTCTCAATTCTGAATATTTATGCCCCAAACACAAGGGCACCCACATATGTAAAAGAAACATTACTAAAGCTTAAATCACATATAAAACCCCACACATTAATAGTGGGAGACCTCAACACCCCACTTTCACCACTGGACAGATCTCCCAAATTGAAACTTAACATAGAAATAAAGGACTTAACTGATGTCATGACTCAAATGGACTTAATCGATATCTACAGAACATTCCATCCTAACAAAAAAGAATATACCTTCTTCTCAGCACCCCATGGAACCTTCTCTAAAATTGACCACATACTTGGCCACAAAACAAATCTAAACAGATACAAAAGAATTGGAATAACCTCCTGTGTTCTATCAGACCACCATGGTCTAAAGTTGGATTTCAACAACAACAAAAACTACAGAAAACCTGCAATCTCATGGAAACCGAATAATACCCAACTGAATCACCAATGGGTTAAGGAAGAAATAAAGAAAGAAATTAAAGACTTCCTAGAGATCAATGAAAATGAAGACACCACATATCCAAATTTATGGGACACTATGAAAGCAGTACTAAGAGGGAAATTCATAGCACTAAATGCCCACATAAATAAGTTGGAGAAATCTCACACTAGAGACTTAACAGCATACCTGAAAGCTCTAGAACAAGAAGAAGCACAGTCTCCCAGGAAAAATAGACGCCAGGAAATTATCAAAGTGAGAGCTGAAATCAATAAAATAGAAACAAAGAGAACAATACAAAAAATTAATGAAACAAAGAGTTGGTTCTTTGAGAAAATCAACAAGATAGACAAGCCCTTATCCAAACTAACCAAAAGACAGAGAGAGAGCATCCAAATCAACAAAATCAGAAATGAAAAGGGGGACATAACAACAGACATTGAGGAAATCCAGAGAATCATCAGGTCATACTTCAAAAACCTCTATTCGACAAAACTGGAAAACCTAAAAGAAATGGATAACTTTCTGGATAGGTACCACATACCTAAGTTAAATCAAGACCAGATAAACTATTTAAATAGTCCAATAACCCCTAATGAAATAGAAACAGTCATTAAAAGTCTCCCAACCAAAAAAAGCCCAGGACCAGATGGTTTCAGTGCAGAATTCTACCAGATCTTCAAAGAAGAGTTAATACCAATACTCTCTAAATTGTTCCACACAATAGAAACAGAAGGAACATTACCAAACTCCTTCTACGAGGCTACAATTACCCTAATTCCTAAACCAAACAAGGATACAACAAAGAAAGAGAACTACAGACCGATCTCCCTCATGAACATTGATGCAAAAATACTCAATAAAATACTGGCAAACAGACTCCAAGAACACATCAAAACAATTATCCACCATGATCAAGTAGGATTCATTCCAGGGATGCAAGGGTGGTTCAACATACGAAAGTCCGTCAATATAATACACCATATAAACAAACTCAAAGAAAAAAACCATATGATCATCTCACTGGATGCAGAAAAGGCATTTGACAAAATCCAACACCCCTTCATGATAAAGGTATTAGAGCGATCAGGAATACAGGGAACATACCTAAACATAATAAAGGCAATTTACAGCAAGCCAACAGCCAACATCAAATTAAATGGAGAGAAACTCAAAGCAATTCCACTAAAATCAGGAACGAGGCAAGGCTGTCCACTCTCCCCATACTTATTCAATATAGTACTTGAAGTTCTAGCCAGAGCAATAAGACAACATAAGGAGATTAAGGGGATACAAATTGGAAAGGAAGAAGTCAAGCTTTCCCTATTTGCAGATGACATGATAGTATACTTGAGCGACCCCAAAGATTCCACCAAGGAACTGATACAGCTTATAAACACCTTCAGCAACATAGCAGGATACAAGATCAACTCAAAAAAATCAGTAGCCCTCCTATATACAATGGACAAAGAAGTGGAGAAGGAAATCAGAGATACATCACCCTTTACTATAGCCACAAATGGCATAAAATACCTTGGGGTAACACTAACCAAGCAAGTGAAGGACCTATATGACAAGAACTTTAAGTCCCTGAAAAAAGAAATTGAAGAAGATGTCAGAAAATGGAAAGATCTCCCATGCTCATGGATAGGCAGGACTAACATAGTAAAAATGGCAATCTTACCAAAAGCAATCTACAGATTCAATGCAATCCCCATCAAAATACCAACACAATTCTTCACAGACCTGGAAAGAATAATACTCAAATTCATATGGAAAAACAAAAAACCCAGGATAGCCAAAGGAATCCTGTACAATAACACAACTTCTGGAGGCATCACGATCCCTGACTTCAAGCTCTACTATAGAGCTACAGTAATAAAAACAGCTTGGTACTGGCATAGAAACCGACATGTGGACCAATGGAATCGAATTGAAGACCCTGACATTAATCCGCACACCTATGAACATATAATTTTTGACAAAGAAGCCAAAAGTGCACAATGGAAAAAAGAAAGCATCTTCAACAAATGGTGCTGGCAAAACTGGATATCAACATGTAGAAGGCTGCAAATAGATCCATATCTATCACCGTGCACAAAACTTAAGTCCAAGTGGATCAAGGACCTCAACATAAATCCAGCTACTCTGAACCTGCTAGAAGAGAAAGTAGGAAGTAGTCTTGAACGCATTGGCATAGGAGACTACTTCCTAAATAGAACACCAGTAGCACAGACTCTGAGACAAACAATCAATCAATGGGACCTCTTGAAACTGAGAAGCTTTTGTAGAGCAAAGGATACGGTCAACAAGGCAAAGCGACAGCCTACAGAATGGGAAAAGATCTTCACCAACCCCACATCTGACAGAGGACTGATATCCAGAATATATAAGGAATTCAAGAAATTAGACATCAAAATGCCCAACAGTCCAATTAAGAAATGGGCTATAGAGCTAAACAGAGAATTCTCAACAGAGGAAACTCAAATGGCCGAAAGACATTTAAGGAACTGCTCAACATCCCTAATCATCAGGGAAATGCAAATCAAAACAACTCTGAGATACCACCTTACGCCTGTCAGAATGGCTAAGATCAAAAACACTGAAGACACCTTATGCTGGAGAGGATGTGGAGCTAGGGGAACTCTCCTCCACTGCTGGTGGGAATGCAAGCTTGTACAACCACTTTGGAAATCAATATGGCGCTTTCTTAGAAAATTGGGAATCCATCTCCCCCAAGATCCAGCTATACCACTCTTGGGCATATACCCAAGAAATGCTCAACCACACCATAAGAGCACTTGTTCAGTTATGTTCATATCAGCATTGTTTGTAATAGCCAGAACATGGAAACAACCCAGATGCCCTTCAACTGAAGAATGGATAAACAAAATGTGGTACATATACACAATGGAATACTACTCAGCAGAGAAAAACAATGGCATCATGAGGTTTGCAGGCAAATGGATGGATCTAGAAAAAATCATCCTGAGTGAGGTAACCCAGACTCAGAAAGACAAACATGGTATGTACTCACTCATAGCAAGATACTAGACATGAAACAAGGATGACTTGTCTGCTACTCACATCACCAGGGAGGCTACCTGGAAAACAGGACCCCAAGAAAGATACAGGGATCACCCAATGACAGAGAAATGGAATGAGATCTACATGAACAGCCTGGACATGAGTGGGGGTAATGAAAGGCGAGGGTTGAGGGAAAGAGAGCTTGGGGGAGCGGGAGATCCCAGCTGGATCAACAACAGAGAGGGAGAACAAGGAATAGGAGACCATGGTAAATAAAGACCACATGAGAATAGGAAGAAGCAAAGTGCTAGAGAGGCCCACAGAAATCCACAAAGATACCCACACAACAGACTGCTGGCAGTGGTCGAGAGACAGCCCGAACTGACCTACTCTGGTGATGGGATGGCCAAACACCCTAATTGTTGTGCTAGAAACCTCATCCAACTACTGAGGGATCTAGATGCAGAGATCCATGACTAGGCCCCGGGTGGATCTCTGGGAGTCCAATTAGCGAGAATGAGGAGGGTTTATATGAGCGAGAATTGTTGAGACCAAGGTTGGATAAAGCACAGGGACAAATAGCCAAATGAATGGAAACACATGAACTATGAACCAATGGCTGAGGGGTCCCCACTGGATCAGGCCCTCTGAATGGATGAGACAGTTGATTGGCTTGATCTGTTTGGGAGGCATCCAGGCAGTGGGACCAGATCTTGTGCTCATTGCATGAGTTGGCTGTTTGAAACCTGGGGCCTATGCAGGATTGTTTGGCTCGGCCTGGGAGGAGGGGACTAGACCTACCTGGACTGAGTCTACCAGGTTGACCTCAGTCTGTGGGGAAGGCTTTGCCCTGGAGGAGATGGGAATGGGGGGGGGGGGGTTGGGGGGAAGGTGAGGGGGACGGGAGGGGGGAGAACAAGGGAATCCGTGGCTGATATGTAGAACTGAATTGTATTGCAAAATAAATTAATAAAAAAAAAAAAAAAAAAAAAAAAAAAAAAAAAAAAAAGACCTCATCCCAAAATGTTGATAGTAGTTACTTTCCATGTATGTTACTCTAGGATTGCTCAATACCTCAGAATGCTTGTATTGCTAGAAGAATGTTCATTATTTTTCATAAAAAATGCAGCATTTGGGACAATATGATGTTGGACTGTAAGAAATAATGAAAAGTGATGGCCCATAAAATAAACATAATTCCAGAAAATACCAATATTTGCTAGTCCTTTTATAAAAGAAGACAACTTCAATAATTACCACTAAATTTAAATACATGTATTCTTAATGTATATATTATGTAAATTAAAACATATGTAATGAAAAATATATAATATTACTCTGAGTATATCTGTGGTCTTGTGACAGGATTCCTCCATCTTGTCTCAACTGGATCCATCTTCAGTATAACATAAACTCATCACACTTTTCTTAACCACTCCGTGGAAAGTCTATTGGAAAAGGATCCATCCTCATTCTTGAAATTTGGAGTTGAAATGTGCAGTTAACTGTACATTTTTGTATTCTGTTAAACTGCTTGCTTACTTTACTACCCCCTGCAACTCACAACCATGATGTAATTATTCTGGCTTCTTTACCTTTTGAAGTTCTCTGTAAAATGCATTTGAGGCAGCTCTGTGAGAAGTGTTTCTCTTCAGACAGTTGCTTAAGGCTAACTCTCAATATGGACTTTGATTTTTCTGAATGGTCTTTGGATCTCAAACTCACAATTGTCTTACATGAAAAAGAAAGTTTAAGAACATAAAACATATAGGAATGGTACTTCAAGCGACAACTTTCATGAAAATATATTAAGAGCTAGTTTTTTTTGAAAATTCACAACACATAGACAACACATACATATGCACATACCTGGTCAGGGTTGTTTGAGAGGTGGGGACATTTAGTATTATGAAATCTCACAGAATGTACAACAGAACAAAAACAAGATAATATGCCAGGAAATGTGTCACAGTTAAAGAGAATATCTGATCAATGATAGGTACTGTGGTAATGGTTCATCTCTCTATTGAACCTATGTCTGGAATGATCTAGTAACACTCCCAAGTCTAGAGTGCCAATGAGAGGGAAGCAGGGAGCAGGTTAGACAGTCCACCAGGGCAGTGAAGTTGGAGGAAACGCTGAGGACATCATAAACTATTCCTGTGAGAGAAGGTGTCTGCACATCCTTCTCTAATTAGGTGAGGTACCCCTGTAGAAGCAGGCAGTAGCATCTGTGAATCAGAACCAGGGTGGACCAAGCATCCCCAGGATGGGCACTGTTGCCTTTGCACACTCAACAACCATGCAGGGACAGTCAGCTGGACAATCAACAGCTAGGGAATAACAGGCAGTGAATCTTGTGATCTAAAGTAGTTTAAACAAAATGGGGGGATGAGCTAAGACCTTAGTAACTACTGGATTTATACAGTCTCCCCTTCCCCATTCACCTGCACTGAAGAACGCCCTAGGGAACTGTTATTTCAAAAAGAGAAACTCCTCTGTTAACAGATGTATTTCAAGTTCACAAAGACAGATATCACTGTGCCAAGTGTTATTTCATAGCATCTAATGATTACAAACGTGTGTTTACGTAAAAGTGAGTGTGTGTAGAGGTCAGGAAATTTGAAAAGCGCCCATTGGAGGGTCTGGTTTGAGATGGGGATGGTAAACAAATATATGTATTTTGGAAGTGAAAAATGGAATAATGGAAATGGGACAGTATAAGCTGGGATGAGAAAATGCTGGAAGGGAAGATTTGGGGCCAATAAAAATCCATAGCAAAACAATGTCTCATGTAAACTTGCTACTTTGAAGTTAACAATACATCACGAATAAAAAATAAAGCCAAACAAAATAAACGTCAATATGGAATAAAGGAAGAAATACTGAAAAAAAAGTCAAATTTGGATATGCTTGTGGATGAAGTAGGGATCATCTACCATGGCAATGTCTGTTAATATCCCACTACAAATATTTGAAAATGGGTAGCAAGTGCTTAAGTTGAGTAAATATTACTATAACCACAGTATTCACAATTTTTTTCATCTTGCCAATACTCTATATTTAGCATTTTACTATTATGAGTAGAAACACATTATATAATTTCATTTATGTTGCAAATCTAAATATTTTTATGGTCTATAGTTCTGTGTCTTTTTTAAATTAAAATATAGTTTTTACATTGTCCTTTTCATTCCTCCAAGTGCCCACACACAAACTTCCTCTCAAATTCATGGCTTCTGGCCTTTTAATTTAATTGTTGTTAAATAAATGCATGTGTGAGGTGTTTAATTTTACTCTTATGTACATGATTGCAGGGTTCACCATTTGATACTGGAAAACCAATTAGGTGCTTCATCCCTTGAGAAGTCTGTTTTCTCCTGTTCGCAGAAATCTCTTGTTGTAGCTTTTACACCTCAACAAGGAAACTTCTCTTCAAAAGCAAAGGAGACCTTGCATTAATTCAACTGATCATAACCCAGAAAACAAGTGTTAGTGTAGTGTCAAACACCAGTTGATCTATGTACATTGCAAATTGTTCACTCAAGGCTCAGGAAACATTGTTGTAAAAACCCAAGAAACCAGTATGTGCTGTGAGACTCCATCTCCTACAAATGTTGGGAAAGCTGCACTCATTAAGTCTCTCAAACTGGCAGTCTTAAAAAGGACACCAAGAGACATGCTAACGCTGAAGGAGGAATTTCAATGGGCCCTAGAAATCCCACTTACAAGAATAACCTCACAACTAAATTTACTTTTTACATCATCCAGTTTCAATCATGGGTATTTCATCCTGCAGAACACTCACAGTTGCCCAGTGGCACACCATGATCAATGATGCATACTCACAACATAGACTTTTACCTGACAATTTCAGCCTGAGGGAATTCTGTAACATTATTACTGGGGCATTTGGGAGGCTGCTACTAAGCAATGGGAGGAGTGTGCACTGAGGTTGGCTGAGACCATGCACTAAAGACCATGAGCAATGTGTGCATTAATGATTCCACAGCATGAAGGAAGTATATGGAAATTTTTCTGTGCATGAGCTGATAGCCTACAGGAAAAAGAATTTGTGAACAATTTGGCATCAAACATTCAATAGAATCATTTGTTCAAGCATCATATACAGGAGGTTAAGAAACTCCAGGAGGAAACTATAAATTCCCAAACTCAGTGCCAAAAATGCTATAGTGATCATGATCAAAAAGATCTAGAAACTATTCTGGAAATCGGAAGATAGAGGCTGCATTTGGGAGAAGATAAATGAGGACATAGTGTGTCTTTTACAAAAAGAGTTTGGATGGTTCTATGAAGAGGAAAATGAAGAAGAACATCACAGAGTTCTCTGGAGGCAGCAGTTACTATGGAGAGGCTGGAGGAATAGAACCAAGAGTGATGAAAGAAGCCATCTGTACTCCAGCACAGGTGACCCACAGGGATCAGAAATGGTGTGATGCTGAAATTGTGCAGACAAAGGAAAGAAAAGTATTTTCAGTAATTGATTGATTTCTTATGACTGAAGGAAAGAAAACTTACAAAAAACCAAAGAGTGAGAAAAGTGATCTTTGCACAAAGGAGAATATGATCTTGAGTACAGTAAAAATAGCTATCTAACACTTGCAAATTCAAAAGACTGATAAAAAATTCATAGGTCATCCCAAAAACCACCACCTTCAACACTGTACCCCGAAGACTTGGATCACTGTCATTTTACAAATATGCATAGTGATACTCTTTATTTCTCAAACTCAGTCTTCTCATAAAGGATTTCATATATAACAGTAATGGAAAATATCTGCCTTGAATATGATCTCGCTCTAACAAACATGACTAAGCACTACAAAATGCATTCCATATTGGTAGTTTTCCTTCTATCTTACAATCTAGGGAGTTACTCTTAACTGTTTTTTACTACTTATACTTTCAGATTATTTTTAAAATAGAATTCCACATACCTATGCTGAAGAAAACAATAATAAGTTCTCAAAATCATATAGACTAATAGAAACATCAAACTGTATAATAAGCTCCATTGATAAAAGTCCTGGACAATTAAAATGTTGTCTGCCCTCTGAAATGTTTACCTATAACTCTGTTTCCTTCTACAATGCAGCACAAGTCTGTTTTGGTTAATTAGTCAAAAGTAATTTTGGATCATATTTCAGAACTGATTTTACTCTCTGTACTATGATTTAAGTTCTGCTTCACTTGTGAAATTCGTCTTAGAAGTGTGGTTATGATGTTTCATTAGTTGAAAATGCTCATGACAAGAAAGAAAGAAAGACAGACAGGAAGAAAGACAGAAAAAGAGAAAGACAAAAAGAAAAAAGAGAAAGAAAGGGGAAGAGAAAGAAAGGGAGAGAAAGAGAAAAGAGAGAGAAAGAGAAAAGAAGGAAAGAAGGAAAGGAAAAGGAAGAAAGGAAGCAAACAAAGAAAGCAAGCAAGCAAGAACAAAAGGAAAAAGGAAGAAAGAAAGGAAGGAATGAAGGAAAGACAAGAGTTTTGGTTAAGGCTGTCGGTTGTATGGAGCGTGTGTCTGTTCGGTACCTCAAACTCAGAGAATCATGGGTCAACCATGATTCTCGCAAACATCATCCAGTGTTTGTGAATGCTGATACTACCAGAGGTGTGAGTCCATGGAAATGTTCCTTAGAACACTATCAAAATCATGTTCTTTAATTTATATATTTGCTGCTTCTTCTGACAATAATATACATAGGAAATATGAAATCATTTAAGATATACCCTGCCCAACAGGGCATGAGTGAAAACACAGCATCCCAGGAAGATTTTAAAATTCTGCCTACTTGAAGTTTTTTTCTTACTGAGAGGCCAGGCATACATATTCCCATAAAGATGATACCAGTGGATCAATCTGGACACATCAGTGAGGATGGTAAAAAATTCAAAATATTGGCAAGATGCTTCACCTTAAGAGCTCTCTGGCCTTTGAGACTCCTTGGATGACAATGACTAAGAAGAATATATACCACCTGATTTTGATTTGAGTATGGGTATCCATCTTCATTCAGTTATGAAGAAAGAAAAAAAGTTAAAGAAAAGAAACAGTGAACACCATCCAACACAGTTAGGTGGTTGATCCTGTGTTCAGATCTGTGAGGTCAGTCTGCGCAATTCTGGAAATGGTGTTTGTCTTCACAGCAATAGCATCAACACCCAAAGCCATATTGAGGTTAAACAGGTCACATGCACAGAAATCCAATATTATCACTTGTAAATATTCACTTCATTTTAAGTATTAAGAGTTAAATGTATATTGGCAAATATAATTTTTAAAAAGATTTAATTTTATTGAATGTACATTAATATGTATCATTCAAATCCTACAGCCTTTCTTACCTGATCATATTTCATGTTAAGGATCAACACAGACCTAAAGACCAATACCAGTGCTAAAGTCCTACTGATTTTAATTTTCCCTTAACAGTGAACATAGTCCTATTTCACTAAGGGATCTGGACAACAAAAACACATCTTAGGTGTCCAATTCCCTAAATCATGCCTGACTATCTTGTATTATCTTTCAGTCCCTTATATTCACTGACATATCAGTCAGAAATGAGAGCATTTCTCTAGTATTGCATAAAAGCCTGTCAGTCAGGGACCTATCTTATATTGACTCATATGTGTGCATTTTCTCTCAAGGAGAGGTGGTAAGTTGCATTCCTCAATTTCTCTGCTCCCAAAGCTCTCACACTGTTCACATCAGTCCATTTTCAGTGATTCCATGAGCCAGGGTATGAGAGATGCCTTCCTTCATAGTACAGAGGACTCCACAATGTAGGCAGTTCAGAGAGAAAATATGTCATAACTTTTATAATTTCATGTACTGGACAATGATAAAGACCCCTTGTCCATACTCAATCTTAGAAATATCAATTTCTATGGATCAAATGTTAGACTTTGTGGTTGTTTTCTACTGCTTCATCTGTACTCTCCCTTCTAACATCCTAAACATTATGAGAAATGGTGGGTGTAATTTTTATTAGTTAAGTGTATAAATAGCCAACAGTGATAACATTTATGAGTCAATGCTCTCCTGTTAGTTTGACACATTCTCTGAGTTTTATAACTGGCGATGTGGACAGTAACTTTAGCTCAACTGTTAAGACCTGAACTTAGAAACAGAAAGGGCACATGACTATTTTAAATCTAAAAGCTCTTTGTGTCAGGGTGTATACTGGAAGATCTAGAATATGACAGTCACCTGAGACCATGATCACAAAGCCCTGAGATACATTTTCAAACACACTGTAGATTTTTTTCTGTAGTTTGTGTTCCCCACTTGACATGTTTTTATGTTGTTGGTATTTCATTGTATGCTTTTTGTGGTAAGATGTTTTATTTTGGGATAGTGGACAGATGGCTCAGTCACAGAAAACACTTGATGGTATTACAGTGTACCTTGGTTTGCATTCCAGCACCAAGACACTGGCTCACAACTGCCTCTAAGCCAAGTTTCATAGCATTCTGACAAATTCTTCTGGCCTCTGAAAGTATGTCTCATTTTGCACATATATACATGCAAGCCAAACTTTCATACACATGAAATAAAAGATATATTTTTAAAATGTTTTCATTTTGAAATAAAGTTCATTTCCTAGACAAATGCTAAGTGCAATTAAGGCTTTTCAGATTTTAATAAAGTGCAGTGCTCTAACAGTGGTTTGTGGTGACAGCTGTCCTATCTCACAGTTTGATTTCACAAGCACAAGATATACCTGATATTTATGATGCTACTGGAAATACACATTGTTTTCAATGATGGGTAATGGCTAGAGTGGTAACTACAGATGAATTACTAATACCACTACTCTGTGCAAAATGCAACATGAGATACTAATGTGTGCTGAAATAGCATGAGAAAAAAATTATGTTACTAAAATGTTTTCTTAAAATTGTGAATAAACTTGCTACTTTCTATGTTGATTTGTCTATTATAATAAAATTTATAACACACTCAATTAGAAAACTTCATGAAAGATACATAACAAGGAATCTGAAGAATATGAGACCTTAAACATTATCTAATTTGAAATAAAAAAGCTAAGGATGCATATAAAGGTAGCTGATTATATTTTCCATTATCAACAAGGATAAAACAGTGAAAGAAGCCATTTCAGAACTTTCTGCTTAATACTAGAATAAGATTCAGCCAGGGGAGATAACTCAAGACACATTTGTTTCTGGCTGTCATTGCTGATATTCATTCTACAATTTGCCTTTAGTGTTACCTTCCAAAGTTCAAGAGGGAGGTTTCAAACCAGTCATTCCAAACAGACTGGTCATTCAATACGGACTCAGTTACTGACCCCATAACTTCTACATGTAGCATTACATTAAAACATCCTTTAGTCCAGAATCAGATTCAAATGCTATTGCTTCCAAGATTGTACAGTTTTTACATTCCAATATGAAAGTTCTCTATGGGCATAAAACTATGCTAAGTTCAGCTATAACAATCATGCTGCAAAGATAGTCTACATGTCATTTAATATAAGATAAATTATCAAATTGACATATTTCCACAATCTTTCCACATTTTCACAGATGTATTGCATTACACTGATGGTACCCACAGTGACCCTTAGTCAGAGATTTATATTACAGTAAGAACGAACAGGGACTGGCACAAGGTTTGGTGTGCCTATTTTTGGCTCACCTCTTAGCTCTGGAATTATTCTTCTGATTTCTCTGTTTGTTCCACAGATCTCTTTCGCCTCCACATTCCCATCGCTGAACATGAGCACTTACCCATGCTTCTCTTCTTTGCTGGATCTAATGCTCAGGTTAAGATATGAAGTACTCCCCTGGCTTTTGGGCACTGCACAATGTTGGATTCATTGGGCAGATTTACACACAATAATATAAGGGAGTCACTTCAAGCCTGAGGCAGAAGCCTGGGATTCTGTGACCTCACCTCCCTCTAGAACTGCAATTTTCATATCACCTAAAATGGGAATGACAGTGGCTGGGTTTAAGAGACCAGATCATTTATAAAACTTGTTTCACTTGTTAATTAACAAAGACACTTAAGAGTCTTTTGCTGAAGCTCTCCAAAGACACAAGGTGTTTTGAAGAAGCACTGAGTTTTCATCATCCCTGAAACCTTACAGGGATCATAGGGAAGGTGCTAGAAAGTTTGAGGACTGATTCATGAGAAAGTTATAGAGGTCTCTGGGTCCCATTGGATCTAGGCTTCTCTGCCTTCTTCCAACACAAATCAACTTAGATTTTTTTTAAGATTTAGAATATTTACTACATAAATGTTTCTTTTAGTATTATATACATGCCATGTGTGTTTTAGTCTAGGCGCCCATCCATTATCTCCTTTCCTATCTCTTATCCTTGCACCAGTTTTCCTTCTAAATCTCATGTGTTCCCTAAAAGAGGAAACAAAAAACTGAGTATATGTAATGATGTTAGTATGTGCCTAGTGTAGTGGCATCTCTGAAAGCATGGGTAGATTCTTAAGGGTCAACTCCTTTATGAAATCTGACACTTCCTTTCCCAGAAGCCATCTGGGGCCAATAGCTCTTCAGCCAAAAGTGGTACTTATTGACTGCCTCCACTGTGCTGGGATCTTGTCTAGCTTGATTTTGTTAAGATTTTGAGCATACTGTCCTAACATGTGAATTCACATGTGCAAGTGCCCTGTTTGGTCCAGACAAAATCTGTTTCCTTGGAATTTTATTTCACCATTGGTTCTTATAAACTTTCTTCCTTTTCTTCCATGATAATCCTTGAGTCTTGGGAGGAAAAAGTGTGGTTTAGATGTCCCATTGTCAGCTGGATCCTCCAGAGTCTCTTATTCTCAGCACTTGGAATGAATGTGGGCCTGAGTGTTAATCACCACAGTGTGCAAAAAGAAGCTTCTCTGATGAAGGTTAAGGGATAGACTAATCTACCTCCACTTTAGAGTACTAAGCAGAGAAACAAAGTCAGATCTGAGGAGAATATCTAATGAAGTAGGAGATCACCAGAACACTTAGTATAATACAATAAAAATTAAACATATAATGATGCCTTGAAAATATTCTGGGGAAAATGAAAAATATGGACCAAGTCACAAAATAAGATAAAATAACAAGATTTTTAAATTTTTAAAAATATTTTTTACTTTTGAAATGTAACAAATTACACAATTTCCAATTTCTCTTTCCTCCCTCTGCCCCTTCAATTGGACACCCTTCAATCTTTCTCAAATTCGTAGTCTCTCTTTTTTTAATTGTTGTTACAACACACATATACAAGTATACTTAAATATACATATATAAACATGTATGGTCTTTACATAGTTAGTCTATTGAGAGCTGCTGGTAGAAAAGGGCCATGGGAGTAAACAGCAGGTGACAACTAGTGTTCAAAAGGTCAACCTGTCAGAACAAAGGCTTCTGGTAGAGGACTAAGCCATCATGCAAGGTGTGTTGGAAGTATTACCTTTTGAATGAATTGGCTGTTTCTTGTAGATTTCTTGTACAATTACAGCTATGGTAACTCCCCATTACCATGCATCTTCATGTAATGTATATATGTAATCTCGTGATTATATCTCAACCTATTGGGCACATATATCTGTGGGTGGTCAGGAACATGAGTTTTTATGTATCTGTATAATTTTGGTATGTAGAAAATATAGTAGGATATGCTTCATAGCCAGATCCACAGTCCCATGAGACTCTAAACACTTCAAGTCTGCTTTGTTCCTTTTGCTCAAACACAGAAAATAATAATCTCTCCTCAGTCTAAAATACTGCATGTATTTAGCTCGTTTTTACCTCAGAGAAAGTTCAAACTAGACTAAAGGCCTTTGTAAATAGATCACAAGTTTAAAACTTTGCAGTTACGCACAAGATCAGAGTCACAGGTGTCTTACCAGAGTTGCTGACACAAAACACCCCAAGAAAGGCCTGACAGGGCTTTTAGGAGCCCAGTGCCTGTGGTGTGACGCCTTGCTTAGCCTTGGTGCAGTGGGGAGGGGCTGGGACCTGCCTAGATTCAGTGTGCCGGGCTCTGCTGAGTCCCCATGGGAGACCTTGATTTGGGGGATGTGGGCATATGGGGTGGCTTGGGAGGGAGCGCTGGGGGTGGGAGGTGGGAGGCGATGGGATTTGTGGGTGGCCTGTAGAGTGAGGAGAAAATTTCTTAATAAAGAAAAATGAAAAATAAAGAACACACACACACACACACACACACACACACACACACACACACACACACAGAAAGGCCTGTCAGTTCTTCACTTGCCAAGTCTGCTGCTAAAAAGCAATTTCTCAGAGTTTGTTGCACTGGGCACTGTGCCCCCTCCCTCTGGTCCTGAGGCCTTGGAATGTTGGCTTACCATGGTAATAGCTCTGCTCCTTATAATCTATTCTAGAAATGTGCTATGACCTTGAGGGCTTTGAAGCTTTTCTCAGAATTGCAAGAAGTGTCCTGTTAGAAATGTAAGGATTGTCAGGCATAAGAGGAGCGAAGAATGAGAGCTGAAAAGAAGCTGTAGATTTAGAGAACTAAAGTAGAACAAAGAGAAAGCAGCAGAGAGAGGAATTATGGCTTACTTAGAACAATAAAGTGATGAATTGAAATATCACAGTGTGCATAGATTTATTCATAAATAAGTAGTTGTCGCATCTTCCTTGGACTCTGGGAGAAAGCTTTTGTGTCTGGACCCTAGAAGCTTTTGTTATTAGTCCATATACAGTTTCTCCTATGTATAAGACTTCAATGCTGATTACTTGTATTGGATGAGCAATTGGAGGGCTCCTACCAGGGGAAGACTATTTCTCCCAATACCTATACTTATCTATTGGTAGAAGTGTAGGGCCCTGGCATCCCCCCCCCCCCCCCCCCCCCCCCCCCCCCCCCCCCCCCCCCCCCCGCTGGTTTCCTTCCTCCTGAATGCTTATGGGAGGTTCCTTGTTTGTGTATCCTGCATATTGGGTGTTAACAGCTTAGATGCAAGAATGTAGAACATTGGTAGTGAACTTCTGCCCTCCGGGTTTTCCCATTGTGCTGTAAGCCTGTATTTAAGACCTCCTCCCTCCTTCAATAAATGGCATTCAGCATTCTGCTGAGGTGAATGACCCTCTGTCTCTCGTCTCTGTTTTTTGATCCACAGCGTTACTGCTACATAGAAGAATAAATATTTAGAAGGTGGTTGGGAAGCATGATGCTTTAGTATAGTAGCAGTAGCATATTATCCTCTAAAATCCATAACCTCAAGTGTTCTTGTTAGATGGCTAGGCTTCAAGCATGAGGTATGCTTTCCCTCTCTAAATTAGAAATATTTCTTCATATGCCACACTGGTACTAGAGGGACATGCCACTGCAGGGGCCACCCCGATCTGAGTGGCCTGCACTGCTACTCAGGGCCATGAAGACTATCTAGGCCTAAGCTGCAGGAGCAGAACATGTCTGAGTCTATGAGCTTACACAGCCAGGGTCCATATCTGTCCGCAAATTTCTAAATGGTTTATTAAATTAAAAAAATCAGATCCAGATATAGGAGTGAAAACCTGAGTAATCAAGGAAATAGGGAAAGCCGCAGCTAACCTTACCTCACCAACTCCATAGCTTCCAAAAATGAGCTATTTTCTGTGTACCCACACCTATATGCCTTGCTCTTCTGCCATCTGATTTGCTCTCTCTGTACAACTACATCACATCCTCTTCCTTTCCAGCTCTATCACTTCCTGTCTGTCTGTACAGACCTCCATACCTCCATGGTTAACTAGTGTTGAAATTTAAGGCATGTGCCACCACACCTGGCTCTATTCCCAGTGTGGCCTTGAACTCACATAGATCCAGACAGATCCCTGCATCACAAGTGATAGGCTTAAAGGCATGTGCTAACATTGCATGAATTTTTTGTTTACTTATAATGACTGGCTTTTTCCTCTGATCTCCAGGTGAGCTTTATTTGTTATACCACAAATAAAATATCACATTTCCCTTTTTTGCCTAGTTAAAAAAATAAAAAATATAACTAGTATAAGAAAAAACTATATACAATAAGTAAAATAACTATATACAATATATGCTAGCAATAAGTACATCAACAATGTCTAGTCCATTTACATTTGACAAATTCAGAGAAAATGTTCCATTGTCTATCCTATCTTGGTGAGTCCAAAATATACCTAATTCACTTTCTATCCTATCTTGTATTACCAACAGAAAACTATCATATGATGTCTTTCAAATTTATACACTTAACACCTCTTAGTGAGTTTCTTTCCTGAAATTTGTAACAAGGAAAAGTGTAACTACAACTATCTAATCTTCAACTCCCTCAGAGACCAAAAGAGGAAACAATATTACCTAGTAAAACAGGAAGTGCAACCAAGTGACTTCCAAAAAATGTGAATTATGACAGAAGCAACCAGCTTCCTGGACAGTCACCTGAGGTTTCTCTGCAACATTGGGGCATCATCTTTGGCCTAAAAGTTTAGACTATCTGACAGACTCATTTGTGAAGTAGGATGTACACAAGGCCTAGAGCTTGACCCCACATTTGGTTCAAAAATTTCATGTACCAGACAAACCTGAATTTCACCAATGTCCTGTCATGATTCAGGATTTTAAATTCTGGAAATTGCTGGTGTTTTTGGAATTCGGCTGCCTATTCTTCTCGGCTTATGGATGGTTTCATCTTGGCATCCCATTCTTCTCTGCATCCCATTCTTCTCAGCTTGTGGGTGGCTTTATCTCCTTATTAAATTCCAATCTACCATTGGGAGGTTAGACTCCATCAACTTAGTTACTCTTTCAAGAATAACTGTTTCAACTACTGCTCCACTACACACCAGAAGCCATCTGTCCACTGCCTGTTCAGCTGCCTTCAAAGAAAGGACCACTGTACCTTTCCTAGATTGTAAACCAACTTCAGCAATGGTGCCATATTGTCCTGGCCTCAGAGGACATCTGTTGCCAAAGCTGCAACCACACTAGTTTGGCAAGAATCAGTACCTTTGTTTATTTTCCTGCTTGTCCATTTTGGACAGCATACTGTCAGCAGTCTATGCAAGGGCAATTTCTTGCCCAGTGGCTAACTTTTGCCACAATAAAAGTTAACTCCATGTGGAGGTTCTTCAATGCCCATATCTTCTCTGAAGTAGATTGGTTTTGCCAGGAACAGACATGTCTCATAGTCATAAAAACTGACTGTTATAATAACATAGAAAAAAGTCTATGTTATTTAAATATATTAAATGCTATATTCTGTAGGTCTCTATAGTGTTTGAAGATGACCTGTCTATCTAAAATATATCTCTGGTTGACCTTGAAAACATACCTAATATGATTACAAGTTCAATTGTAATGACTACTTTCATTTCTTTATATTAGTTGGTAATAATAACTTGGTATAATAGTATAATAGTTGGTAATAATAACTTTCAAGGATTAGCAAATTGCATTACATTGTTAAACGAGTTGTATAGGTACAATATTTTGAACAAGACTGGAAACATATGTACAGCAATTTCTAACAAAATCAATCTCAAATTTGTGTCAATATATATAATTTATATACAATATACAAAAATCCAATCCAATGTAAAACATTTAAAACCAGTAGTTGCCTTTTAAAAGTATACTCAATAATCTACCTTTGTATCTATATCATATCCATAGACTCTTTTTTTTTCTTTTCAGGGTAGATTCAATAATCTACCTCTTCTCTATATCATCATTTTTATTTTTTTTCAAACAAGAACTTAAATCTAATATCCTTCATTTAGTCTTTTATTGACCATTAACAAAAAACTGTAACCACCCATCCTAGACAATGACAATTATCCAAAACCCATTGAAAGACCAAAAACCGCCTGCCATAGCACTTGGGATTGTGAGTGTCATGTTCTTAAAATTACTTCCTGCTGTTTGTGGGTGAAAGCATCTTTAGGGGATCCTGAAAATAAAAATTTGGGGTTAATTGTCAAATCCTGGGAGAGGTAGCTGTATCATTTGTTTTCTAGTCTCTGTATAATACAAAGTGCAGGACTTATCTCAAGTCCTCACTCGTATAGTCTGTGAGGCTGAATCATCTCAGTTAGACATCTCAAAATTGTCCTGAGCAGTTTGTAGTCCAAATATGATCTTTGGGTGATGCTTGACAGCTTAGTGGTATTATTATTGTCCATGTGTATTCATCATTGTGGGGCTCCATCATCATTTTGGAGATCTCAAATTTACTGTTAAGTGTGGTCTTGATTCCCTGCAAAAAACTGATACTCTAATACAAAAACATGTATAGGCAGCTAAATGAAGACTCTTTTCTACAATTAGTTAGTACTCTATATGACTATTAGTATCATAAAAAGTTAAATATATATATGTTAATCTTATAAATACTGATATAAAATTCATACCTTAAGAAAAATTAAAGAATCAAAATAGAACCAAAGAACTGAGATTAGTGGCAATAGAATAGTTCATTAATTTGATTTTCTTCTGTCACATATCAAATGGCCCTTGTGACATGATACATAAATTTTGCATTTTCCTTTTAATAAACATGCTTGGGTTTAGAGAAAGAGAAAGCCATTCTCCAACTCCAAAGCCAGTTTTAATTTTTAATTGAACTGGGACTACACAAAGACCATTTGCATTGTGTCTTTAGAGAAGAGCAGAAACAAACATTTAGAATGACTTATGAAATTTTATATAGTGTATGGGGCTTGATGTGCAATTTAAGCTTTAGTAATGTTTCTTTTACAAATGTGGGTGCCCTTGTATTTGGGGCATAAATGTTCAGAATTGAGACTTCATCTTGTCAGATTTTCCCTGTGATAAATATGTAATGTCCTTCCTACTCTCTTTTGATTGACTTTAGTTTGAAGTCTATTTTATTAGATATTAGGATAGCTACACCAGTTTGCTTCATAAATCCATTTGATTAGAAGGTCTTTTCCCAGCCTTTTATTCTGAAGTAGTGTCTGTCTTTGAAGTTGAGATGTGTTTCTTGTATGCAGCAGAAGGATGGATCTTGTTTTCATATCCATTCTGTTAGCCTGTGTCTTTTCATAGCTGAATTGAGACCATTGATATTAATGGATATTAATAACCAGTTATTGTTAAATTATGTTATTTTTTGGTGGTAGTGTTGTATGTTGCCCTTCTTTGGTATTTGTTGGTGTGGGACTATCTATTTCCTGTGTTTTCATGGGTGCATCTAACTTCCTAAGGTTGGATTTTTCCTTCTTTTGCTTTCTGTAGGGCTAGATTTCTGGAAAGATATTGTTTAAATCTGGTTTTATCATGGAATATTTTGTTTATTCTGTCTATGTTGATTGCTAGTTTTGCTGGATATAATAGTCTGGGTTGGCATCCATAGTCTCTTAGTGTCTGTATAAAATTATTCCAGGACCTTCTGGCTTTTAGAATCTCCACTGAGAAGTCAGGTGTTGTTTTTCTGGGTCTGCCTTTATACGTTACTTGGCCTTTTTCCTTTGTAGCTCTTAATATTTTTTTTCTTTTTTTTCTGCATGTTTAGTGGTTTGATTATTATGTGGCAAGTGGAATTTTTTTTGGATCCAGTCTATTTGGTGTTCTGTAACCTTCGTGTATCTTTATAGGCATTTCCTTCTTTAGGTTGAGAAAGTTTTCTTCTGTGATTTTGTTGAATATACTTTCCAAGCCTTTGAGTTGGTATTATTTTCCTTCTATCCCTATTATTCTTTGGTTTGGCCTTTTCATGATGTCCCAAATTTCCTGGACATTTTGGGTCATGACTTTGTTGACTTTAGTGTTTTATTTGAATAATTCATATGTGCTCCTTATAATTTTTAAAGAAATCTGTATTTCTATTTATCTTCAGTGAAGTAGTAGAAATAGGAAACTCTGGCATTTCTACATCAAATGCAGAAAGAATAACATCAAAATATCATTTTTGATTAAAATAGTGCAGAACATGAAATTGAAAAGTGTAAAATTTGTTCAAAGCACTGTTATCTTTTCCTCAATTAAGATATTATGAATTCTCTAGTTTCATGGTAATGCACCATGCAATCAAGGGATGTTGCATACCCTACAAGACCTGGTATAGCCGTTCAGAGTACTCAGATACAGTCATGTTTCTCCATTATCACCAGCAATGTTCAGGGTGTGAATTATGCACTTTATCCAACAGAAAGGTGATACATCATTGAAAGTTAAATTAAGGATCACAGAGGAAATGAAGTCATGTGGCAGAAATATACCAGAGAATCAAACTTAGTAGAAGGGAAAGACTGGGGGAGATGTGGGAGGCAAATGCTGAAATAAAGATGGGGACAGCTGGCAGAGGAGAGGAATTTTGAATTGTAAGGTTTTCTTGTAAATCTGTTCTGGTAGTCTTGAAATTGTGGACTTGACTCACTCTTCTCATAATTTTGTGCAGAAATCTACCTTTGTGGAATATACTGGATTTCTGCTGATCGCAGGAGTCTGGAGAGGAGAAGAAATGACTGACATCAGTGCCACAGGCCTCACACAAGGGTCAAATTATATACACCCATGGGAGGGATCTTTGGTTTAATTTTTGTGTGTGTGAAGATTTTGCAGAAAAGCTAAGAGTAACATTGATAGTGGAAAGAAAACAGCACCTCACTGACTAAACCTGGTTTCAAATCAACATAATGGTGAACTCTTACACTGACATGTTCATATCCCTCCTTGGATTCTGTCTTTCTCTATATGCCTCCACCCCCAATGAATAACCATTAACCACCTGTGTGGTTATGCAAGCCCTTTTCTTTAACATGGAGAACTGAATGGGCTTTCTTGACCTATACATAAATGTTATTTTTCTTTTAAAAGCAAACATACATGTTAGAACTATGGTTGCAGACTCCATTGGGTCCATATACTCTCCCTAAAACTTAAGATGAAAGAAAGAAAACAGCAAATCTTAAACACATACCCCCACACCTCCCTTTCAGGCACAGGTGACTGTTTTCTTTTAAGAGCTTATCTTCTGTCTCACGGCTCCATCAAAGTCTTAGCTATGAAATCTTAGTGTGGGTTTAGTGATGGTGGCATCTTTATTGTTGTATTAATGAGGATAATTTCAGTCAGGACTATAACAAGGAAGATGAGAGATGCTATTCTCACCCTGTTCAGGAATTTTCTAAAGGTTGTCTACCATGTATCTCTCTCTTTCCCCATTCCTGTTTGTCCATCTGTCCATACTTTCCATCCTGCTTTCTGTGTGCATATGTCCTTCCCACAGTACTAGATTCTAAGTTACTAACAAAGACTTACATTACTATAGTCTAAGACATAGACTTACAGATTTGTTTATGCCATTAGAGTTTCTTGCATCTAAATGAGCCCAATCAAATCTTCTCTTCAACTCAATGGTGTACGCAGGGTGGCCATGGAGGCTGAGTGTTCAGTGCAAATACTCTTCTGTGGCCAGAATCCCTCAAATGACCTATGTTATATTTATATATAGTTATTTCATATTTTTAGTATTAGTGTCATGCATGTAATTCTGCCTGTCCTCATGGGTATGTTTGATAATCAATTTCAACAGGTGTTAGTACCATGCGCAACCTTTTTTTTTTTCTGCAGTCAGGGATGTAGTTCTGTTCACAGTCAGCAGACAGATGATATCAGGTTCCACAAATCTATACAAAAGCCATGAAGGACCTGAAGACAATGGTTCACAGCATCAGTGGGAGATGAGAGAGAGAGAGAGAGAGTGAGCATGATCACACTCCTTTATTTGAATTCTGAAGATTCCAAATCTGGAATTACAAAACCACTCAGATCTCAATGAGTAATACAAGTATCTTTTTTAATATTCATGAACAAGTTATTTAAGATATTTGAAGCACAGAATAACATATATCACACTATCACCTCCACCGAATACCTTCCCATGAGTTCTCGATACCTAAGCAGTACATAGTGGGTTGCTGTATGCAGATATGGAATGGAGAATGTAATATGGATTTATGATTGAAAGATATCCACTCTTCATAGGGAAGTGATCACCATCTCCTCTACAAATTTACTCAAAGCTTCTATATTGGTACTGAAGATTATCTGCTGAGGAGTTTGTGCACTGTACAAGTCCTCAAGCATTACTAAAAATGATCAATAATGATGTCAGTCAGCAGATGCTTAATTGGTTTTCTAAGATATACTCTCAAACAACAATCCCACAGAATCAGTGAAGAAGTCAGGGGATGTCTCGTGAACTACAAGAAGTTTAGCACAGGGCTCTGCCTGAGTTGTAATTACCTTGGTATTTGTGCTTCCAGCTAATTTTGAGTGTGCCAGGAACATGCTGTCTCTCTTCTGCTTCTCAGTGTTATATCTGTGATTCCTCCTGGATTTTGGTGGCTAGTACAGCCTTTATAGTCATGGAAACTTCCAAAGTGTCTGTATCCCATGGAGATGGTAGGTTATGATTTCAGAATAATGCCATTATGACATCATGGGATCCCATACTGGGAGAAGAGAGCATTGTGAAATTGATTATGGAAGACCTTGAAGATGTGGGTTGTAGAGTTGCTTTTTTGTGTGAAACAGAGACTGATAAAGCTTTGGCTACCTGAGATGTGAGTATTGAATAGCATCTTGGCTGGAGTCATGTTGAAGAAGGATATTAAGGCAAGTGGATTAGTTTAGAACTAAGAAAGAGGCAGAGGAGGAGTAGGATAAGATGGCAAAGTAGGAAGAAGAGTGAGAGCAGGAAGAGGAGGAGGAGAAGAACAAGAACAAGGAGGAGGAGGAGGAGGAGGAGGAGGAGGAGGAGGAGGAGGAGGAGGAGGAGGAGGAGAACAGAGTTTTCAAAGATACAGTGTAGCTAGAGTTTTCCTGCCTGGCCCACAGTCAGGACAAATCTCTCTCACCCACCAGTTCCACAGCCGCTCAGACCCAACCAAGTAAACATAGAGACTTATATTGCTTACAAACTGTATGGCCATGGCAGGCTTCTTGCTAACTGTTCTTATAGCTTAAATTAATCCATTTCTATTAATCCATACCTTGCCACGTGGCTCGTGGCTTACCGGCATCTTCACATGCTGTTTGTCATCGAGGCGGCTGGCAGTGTCTCTGACTCAGCCTTCCACTTCCCAGCTTTATTCTCTTCCTTGTCCCTCCTATACTTTCTGCCTGGCCACTGCCCAATCAGTGATTTATTTATTGACCAATCAGCAACACACTTGACATACAGACCATCCCACAGCAATACAGGTCCTCCTACACCAGTTACACTTGAGTTGGTACCTCATGCTTCACAAGATTGTTAATGTACAGTGAAAAACTCCAAGGGAAAAAGGAGAAAACATCCTGTTCCTGACTTGATCCCAGGACCAGAGCTTGAAATACAACCAATCCCTGAGGTTGCCACAGAATCAAGCTTCAAAATCCCACCAATCCCAAGCCACACTGGAAAGATCTGCACTTACCACCCTCAAGAAACACTGCATAAGCACTCTACCCTGTTCCATAGGATGCTGTTTCCCACCCTAGAGGCAGCCACCTTCCTGGACTTTTCCACCCAATAAATTTTTTGAGTGTGGTGTGTTCTGTAGTGTGACACTTTTGCCAGAGTGAAGCCCAGGTTTAACAACTTTGAGCAGAGTTTGAGTAGAGTGGAGCAGAACTGTGACACTTTCTCTTGGGAACCTGTTCCCTAGAAGAACAAAGCTGTAAAACTTCTCAGGACATGAACAGAGCTGTAAAACTTCTCCAGAACAGAGAAGAGATGCAACAGCTTTACTGGGGAAACTCTCCACTGCCTGAGCAGAGTTCTACACTTGCATTGGGGAAATACTTCCCTGGAGTAGAGCTGTAAGCTGCTATACTTACAGTGACTTTGTGGTATTCATTGGCTCCTGAATGCCAGGGTACCTTTCCATCAGAGCTGCAATGCTTACAGTTAGGATTTTGTTTCTGTTAGAAAAGAGTGGACACTGGTGACAACATAGTTCCACTTAAAGTCCTGACACCCACAGCCTTCTGGATTCTAGGCACAGTATAGCATCTGGTCTTCAAGGATGATTCACATAAGATTATGTTGATGTCCAGAGCAGTGTGAACTGGATAGGCAAGTTTACAGACTTCATTCCAGCAGAGTTTCTGTTTTAACTACCATAGATAGCACTTTTGTCCCCAGAGGTCAAAGTCAGGCTACCTTTTCTCTGATCAATGGTATTAGAAGTGTTGACTTGAGGACAAGACAGTGTTTGACTTGCACTCACTGAAACTCTCTTGGCAACATTTTTAGATATGTGTCGCAGAAACCATGGGCAACTGGGGTGATGGATCTTGAAAGACAATCTACACCTGCTGTTTCTAAATCAGTATTCAATTCTCTAGTGTTGTGAACTTAGAGAATTCAAATGATTGGAAGAGGATAAAATCTTGGTAAGCAAATTAAAAATATCAGTGTTGAAAACGTACCATCAGAAGTCAAGCAGTCACCTATATGTTGCTTTGTGACATATGCATTAAAATTTTCAATAGATAAGAATTTATCTCCATTGATAACTGGGCCTGTAATGAGAGAGTAAATCATGGAGGAAGAAAAAATTTCTTCAAATTCATGCTTTGTATTTGTATTCTACAATACAAAGAGAAGGAGAGGCCAGGATCCTAATGTCCTCTTGAATTCTTCATCCTAAATATACAAATCCCAGTTCCAACTACTAGATTTTACCTTGCGAAGTTTCCACTATCCAAATATCACTGCAGGCAAATAACAAAGCCTTTATAATATGGTGCTTTGGATCATTAAAAATATCCAAGCTTTTTAATTTATCTAATAAATATTCTTATTTTTTAATTAATTTAATTTTACAAATCAGCCATGGATTCCCCTGTCCTCCCTCCTCCTACCCCCCAGCAATCACCCCAATCCATCTCCTATTCCTACCTCCTCCAAGGCAAGGTCTATATTCAGCCAAGCCTGGTAGATTCAGTTGAGGCAGGTCCAGTCCTTCCTCCCTGTACCAAGTCTGAGCAAAGTGTCTCAGCATAGGCCCTAGGTTCCAAAAAGACTGATCATGCACCAAGCACAGGTCCTAGTCCCACTGCCTGGGGGCCTCCTAAACAGTTTAGGCTCATCAACTATCTCACTTATCCAGAGGGCCTGGCCCAGTACCATGGGGGCTCCTCAGCTATTGGTTCACAGTTCATGTGTTTCTGCTAGTTTGGCTATTTTTCCCTGTGCTTTTTCTAATCATGGTCTCAATATCTCTTGCTCATATAATCCCTCCTCTCTCTTGCCGGTTGGAATCCTGGAGGTTCACCTGCGATTTGGCTGTGGATCTCTGCATTTGCTTCCACCAGTCACTGGATGAGAGTTCTATCATGACAGTTAGGGTGTTTGGCCATCCGATCACCAGAGGAGGCCATCTCAGGCACTCTCTTAACTATTGTCAGTAGTTTATAGTGGAGGCATCTTTGTGGATTTCTGGGGGCCTCTCTAGCACTCTGCTTCTTCCTATTCCCATGGGGTCTTCATTTATCATGGTATCTCTTTCCTTGTTCTCCCACTCTGTTCCTGATCCAGGTGGGACCTCCCGCTCCCCTAAGCTCACTTTTCCCCGACCCTTGCCCTCTATTACCCCCCTCACTCCTAGTTTGCTCATGTAGATCTCATCCATTTCTCTGTCATTGGGCAATCTCTGTGTCTTACTTAGGGTCCACTTTACTAGGTAGCCTCCCTGGAGTTGTGAGTTGCAGTCTGGTTATCCTTTGCTTTACATCTAGTATCCACTTATGAGTCAGTACATACCATGTTTGTCTTTCTGAGTCTGGGTTACCTCACTCAGGATGATACTTTCTAGTTCCATTCATTTGCCTGCAAACCTCATGATGTCATTTTTTTCTCTGCTGAGTATTACACCATTGTGTATATGTACCACATTTTATTTATCCATTCTTCAGTTGAGGGGCATCTAAGTTGTTTCCAGGTTCTGGCTGTTACAAATAATGCTGCTATGAACATATTTGAGCATGCATGTGGTGGGAATGCAAACTTGTACAGCCGCTTTGGAAATCAATATGGCTCTTTCTTAGAAAATTTGGAATCAACCTCCCTCAAGACACAGCTATACCACTCTTGGGCATATACCCAAGGAATGCTCAATTCTACCACAAGAAATTCAAGCTTAGTGCTAGAGTTCTTGACTAGAATATCCAAGACCCTGACATAGATTTCCAATACTTCAAAATAAAATGAGGAAGAGTCTGACCATTGCCTTGGTTGAACAAGACAGTTGCAGATGCTGAAGAAGAGATCAAGTATGTCAAAGAGTCCAAAGACATCCTGATCTACAACTATTCCTTTTGATTCTGAAAGACTAGGGCAGACATAAAGCTACCATTGACTACTATGTATGAGAAATAAGATGAAGAGAATTGGATAACTACTATTAACTATGGAGTAACAGCAAAAAATCTACTTTAGTGTCAGTGAAAATAGGAAATATTACAAAGGACTAGGAAAAAATTCACATTTCAATATGAAACTTGTGAGCAACTTTGCAGTAAGAGGAAATAATGGGAGTCATACTTTAGAAAGTGCTTAAAAATAGGGAATATACTCTAACAAATAGAATATTTCTTTTCTTTTCTTCCTTCCATTCCTTCTTTTCTTATCTTTTTTTTCGGAGAGTTTCATGTAGTTTAGGCTATCCTAAAGCTTGCCATGTAGCAGAGGATGACTCTGGATGCCTTGTCATTATCTTCTGCCTGCTATAGGACTACAAGCATGTGGCTCTATACTCCATGTATAAAGTGTGAGAGATCAAATGAAGGACTCCATGCATGTTATGGTAGCAAGAGACCAACTGACCTACATCTGGAGACTCAGGAGCACACATGTAAAGCATAAAGAAAGGTGATGGAGGAATGAAGGCAAAAGTTGTTCCAGCAAAAAAAAGATGCCAGTTCAGGAAAGTCCCTTGTGACAGGACTATTGCTAGGATGAGGTATCAAACATCTTTTTATCTTATTGCTGTGATTTTCACTGTGAATGTTCATTGAACATGAAACAGTGACATTTCTATACAACCATATATTTCACTGATCATATTTCCCTCGTAGTCTTCTGATGTCTTTTTCTGCACTTCATTTGTCCCAATTGTCCCCTTTGACAGTTTTTTCTCATGTCTTCATGCAAAAGATATGCATCCATAATTTTATGTTCTTATATAACATATATGAATCAAACAAAAATCTATATATGTAACTGCCTTTCCTTTTTTCTTTTCTTCATATTTTCTTTTTTCTTTTGATTTATTGATTGATTTTGAAACAACATCTCTCTATATAGCATTGGCTGACCTGGAACTCACTATATAGACCAAACTGATCTAGAATTCATAGGTCTGTCTTCTTTGGCTCCTGAGTGCTGGGATTAAAGCTTGCACCACCATACCAGGCTTATAACTGTTTTTTTTCTATGATTAGCTTTATGCATCCAAAATAATTCTGTTTTTCTATGACTGGCTTTATTCACTTAATATAATTACCTCTTTGAATGCCTTTCCATAGAAGCAACATAACTTTATACTAGTTGGTGTTAGAGAAAATTATTATAGATGTATATATAAACATATATCTCATATTTTGTTGGATTTTGTCTGTGTTTAGTTTCAGGCTAATAATGGCTGTATAAAGAGAATTTGAGAATGTTTCCCATTTAGTCAGGGGGAAATGCCTGGTGGTGGAAATCTACCCAACTACCAAGACCTCATTCATCTTAGAGGAGAATTGGCTACTATCATTTACTAAACCAGCATGATTCCTAACTACATTGTAAATATTTATCATTAAATCATAAATAAGTTTACATCTCACTTCTCATCAGTGAAATGTGACTTGCAACAGATGGAGACCCTTGCATAGAACTACATCAAACTAAATTGCTAAGAGCAAATGACCTTGAGGTGGTTTATCTCCATCTGATTCATCTAAACAGAACTGAATTAATGGCTCAGGAATCATAGTGGAAGAGAGGTTGTAAAGATTGCAAAAGCAAGAGGAACAGGAAGTTTGCTGTGAGAATGTATCTTCTTCAAATATCATACAGGGTATATGCATGAAGTCTTATCAATGTGGCTTCCTAAACAATACATGAACAATAATATTGGTGGATATGCTAACATGGAAGAGAAGAAGCCCTTCATCCCTCAGCCACAGACAGAGAACTATAGACAACCAAGGAATGATGAAATTGGGAGAAATAGTCTTCCAAAAGGATGAACTTCCCAGTCAGCCATCCAATGCCAAATCATCAGCATTGAAATTTTATACATATAAGTAACATATATGGATGAAGCAGGTTGCATTCATATATTGAGAACATTTATATATGTGTATGTGAGTATGTATATGGTGGGAGTAACTACAGTTAAAGAAATAGAGGCCATTCATTTGAAAGAGATTATAGAGTGTGTATTGGAAGGGTTGGAGGGAGTAATCAGAAGGGGAAATGACACAATCATATTTAAATTTCAATAGCAAAGAATATTTCTTAAAATTGAAAAAAATCCTTTTCACAAGGTCAATATTTTTTTATTTTCTCAGAATATTTTATGCCATTATAACAAAACTAATCTGTATTATATTTTACTAAGTGTTCCAATGATATCCAATGCTAACTGTGACATCATGCTTTCAATTTTATTTAGTCCCACTCCTTTAGATAGCTTTCTCAGATTGGAATATCTATGTTCCTCTGACAAGTATCTAAAATGGGGTAGGTCAGGTACTAGAAAGTTAAGAAATAGATGAAGACAACCAAAAACAAAGTCAATAGCCTGTATTCTTTAGAGGTCTCTGGTCCCTGGATGGTAAGACTTTGTTGCTAGAGGTACCACATACTTGAGTCAAAGAACATGAAGAAATCATGGTGGAACCTCCACACCAACTGAATAGTTTTCAAAATGCTCAGCGTAGTTATAAATAATACAGAGATACAATCCCTGACATTAATAACAAGTCTGGTTATTAACATCATGGGTGTAATAAACTGCTTCATAACCAACTGAATTGAAGGCCCAGTTCACAAGATGGTACCCTTGCCTGTCACCATCATTATGCACAAGAATATGTGGCTAGAGAGTATGAAGATCCTGGGGAAGAACATAATACTAATATTCAGCTATGTTGACAGAGCAATAAAAGGCTCCCTAAGCTCTTATTTTATTCTGGGCGATTAGTCTGTCCCTCAACCCTAAACAGAGAAGCTTCTTTTGGAAGTTTATGGTGATTAACACAGAAACCCACAGTCATTAAAGTGGCTGAGAATAAGAGACTCCAAAGACTCCAGCTTAAAATGGGACATCTATATCACACCTCTTCTTCCCAAGACCCAGGAATCATCAGGAAAAAAAGAGGCCAAAAGTGTGTAAGAACCAGAGGTGGTAGATGATTCCAAGGAAACAGGTTTTATCTAGACAGAACAGGGAACTGCATATATGAATTCAATTGTTAGGACAGTTTGCACAAGATCAAGCTAGACAAAATCCAAGCAAATTAGATGTGGCAGGAGATCCAATTCCTAGCTGAAGAACTAATGGGAATTTCTGGCTTCAGGGAGAGAAAGTGTCAGATATCTTGAAGAATACAGTCTTTGAGAGAGAGGCTACCCTTGCTTTCACAGATTCCCCTGAACTAGTAACATATGACCATCAAGTAGATATCCTTTTTCTTCCTCCCTCTCTCCCTCCCTCCTTCCCTCCCTCCCTCCCTCCTTCCCTCCCTCCCTCTCTCCCTCTCTCCCTCTCTCCCTCTCTCCCTCCCTCCTTCCCTCCCTTCCTTCTGTTTGTTCTTAGAGAAGCACATGAAATTTGGAGGGAATAGTAACATGGGATAAGAAAGAATTGGAAAGAAGATATTGCAGGGTATAATTGATCTAAACACATAGGCATGAATAAAATACTCAAAGAATCATTTAAGTAATAAATGTAATAATGTTTTAAAAAAGAAAAAAGGAAAGGAAAAATAAGTTTATTTGTGTTGGGGGAAGTCAGAGAAGCCTGGAACCAATGGTAAATATAAACATCTCTATCTTTCTCATAAATCTCAACTCAAAGTTTCTAGCCCCTTCCATAGGACCCAGTTCAGCCTTCAGAGATCATGAAAACTCAAAGACTCTTCAAAATACCACATTTCTTTGGACACATTCCCATAAACCCTAAGTGTCTTGGTTAATTTGTAATGAGAAAAGGTTTATAAATTATTTTGTTTCCCAAAGCCAATGCTGTCATTGCCAATGAAAGTGAAATGAAAATTGCTGTTCTGGAGGGAGGTGAGGTCACATAGACCTCTACCTCAGGTATGTGCTGACTCTCCTGCTACACTGGTTATTAATGAGTCAGGATCTGCCCAATGAATCCACCATCCTAAAGAGCAAGAGGCCAGGTGAGTACTTTGTATTTCAGTCTGAGTGGTGGAGCCAGGAAAGAACAGAGGCCTGAGTAATTGCTTGTGTTTAGTAATGGGAATATTGATTAGAAACAGATCTACAGAACAGACAGAGAAGTCACAAGAATAATTCCATAGTTAAGAGATAAGTAAGAAATACAGAGAGTGCTCACAACCTCTGACCATAGGTCCCTGACAGGATGACTGTGGGGTAACACCAGGTTAACACAGTCTCTCTGTGAAGGGTGCTGAAGGACTGCGGTAAAAAGTTAATGTGATAATTCACTTTACCTTATAAAATGTGTAGACTATTTTGCAGTATCATTATTATAGTTGAACTTACCAGAGTTTCACACCCCCTAGTAAACATCTGAATGGAAATATAAGAAGCATGCAACTCTGGAAGACATAGATGTAAATCTTTTCCTGGAGTAAAAGGGTATTCTTGTATACACCACATTTATGAGTTAGAAACAGTAACTGAGTTTGTCTTGAGTGACCAGTGTTAAATTGAGCAGCTTGAAAACTTCCCTCTTGTACTTGGAATTGAGGTATCTCCCATTTCAATCATATCCTGATAAACACAAACTGATGCCATGCCTTTCCTTACTGTTTATCATTGTTGCTAACAGAACACAGTACTTTATGCATGTCAGAGCAGGGCTCTATTTTCAGCTACATTTGTATCCATCTGAGTTCTTTATTTTAGTTTGATCAATGTTAAGTTAAGGTTTTACATTTTTAAGATTCCTTTTTACATATCTCAAATGTATCTCCTCTATTTGAGTGTATTATAAATTGTATTATAATAAATTCATCAGTATAAAAATTAGCAAATATATGCAGAATTTTAAATGAAATATTTTACTAATTTAATTTTCCTCTTATAATATTTTAGCCCACACATAGTTACCACTATAAGCCTTTACTGATGCAGTGAAAACAAAGCATATTTCTGGTGGCATCATAAATATCAGGTCCCTCTTGTGTTTGTGAAATGAAACTGGGAGATAGGACAGTTTTCTGTCATGAAAAAACACACTGAAAGAACACTACGTTTTAGTAAATTCTCACAAGCTTTATTTGTATTTGGCATTAGCCTATCAAAAAAATAACTGTATTTAAAAATAATAACTTCAGCCAGACCAGTCACCCAGGCAGAAGTACAGCAGAGTTCTAATGCAAAAACAGGAGGTACCCCACTTTTACTTTCTTGGTGACAGTTGACGGTGGTTTCCCTGGGACAACCTGAAAGATTTAAGCAATAATTGTTGATATTATTATTCAAGGTGCAACTATGTAGCTTGGCTCTGTAGATCATTGTTACCTAGAAAGAGTAGGTTTTCATTTTAGTAATGGATACAGATGTTTTTAACAATATACCTGCAAAATATCTTTGTCCCTATAACTGTGTTAGGTAAGAAAAAAATCAGTTATGTTTTTCCTAACCAAAAAATTTTTGTGCCTTAAAGAGAACATTGTAGGTTACTAAGACAAAAACAAAATTTTTTAATAAATTGAGAAAGTGCCTTGTTCATATTAAATTTTAAGTTCTTTCAGTGTTTTTTATATAGGAATTGGGAAGAGTGATTAAAATTAAATAAATGTGATTAATTTATTTTTGCATAATGTAGCATTTACACTTGAAGTACATTTTTCTGAGACCTTTATCACGATATATATAAGTCTGAAATAATGTCTCATCAGTCGGTTCTTAATTAAATGTAAAACCTGGAAAGGTATCATTTTACAAATTTTCCTTTAAAAATTGGATTACTTTATCTTTTCTAGTCTGCTGGAGTAATTTTGGTTAAGAAATAGTTGTTAGTGGAAGCATTTTGGTAGTCTTTTGGTTAAATGATAATGTATGTTGTGATATAATAGAGTTCTTAATGAGGAAAGGATTCTACCCTTGATCAGCCACAGCAGCAAGTGCTGCTTCACAGAAGTGAAGTTCTGCAATGACACGATTCTGTGAGGTGCTGATATGTGCACTTCGTTCTTTTTTATCTTGTCAAAGGCTGGCAGGCATGTGTATTCTGACAGCATTGACAAAGGATTTTATATTATTTTTTCTGAGTTGGGTGGTAATTTAATTTAATAAAAGAAATGAAATGTTTGCCTTAGAGATATTACAAAGTTAAGGATGATGAATAATGCTAAAACAGCTGATTATATACCATGTTTGTGATCATTCCCTCAAGCATTACACAATTTATCTGTGTAAAGTGCAAAAGCAGATGTTGTGATGTTTTGTCAATATATTTAATTAAATTATTTTAAGTTGTTAAAAAAGGAAAACTTCTTCTTTAAAAATATTTCTTTGTTTTAGACAGATAGTATCTATCTTTGTTTTGTGTGCCTGAATGTTTTGTCTGCATGTGTAAATGTGTACTACGGTAATGCATTGTATACAGAGGACAGAACTGGGTGTCTGAATCTCCTGGAACTAGAGTTATAGTTACAGGCAGTTATGAGCCACCAGGTGGGTGCCAAGAACCAACCCAGCTCCTCTCCAACAGCAGCAAGTGTTTCTTACCACTGAGCCTTCTCTCTAGTCCTGCAAAATGAAAACTTTTTTTTACAACTGAAGGTATACAATAAATATCATCAATGGGTACGAAGTGTCAAAGTGAGAAATAAAACCGCATATAAGACTGGTCTATGTTTTAGAACATCTATCATGACTTTGTGAACAGAGATTGAGATGACTGTGGTTGCACCACACTAGCCGTGTTCTAGACCATTACAGTATCCTCCCTGACACAAACAGCTTTTGGATTTAAAGAGTCAATTAACTTTTGTGTTTCTAAGATCTGGTGTAGACAGTGCAAACAGTGCTACCATTCACATCAGACAGTTATAAAAGTAAAAACAGAAAAGGTGTCAAACTGACAGCTTAGCAGTGACTCATAAATTGTTATTGCCATTGGCCATTTCTATACTTAACTAATACAAAGTTACATTTACGATTTCTTAAAACTTTATGGATACAAGAGAAGTGAATAGAGAAAAAACAATAGAAAACAGCCATAAAGTCTAACCTGTAACACATAAAAAGGAAAAGACATAAGTTTGAGCATAGAGGTAGGGTCTTTATCATGGCCCAGTACAGAATATTAGTAAAATTAGGGTATATTCTATATCTGAAGTGCCTATATTGGGGAGTCTTCTGAACAAGAAAGAAGGTGTCTCTCATAAACTGGCACATGAGTTCACTGAAAATGGATGTTATGTGATCAGTGAGAGAGTTTTGGATGCAGAGAAATTGAGGAATGGAAGATACCACTTCACATTGAGCAAAAGATCCACTTGAGTCCGTATAAGATGAATAAATCCCTGATTGACTGGATCATATGAGTTACTAGGGATGGGCTGATATCTCCGTGAGTATAAGAGACTGAGATATCATAGAAGATGGTCAGACATGATTGATGGAGCTGGACACATGAGGGCCAGCTTTTGTTGTCCATTTCACTGAAAAGAATGGGTCTGTGTTCACTGTTGAGTTAAAAAAGGAATGATCATCATGACCCCATCACTGGTATTCATGTCTAGGTCTGTGTTGGTCCACACCATAAGACTTGATCAGGTAGAACGGCTGTAAGTCTTGAATGATACAGATCAGACTACACACAATAAAAATAAATGAATATTTTTAAAAATTACATTTTCAAGTATACATTTAACTCTGAACAAAATAAAACAAACTGAATATTTAACATTGACAATGGTATTTCAGTGGATATGACTATTATGAACACATGGTACCTTAGTTTGCAAAACCCTTTGCCTGTGAAGACAAATAGCCATTTTCTGAATTTAACAGTGGCCTCACACATCTGGGCACAGGAGTGATCTCGCAACGTGGTAGATGTTGTTAGGTTTCTTTTCCTTAACATTGCTTTTTACCACAGTACAGTGAATGCAGTTGGAAACCCAGATACTCAAATCTCAAGCACATGGTACAGATATTGCTTAGTCATTGTCATTCAAGGAGTCTCAGAGGCCACAGCAAACCTTAGGTTGGAGCATCTGGTCAATAATTGCATTTTTCCATCCTCACAGAGGTGGTGGGGTAGTTCTACTGCCATTACATTCCTGTGAATGCAAATAGTCTCTCAGGAAGTACAGTCCTAGGTAGGTAGAGCTTCATAGAGCTTCCAGGGATGTTAACTTTTCACTTGACCCACATTTCACTTGACTCACTTGACAGTGCGTATCTTAAATGAAGTCATATTTTCTAAGTTGGAGCAATGAAATAATAAGTAATGAACATATTTGTGATATGGTTCTGACAACATGTCATTGAACTCATATCTGAGCCAGCATCATAGTTCACAAATATACAAATGTAGGATGTTGTTTGTTGGGTACATGGTCTCAAATTGTGATTTCATATATATATATATATATATACTAGGTGACATTTCATCAAACTCAATTTCCTTCTTTCCTTCCTTCCTCTCTCTCTTTTTCTGTTTCTCTCATTCTTCCTTTCTTTCTTTCCCTCTATTTCTCTCTCTCTCTCTCTCCTTGTTTCCTTCCTCCTCCTTTCTTCCCCTCCTCCCTCTGTCCCTCTCTCCATCTCTACCTTTATTTCATCTTTTTTATGTGATGTAGTTTTTAAATTAAAGAAAAAAATCTTAACTGTACATTTCAAGGGGATTTTACAAGTGAAGAACTACTTGCAACAGAGTAGATAGAGGAAACACAATACTGTAAGAATCTCAAAAGTTCCTTTTGACTAACTAACCAAAAACAGACCTCTGCTGCACTGTTGAAGGGATCAGACCCCTTGGTAAACATCTGAGAGATTAGAGCACCTTTTACTTGCATGGGGCTTTTATAAGTGGAGTCCTACATCAGTAACTACTGCACATTTTGATGTTTTTATTAGTCCATATGATTTGTGAATATATTATTGTCTTTCTTAGGAGTATTATGTGGAATTCTCTTTTCAAAAGTGATCTGAATTGTTTGCAGTTAAGAAAACAAGTGAGAGTGAGCCTCCAGAATGCCAGATAGAAGACAAACCACCAATGTGGAGTGCATTTTCTATCTTTCAGTAATATTTGCTTCAGCAAGACAATTTATAGGGCTACATATTTATCATTATTTATTATGGCTTCCTTTACGAAAACTCTGATTTTGAGAAATGAGGAATGGCATTATGCTGATTGGTAAAATATCAGTCATCCAGGTCCCCAGGGTCCATCATTGTATGTGATGGTGTTTGGGATGGCCTGTCAATCTTAGAGTATTGTATTAATCACTGTCTTTTGATTTTTTTTTTTTTTGGTTTTTCAAGACAGGGTTTCTCTGTGTAGCTTTGCGCCTTTCCTGGAACTCACTTGGTAGCCCAGGCTGGCCTCGAACTCACAGAGATCCACCTGGCTCTGCCTCCCGAGTGCTGGGATTAAAGGCGTGCACCACCACCGCCCGGCCTGTCTTTTGATTTTGAGTGTGTTGATTTATCTGCTTTTCCTTGCAATCAGGGACAAGTTTTCCTTTGTCCAAGGGTTTCTCACTCTTTTGCTTTCTTGTAAGCATTCTTTTAATCAGTCATCAGAAATCAAGCAATATTCACAAATTTTTCTTGCAATTTCTAGTCAGTTTCAGCAATATCACATTCATGATTACTGTGGGTCACTTATACTGGAGCAGAGATGGGTTCTTCATCACTCTTGCTTCCATTCTTCCATCCTCTCCATAGTAACTGATGCCTCCAAAAGACTCTGGAGTATACTTTTTCCTTTTCCTCTTCCTTTAACCCTCGTTTTTTTAAAAAGACTCACTATGACCTCCTTTGTCTTCTCTTAAATGCCTTTACTCTCCACCTCAATTGACAGCATTTTATGTTTTCCTGAGATGTTTCTCACTCTTTTAATTCAAGGTCTTTGTAGTGCTTCTCTCACCAAGTCTGGGATTTTAGATATTACTTTTGAAGTTGCTTATCCACCTGCAGATGATGTTGGTCTAAATAGTTCTGTGGCTCCCTATTTCTTCCTCTAGATCCTTGGCCTTTCTCCTCAATGGGGAGGGAGACAAAATGAGTGAGCAGAGTCTGGCAACTTGTGAGACAGCTCTCTGGGAAGATGGTTAACCATTACAACTCTACTTTATTCCAGGAAGAAAATGGAATATAAAAGCTGGGGACAGTGGCTGGAGCATCATCTAATTTGCATTAAGAGGCAAGCTCCTAAGGCTCCTAGTATGTGCAGCAAGAAGGATTTTAGAAGGAATCTGTGCTAGGGTTCAAGATAAATATGTCAGTTTTTTATTTAGAGAGTGCTTTCAAAGAAGTTCAATAATCCAGGCCCAGGGACCTTTTCCAGATAAGGGCAGGTAAAGGCAGGAAGTTCTGCTAGGGAGGGAGGGAGTTCCCATGTTGACTAGCTTTTGAGAAAAGCAGCAGCTTTGACAAGCCAGAAGAGCCTTCCAACATAGTTTTGCTGAATGGTTGATGCCATGTGCTGTACAACCTCTTATTCTTGTAGGTTGTGAGCTATGGTGTGATCTTCCAGCATAGCAAAGACACTTGGCTCATGCTGTGAACCCATTAGGACAAATTTTGGTTATTGTGACTGCTTCATCTCTGGAGCATGGTGACTGATATGCGTACCTACATTGCTGGGGAAAAACAGCCATCCATGCTCCCCAGGCAGTGAAGACAGGGCATCTGATGAATCTGGAATAGGAATGTAGAATTGTATTTTGCTCATATCAATTAAAAATCATGGTCTGTTACAGGTCATATGTTGAAGGTTTGCAGTTCAAAGCTTCCATGATTGTTATTGGATGATTTAAAACTGTACTTCATTAGTTAATTTATAATTAAAAGTGGGATTAATGGAGCCCAGTGAGATTTTCCCCATCCATGTTAGCATTTTGTTTGTGACATATTTCAGGTCTTGTTTAGGCAGCCATGTTGAGGCTTAAAGGGTGTAGCTTCTCTGACATTTCTAGGAGATGGAATCTCAGAGCTGATATCTGATCCCTTGTCTCTTATAATCTTCCTACTTCTTCTACTCAAAAGTTTCCCGTGCCATTAGTTCAGGACTTGTATTCTAGATGGATGAACTGGAGCTTGGCACCACGCAGCCACTCGTTTTCTGATCATTTGTGGTCTTTTGTAATGATCTGGCCTTTTTGTAAAAAGATGCTTCTTTGTGAAGGATAAGAACCACAAGTAATGAATGATTGCTGAAAGCCAGAGAAAAAAGTCTTCCCCAGGGAAGAGCCCCAAATCCAATACAAAATGGTGGACACTGAAATCATGTACATACAACTAACATTATACAGATTAGTATGTGCATGTATATAATGTATATATATATACACATATATATTGTGTGTTTGTATATGTGTATATACATAGTTATGTATATATAATAATATATATACACTCACATACATATATGTATATATGTAACAACAACTAAAGAAAATGGGCCAGTCTCTATTCATTTGAGAGTAAGTGTGTGGGGGGACATTTGAAGTGGTTTGAAGGAAAAAAGGGGCAATGGTATCATTATATTTTAATTTCTAAAAAATAAAGCGATGGAACAACAGCATATTTAAAAAAAAACTTACCTTCTGTAGCACGAATTAAATTGTAATTATACAATGTTCTACTCAGAATTATAAATACTGAATATGATCTGGAAAAATAAAAAAGGGTGTTATTACCAATATGTATGTAGCATTCTATTTGCTCCACTTTAATAGGTGCAACTCATTTTCCAACATTGGGATGACATTCACATACATTGTTGGGGCAAGAGATTCCCCATTCATCTACCAGGATGCCCATCTTTTTTTTTTCAGCCTTTTCTACCTTTACTTTTTATTGATCTCTATTCGTTTGGTTTGCTTTTTTTTCTCTATTTTATTAGCTTACTGAGCAACAACTTTCTTTCAGCATTTTAGTACTTAGTATTTTGATTGGCCCAACCACTCTGCTTCCCCATTTCCCTGGCCTCATCCTAGCTAACACTGTTCTATGTCTGCTATTTGTTCTTTCACTTCCAAAACATGTGTAATAATACAGTCCGCATACTCCTCATAGACCCTTTAATGGGCCCTTTCTAGTTTCCTGGACTCTACACAGGCTCACTCCCACTTAAACACACATGTAAATATTGGAAGCCAGGAAATCACATTTGGGACAGTGGTATCTGTCTTTGTCAACACGAATTACTCACTTAATGGAGTAGTTTCAGTTTTCTGCTGTAGCCATTACCTGTACTGCAGTGCACTATAGAGCCAGTCCATGACGAAGGGGAGACTATAAATATTTGTCAGTTCTTAGGTTCCCAGCTCGTCTCCTCACTCTGTTTAAACTTCTTCAGATCCTAGGCTTCACTGCCAGCTCTGCCCCAGTTCTTGATGGTCCAGCTGATTGTCCTTCCATAGTTGAAGACTGACAGGAGAAACAATGATCTCACTGGGGCTGCATGGCTCAGCCTGGTGCTAATTTAAGCTGTAACTGTCTGCTTGTGCAAGGGACTCTCACCCAAATTAAAATGGTTTGCTTACGTGTTCTCTCACAGGAATAGATGTGGTGTCCTGAAGTTTCCTTTCGCTGCACTACATTAATGGGCTGTCTAGCACACTGCCTTCTTCTTTACTATTTCCATTCTAGACTTTTGAATGGTGTATGATTATCCTAGACACCGTATCAGTAGAGACACTGAACATTTCCCCAGTAGATATCTTTTATCAGATGATGAATCCTTATCCTGGACACCTATCCTGGCACATTTAGTCTTTTTATGATGTTGTGCATTCTGTGAGATTTCATCACATTGAGTGTTCTCACCCCTCTAACAGCCCTCACCTGAGTTTGCACACATGCATGTGTGTCAATGTGGTATGACTTCATAAGAGCTTGCCCTTAATTTGATGTAAGCTGTCATTTGAACCATCTTTCAGATGAATTTTTGTTCTTAATAAATTTTTCATATGTAAGAAAATTGTGGGGTAGTGAACCAAAGACAATTTAGCATGATCAAAGTCCAAATTCAGACTCTACATTTACCAGGCTTGATGACTGCCTAAAGAGAAAATCTTCTCATAGAGCATCATTGAATGCATCTTGCATCAAGGTTTTAATAGCAAAGAACCCAGAAAAACTACCTCCTGTGTGGCAATTGGTAGATTAAAGTAAAGCAAGTAAGCAGTGCAACAGAAGCAAAAAATGTGCAGTTAGCTGGGGGCATCCTTAAGTTTCTAGAACAAGGTTGGCTAATTTTCCAAAGGAGTTTGGATGAAAGGTTTAGAAAATGGGACAGATAATTTTCAGAATAAACTAAAGAAATATCCTGCTAAGATTAGGTGGAGGAACCTTTGCTCTGCCATAACATCATAGGCATATTCTGAGTGGAATTATAAATAACCCACTATTTTTGTTTTAATTTTAGATATAATGTACATTAAGAGTTGATATATTTAATGATCATTAGTGAAGTTCTCTTATTTACACCAGGACTAGCAAATATCAGTATATACTGGAGTTATGTTTGTTTGCACAGTTTGTCACTTTTCATTGCTTCTTAGATGCCAACATCATATCACACTTAATGCTGCATTTTCTATGAAAGTTGGTGGATCTCCTTTCAACAATACATGCATTCTGAGGTATTGAGCAAACTCACATTAGCACAAATGGAAAGCACATACTCCTAAATTCGTGGGATGAGGCTTTTTATATGGTCTAGGCTGGCCTTGAACTCCCAGACTTGAAGGATTCTCTGTTCCAATCTCTCAGTACCTCCAGAGAGTATAGGTGTCCTCCTTGTGCTCAGGATACTGTCATTTTTCATCATTCATTATGATCAGACAAATAACATGACAATAATCTAAAGCAAGTTGTGCCAAATCAAGAATGGTCTTCTAGAGTCTGACAATAATTTTCTTTTCACAAACTATATCATGAGTACTTGGAAATTTCTCCCCTATTTTCTACTATCTAGTTCTTTACTATAGAGAATGCAATTAAAGTCCACAGCTTTGATTCTCATGTACCTAAGGAATGTCAACCTTTTGATTATTCTCTCTTCAGGAGTGTCTCATAAATGGTATGTTTGGAGTTGATGCACTTTTGAATTATTTTGTATGCAGTTGCCTTTTGTACATTCAAAGGTTTGGCAGGAGTGTGTCCATTAGCATCATCTGCCTCTTGAATATCTTTCAGGCCATGATTAGCAGTCCCATGAAATCATGTTGAAGGAATCATTAAGTCAACCTTGCAATGTATGCTGGCTGTTCCATTTACTCCCTCTGGGTCCTACAAGGTATGTGGAATGTTCCATTTACTCCCTCTGGGTCCTGTACATTTTGAAAAAAATTCATTTTCTTTCTTTACCCATTTTTCCGCTATGCATAGAAAATATAAGACAAGAAAATGAGATTTGGGATATTGTTGCAATGCAGGGAGTGATGAAATCAGGGAGTAACTTCATGCAGCATTGACGGTTTGTCCTGAAGTTTAATTTTCTGCACTGATTGCCTGGTCAAGCAGCTCTATGGTTGTCATTATATATAGAACAAGCAGAGGGTTCAACACATCCACAGCACTCACTGGGTTTTTATACTCTCTCCTCTGTCTTACATTGCTGTGTAGTTCTTCATATAATAACAATTTGGGGCTGGTGAACACCAATCACTTCACTTCTTTGTTTTTTCTCTCATTGTTACCCATTATTCTTATAAATCTTTACTCCATTGTGTCCAGATACTGTTTAGTCTGGGTAAGGAACAAAAATGTGTACATATTTAGTATGTAAATAATGTTTTTTATACTGTATCTGGTAGGGTACTAACCCATCACCCTCAGATCATTAATACAGAAAGTTAAGAGAGTACCACCTTCTCTTTCAGAGAGTAACCAAATTAGTATGAAGGCTTTGTCAGCTGGTGAACTAGCCACTTACATGAGCTGATCATACTATATGTGACTCATTGCACCCCTCCACTTACAGCTACTAGAGTCCTCCTTTTCCCCAGGTATTGCATAAATGATTTAGCAAATCAGCTGCCAATAAAACTGCTTTTCTTGTGGCTTTTGTCATGTCAGGCATCTTGGTTGGTTGGTGATTCCTGCACCTCTTTGATGAAGCATGCTTGAACATGGTGGATGAGTCTTTGATGTATTCTTGGATTCTGTTGGCAAGCATGCATTGAGAATTTTTGCACCTATACTCACAAGTGAAATTGCTCTATAATTCTTTTTCCTTTGTTGTGTCTTTGTGCGTGTGTGTGTGTGTGTGTGTGTGTGTGTGTGTGTGTGTGTGTGTGTGTCTGTGTGTGGATTTGGTATCGCAGTATCTATGGCTTTATAAAAGTAATTTTGCAATGCTCTTCTGTTTCTATTTTGTGAAATAATTTGAGGAGGACTAGGATTAACTATTCTTTGAACCTTTTGTATAATTCTGTGCTAAAACAATCTAGTTCTAAAGTTGGTGGCTGGGATAAAAACAATGAGTGGGGGAGGGAACTTATGAAGGGAAGAACTGTGTGGTCTACTTGAGATGGGGGCTAGAGGAGAAACTTAAATTTTGGAAAGACAGACTATAAGGAAACAGAGTTAATTCATGTGAATGCCCTAATAATAACTTCCAAAGTACCCAAAATTTTTCAGTGTCACATTAAAGGAAATAAAAAAGAAGCATGTCCCCAGGATATTAAAAAAAAGAGAGAGAGATAGCCAAGATGTGAATTCTCTAATTCTCTCTCCCTCTGTCTTCTGTCCTTCTCTGTATATCTATTGTTGGAGTCTGAATCTGTGTCTAGCTAAGTGATGACTAGTGGATCTTTCCATCCCTGCTCTTTCTGTCTCTCTGTATGTTTCACAAAAGACTATGCTTTGTATTTACTGATTGGCATGGGAGTCTCACCTGCCAGAAGTAATGAGGGATACATTAGAGGAATCATTAAATATGTTTTACAAGAGAGTAAAAATCACTGACTCCAACTATACTCAACTTACCCAGATAACAAATTCCAGTGCACTCAGATATCAACGTATATCCATTTCACTTCCATCATTTATAGTAAATATTTGTTCATAATGTTGCAAACTACTTGCTGTTTTCAGCATTTAATACCATAACATACATTCACTCCTTCATCATTCTTGAGTCAGGGGCAGGGGACACTACATATTTTAGGTTTAAAGCTATGCATTAGCTTTGATTTAAAAGGTAAGTGAGATTCGTTATTGCACTGTTCTCTAAAAGTAGCTTAAATAAACAGAGCGAGAGTACAGTTGAATAGCAATCGTAAATTTGAAATGACCTCAAGGTGCGGTAACTGTGGCTGTGAGGTCCAGGAAAACTTCTGTGTTCTTAGAATGTAAGGGATGTTTTCATAATGATGTATCCACATAGGAGAGTGTACATGCAAGTTCACCCTTGCCATCAGTACATGCTCCGTACAATGCAGTGCCATTCTGGTGCTCCTAACCACACTTTCATCTTCTGACACCACAGCAGAGAAGAGTCACTTTACACTTCTAGCCTGCCCCTCTATGATGCTCACTACTCAGTTAAAAGTTTTTCTTGCTTATTGATGGAACAAGTGTTTTTTAAGAGGTGATCCCAACTCCCTCACCCTAACTGTCATTGTTACTCCTTGTGACATGATCCTGTCAACCTCTTGGGGATGAGCTTGGAGAACATTCAGCATTCATCTTGGGAGTTGCCTTCAATGTGTAGCCATAGTAGGCTTGTAGGCCCAATTAGCCAGTGAGTTCCCATCAAGAAGCCAGCACCACAGGTGCATCGTACCTGCATGGGTGAGGTGCTTTCTTTTAGCACCCAGTCTTCAAAGGATAGGACAGTCTCTGGAAGTTGGGTAAGTGCAGATGTGCAGATGTCTGAATTGATACTTCTCTTTCAGGGAAGATTAGCTGCTTAAGTTGAATGATCATAGAGGGAAGGATCACTCCAAGACCTAAACTTAACATGGTTTCAAGGAGGCTGCAGGTGAGAGATGCTATCCTGGAAATTTCCTTTGTGGTGCTCTTTTTAAAGACAGTGGCAGTGTATCTGTTTCCAGTAAGGTGGGGTCCTGGTGATGAAAACTGTTTGTGAATGTTTCTCAGAATTCACCTGCACTTGTTTTTATTTGGAAAACACAGACATTGTTCACTAGGCTGGTAAAATATCTCCTGGAATTTAGTTAGCTACAAGAGCAATTTGAGATGTCTTTGTTGGCCTCTGCATGTTTATACCCAAATTCTGCTTTCCAATGGGGTTCAATGTGCATTCAGATTCTTTTTATTGGAAATGATTGGGAAGCATGATATAATGAGAAATTAATATCCTTCTTAGAGATCTTCAAATTTGGGGCTGTGAAAAAGGAGCAAGAGTTAAACTGATGTTTCAATATCCAAATTTCAAGTCCATGGTCATTTTAGTAACTGAATGAGTGCAACCTCATGTCACGCAGGTAGGAGATTCTTGCTATATCAACTTCCCCCAAACACATATCCATTGTCCCCCAGAGCTTACTTTTTGCTCATTTGGTGTTGGAGACATGGTCCCTACTTAATCCTGGCTGTTATGCAGCTTGCTGTGTAGACCAGGCTAGCCTCAAAATCACGGGAATCCTCCTGCCTCTGCCTAAAATGTGCTGGGATTAAAGGCATGTGTCACCCTTCCCAGCCCAGATATTGCTTTTGAATCAAAGAGGTATATCAATTATTATTAGGCTTTATATTAGCTACCCATGCATCTTTGACACTATTCTAATGCTTGTCTGTTTATGTTCCAATTATATTTATATTAGTTAAGTTTTATATCCCACAGTTCAAAATAGATGCCACGGTTGTTCACTATTTTCATATAGTATCTATTTTGCTTTACAGTAGAGAAAGGTCAAACATCTTAGCAGTGATCCTCCTATGAAAGAAATATGTTCATATAACCCTGTTTTAGGCACATTCACAACTGATTGCTTTTTACATTTTTGTAACGTGATTATATATGATTGGGTGATATTTTAAGTAGCATTTACCAATTTCAAGTTTATAAAGTAATTTTGGAAACACTTACAAGCAAACATAGCACATATATGTATGTACACACAGACATATACAATTGCAATTATATATGAGTGTGCTGACAAAGGAGAATTCAAAAATTATCTTTCCTGATATCTGATAGTCATTGTCTTAGTTGGGGTTTTATTGCTGTGAAGAGACACCATTAAATTGGAGATAACCTATAATTGCAGAGAATTTTATTCCTTATTTCATAGCATGAAGAATGCTAGCATGTAGGTAGACATCTTGCTGGAAAAGGATCTTAGAGTTCTACATCTTGATCTGCAGGTAGGAGAAGAAGACTTTGCCATACTGGCCAGATTTTAACTCATAAGACCTGAAAGCCTGCTGCTGCAATGACACACTTCTTCCAACAAGGCCACAGCCCTTAACAGTGCCACTCCCTGTGGGCCAGGCATTGGAGCACATGAGACCATAGGGGACATAACAATTCAAATTATCACAATCACTATTTTCTTTTCTCATTTTCGTTACTCAAATTTGATTATTTTTTATTTTTCCCTTATATTTATTCTCATTTTTGATCTTTGAGGAATTTGTATTATTTAAACTGATCATGTTTATACCTTGACCATTCCTCCCAGATTGCCATCATACTCTACCCACCCATCTTTGTGTCTTTTTAGTTTTTTTTAAAATCTGAAGCACAGATTGGGTTGTTCACATACTCCTGGGTGTGGGACCATCCACTGGTTCATGGTCAGCCTATTAGGGGCTACAGTTCAAAGGAAGCTGACTCCACCTTTCTTGGTAGCTATCAGTTGTCAATAGCATCTTAGTTAGGGATTACAATTTTCTCTGAAGCAAGACTATTTCCTTTCTGGTAAGTATCTACCTGTTACTAGTTGCTGGGATCTTAGAAACCTGTAGTCTCTCTGCATCCAGGACTCTTATCAGAATGCAGTTTGATCACTGGACCCTCTCACCTCATTGTGGATTTTAAGCCAAGGATTAATTGTAAAGCATTTTAAAATGCTAATACCTATTAATAGCAATATAAAGTTGAATTTTTTCCTCACTGTTACAGTTAATTATCAGCAATTCAAACAACAGGAATTCGTTGGTACCCAGGGAACTTCTTAGTTCAAAGACATAATTTAACATTACTTATGAACATAAGAAGATAGTGTCTATACCTTTTTGACATGCTATGGAGAGCATAGTCCAACTTGTTTAATGAGTGTCCCCTGGAACATTTTGCAGTGACCCATGATCATTACAGAATGATTTCCAGAGATATGGCTGTGGGCATCTTCTTCACATCTCAGACTGCACTGGGAATTCTGGGAAACTCAGCTTTGCTTTGTTGTTTTATTATTGCTGACTTCTCTGGAATCAGGGCAAAGCCCACAGACCTGATTGTCAAACACCTAACCTGGGCCAACTTCATTGTTCTCTGCAAAGGAATCCCACAGACCATTGCTACTTTTAGTCAGACTTACTATTTAGATTATGTTTCATGTAAACTTGCCTTATATTTTCATAGAGTTGCCAGAGGAATGTCCCTGGCCTCCACATCCCTGCTGAGTGTCCTTCAGGCCATCACCATCAGCCCTACTAATTCCAAGTGGGCCCAGCTCAAGGTCAGAGCCCCCAGGATCATTGGCCCTTCAATGGCCCTGTGTTGGGCCCTCCAACTGTTGAGATACGGTTCCATTCCTGTGTACACAACTGACATATGGGGTGGAAGAAATGTTAGTGGGATAAAAGATTATGGATACTGTGCAGTTATGAGTCCTGGGAGACTAATAGAGACAATATTTGTAATCCTATTTTCATTCTATGATATCATCTTTTTGGGACTGATGATTGGGGCAAGTGGCTACATGGTATTCATCCTGCTCAAACACAAGCAGAGGGTGCAACACATCCACAGAACCCTGTCTCCTAGGTCATCTCCTGAGACCAGAGCCACCCAAAGTATCCTCACACTAGTGAGCAGCTTTATGTTTTTCCATGTAACCTCTATTGTCTTTACATCTTATCTGTCTGTCCTTGAAGGAACCAGTAGGTGGCTGTTCAACACCAGTGTAGCCATGGCTGCATGCTTCCCAACAGTGTGCCCTTTTCTGCTCATTAGGCAGCACACCTCTGTTTTCAGGCTCTGCTGTTCCTGTTCTCATCAGACAAGTCACTGTGCTTGTACAGTCAGAGAGCTCTAAAAGCAGTCCTGTCTGCATCCCTCTTCACATTTCTTTTACTAAGTTCTGTTCTGTGTATACACTGACACTATGAACCTTCAAAGTAGCTTCAGACTATCTACAGAGTTTCTTCCAAATACTGCTTGTACTTTAGCCTGGGACACAGGCAATCCACCCTGTATTTTGTGAGTGGTGGAAAAATCACCACTTGTTGTTTCCATGGAGAATATCACAGTAGCAGAGATAATTAAGCTGTGGGCATATGGGGGTTCCAGTGATTTAGGTGAGCCTCTATGAGGACTGGATGTCAATCACCATTCTCAGATTCCATTCAAATATTAACCACCGCAGGACTGTACCTACCTGCATCCTAAATTAGAAAGACAGTGGTGGTGGCTGTCAACAAATTTAAAATGATGAAAAAGTTTAAATAGCATTAGGTAGTAATGAAGACATGCAAGTCATAGACACAGAAAGGAATGTAGAATCAGTAGATGTTGTGTTTCTTAAATCAAAAGTATATTCATACCTCTGCAAAGATTACATGTGGAGTAGAAATACATTTTTAAAAATCAGCCTTACATAAAATTTAAATAAAAATATTCAGAATTGAACTTTAGAAACTGCATGCAAAATAATAAACACTGGAGACATTTATATAGATAAGCATCAGGTTGTTAGTTTAAATTATTAAGATGAATGACAGATGGGAAAATACAACTGGGTAGCACAATCTTTGTTGTCCCTGTTCTTGGGAGGAAGAAATGGGAAGATTGTGTATTTGATTTCCATCTAGGTGATGTACTGAAATTCTGTCACCAAAAAAGAAAGTTGGAATGTTCTAGAGGCTGATCTGAGAAAAATCAGGATACACAATTAAAAGAGAACTTTTAAGCCAACTATGGTGCTATAAATTCTCTCTAGGGGAGAAGCTTTACTTCTTTTATTTTAAAAGTTTTAGTATTACCCATTAACTTCCAAAGCTGCCTGAACTGAAACACTGACCTGCTCTGAAAAGAAGGGAATTCTGCCAGCACGTAGCATCAGGGTGCAGAATGTAGCATTGGTGCTTCAAGGGTCTCTTGGCTATCATCACATTCCACAGAAATTGTGCTTCCACCCTCAGTCAAAATGTCCTGATTCTTTATAATCCTCTCCTCCCACCCACATTGTTTTAAGGTAGTACATAATCATCACTGTAAAGGTTTAACTCATCAATCTACAATTCCTATTTTAAATTAATATTTCCTTTCATGAATGTCTGAGTTTTATGTGGGGAACGATCTAAGATTGTGATTTCATTTTTGAAATGTGAGTTTATCAAGTACACAATCAGCAGCACTAAAAGAACAAAACAGTAAAAAAACTGGAAGCTAATAAAATTCCAGACCAGACAGATGTTCACAGCATCCAGCATACACTGACCTACATACTCAAACCATGAAATGTAAGAATCAGCAGGAGAAGAGTGCTTCTTGGAGAGGAGACCATGAAGAAGGGGAAGGAACTGAAACTGCCCTGGTGATGTAATATATGATAGAATAATTTTTATTTTTTTGAGAATTTTTTTTCATTTCACATACCAACCACAAGACTCCCATTCATCCATCCTCTTGCTCCTGCCCAGTCCCCCTCTCTCTGGTCCACGCCCATCCCCTCTTTCAAAAGGGTAAGACCTCCCATGGGGAGTCAGCAAAGCCAGGTACATTCAGTTGAGGCAGAGCCAAGCCCCTTCCCCATGCATCATGGCTGAGCAAGGAGACCCACCATAGGTAACAGCTCCAGAATACCAGCTCATGAACCAGGGATAGATCTTGATCCCACTGTCAGGGGACCCTCAAACAGACCAACCTACGAAACTGAATGACACATTTCTTAATGTAACGTTTCATCAACCATCTGGAAGTTTCCATTTAACAGTACATGTTTTCAGCTTTAAGGATTTTCTTTCTCTTTTCTTTCTGTTTTTTTTTTAATTTAGATACTTTATATGCTGTGGGCCATATCTTGAGCATGAGAGGGAATATAAGAGAATGTGTGGTCTTTCTAAGGACCACTCATTGGAAAAACCTAAAATTATTTTTTTATAAATGAACCAAAAATACATACTGGGGGGGAAATCCATCTTCAATGAATGGTGCTGGTCTAACTGGATGTCTGCATGTAAAGGAATGCAAATAGACTCATATTCATCAACCTGCATCAAAACTCAAGCTCATGTGGATTAAAAATCCCAACACTGAACCTAATAGAAGAGAAAGTAGGGAATAGTTTAAATGCATAAGTATAGGAGACAATTTCCTAAAGAGGTACCACAGGCACTAAGATCAATAACTTACAAATGGAACCTCATGGATTTGAAAAGTATCTGTAAGCCAAATGACACCTACAATAGAATAAACTGCAGCCTACAGAACGGAAAATAATTTTCATCAACTTTCTTTCCAGTGGAAGGCTTAGTATCCAAAATATATAAAGAACTCAAAAAACTAGATATCAACAAACCAAACAACACAGTTAAAAAAATGAAATACCCGTATAGACAGAGAATTCACAATAAAGGAATCTCACAGACTGAAATTACTTAAAGAAATTTTCAACATCCTTAGCCATAAGGTAAATGCAAATCAAAACTGATTTGAGATTTAATCTTACATCTGTCAGAATGACTAAGATCAATAACAAATGTGACAGCTTATGCTGGCCACATGTGGAACAAGGGAAACACTCCTCTATAGCTCGTAACAGTGCAAATTTGTACAGCCACTATGGAAATACAGCAGTTCCTCAGAATATAGGGAATCAGTTCACCTCAAAATCCAGCTATATCACTTTTGTATATATATTCAAAAGATGTGCCATCCTAACACACGGGCATGTGCTCTACTATGTTCATATTATTCATAATGTCCAGAAACTGGAAACAACCTAGGTATCCCTCAAAAGAAAAATGGAAAAGAAAATGTCATATATTTACACATTGGGGTATTACTCTTGGTAGACAAAACAAGATCATGAAATATGTAGACAGATGGAAGGATCTAGAAAAAAATCATCCTGATTAAAGCAAACTAGATGTAGAAGGACAAATAAGATATGAAGATATGTACTCACTTATGAGTAGATATTAGTTGTTAAGTAGTGAATAATCACAACTGACAGAGAAATTAGAAAAAGCGGGGAGAATGAAACGGGGATGTATAGATCTCCATGGGAAGGTAAGTAGAACAGATTTTGTTGGTGAACTGTGGGCAGTTAGGGGATGGAACCAGGAGATATCAAATTGGAGAGGGAAAGATGGAGGGAAAGAGTTTGGGGAGAGAGTAAAATAGGTGGGCATTTAGGGGGTTATATGGAAACCCAAGGCAGTGGAAATTTCCTGAGACCCATGAGAGTGTACCTAGCAGTAATTCCTGGTAATGGAGGATGTGGACTCTGAACCACCAATCTTCTGTAACCAAGCTAGGCTCACAGTACTGGACCTGGACACCAAACCTAGCAACAAAACTTACTCCATGTCCTGCCCACAGATGCACTGAATCAGTGGTGACTGAGAACTTACGGAAGTCACCAACCAGTGACTGATCTCACTTGATGACTAATCCATGAAATGATTGCCTACCAGAGGCTAAGATCACTTAAGAGGGAGGCTACCCCAGGAATGATATTCAAATTAATTTAGCTTCCCAAGGACGGTGTTAATAAAGCATAAAGGAAAGTTAAACAAATAAAGAAGAAAGCCTTCATTATAATATTCCTCTCTGTGTATTCTGGAAACTATAAAATACAGGGAGGAATATTAATCACTTCTCACTTCTCCTACCTTCATAGTATAGACCATATTTTTTGGTAACCAACTATAGAATGAGAAAAATAATTCCCTGATAAAGATTCAAGTGAAAATATAGAAATGGTAACAAAACAGCAATAGATCTATGTGGTGATCATGTGAGAGCACAGACGTAGTAGGATGACGGGCAGGTAGAACATGGATTTGAAGGAGATGGCTGAATGTGTAGAGTTGCTAATCAATTATCACATCACAGGAAACACTACAAGGACCAGAAGAACAAGCAAAAGAATGGAAATTGCCCCAAACAAATAATCAAGTTTCTTTTTGTACAAAGGTCAGAGGTAGAAAAGGAAATACGAAAATGTTTTAATGAAGAACATTAACTGCATTGAAACTAATATAATAAAGATAATGATTCTGGTCACTTGAGTCCCCAGAAAAAGTGATAAAAATAGAAAAATGTGGGCTGGGTATTTAGTGAATTATTTTTTGCTGAAGGTGAGTGAAAGAGATCTGTCATCTCTGTCCAAATCAGTGATGTCCTAAGAGATGCACTCATGATTATTTGTGTGTGCCTATGGTGATATTTCTGGAAATTTAGGAGAATACTGAATTGGTATAGGATGGCAAATGAAAGATGAACTAGATATGAGATCCTGGTCCTTAGACAGAAATTCCAGATTTGTTTCCTCATTTAATCCTAGTCTGGGGCTAGAGAGACTGTCCAGTGTATTCTTGCTTGCTGCAACAAACAAGGGGATCTGTATGCAGATTGGCAGACCCCATGGCAAACCAGATGTGGTAGCTCATGGGTAGAACCCCAGTGCCCCATTGGCAGGATGAGAGGTGAAGACCAGAGAAAACCTGGAATGTAGTGGACTACATAGTAGCCATTTCTATGAAATTCCTTTACAGAGAAGAACCATGAGGTAAGGCCAGTTTGGTTGTTTAATGATGATATCTATGGATGTCAATCTAATCTTGATGTATTTAATAAAAAGAAAGCAAGACCTGATTTCCCAGCGTTCCTAGTACAATATGACAGATAAAGAGGATTCTTTTTTAAGCTGAATATCAAATGTGGATTTATTAGATTCAGTAACCTTCCAAATATTAACATAAGTGGGAAATCCTCTGTGTACACATATCATTGTAATATACTTTTAACAGTGTGTCAATTATAACAGTAAAGACATTAGAAATAAACTTAACACTAAGTGTCTTAACTAAGAATGATTCAAACAGTATATCCATATGAAAAATAGTATGTATTCATGAAAAATGATAGTGTAAAACTGTATTGACAGACATCACCCCTTAATTTACATTTAGAAGTTTTTGATACATTTTTATTGATTCTTTGGGAATTTCACATCACGCTCCCAACCACATTCATTGCTTAGTCCCTCCATATCTGTCCCTCATCCTCAGGGTATCTCCCCCAAAGAAAAATTAATAATATAAATTAAAAAAAAAACAAAGCAAGCAAGTGAACAAGCAAACAAACAAAACAATTTGCATCTCCTTTCCCTCTTTGCCAACACATCTTCATTTGTCTTACTTGCATTGGAAGCTGTGGTGTGTCACACTATAGCTTTTGTCCACACAGCTTTACTTGTAAATGTTCATTGCAATGAGTTGTTTGTCTGGTTAAAGGACTCTGGCCTCTGCTATACCGTCCATACTGGGGCATCACTAAAACTCCTCTCGGATACCATGCTGCTGCCCCAAGTCATGGAGATGCTGCAGCTATGGTTCTATAGGACCAGTTCAGGAAAAGGATTTTAATGACCAAGTCTCTGGATGCCATTCTGTCATTGCCATTATGGTTCTTCATTACTCCACATGCCATTCTCTCCTAGTCCTTGGCCATTTCAAATAAGATCCAGAGCACTCTTGGTAGATATGCAGACCTACATTCTTCATAGTATGTCAACTATTGTCCTGCACAGTGGCCACTAGTTTCCATACATACATAATGAGAAAATCTGTCCTTTCAGTGAGGTGTTTCCTAAGTCTCAATGAATTCCCAATTATTTGAGTTAAGAAAATTATGCCGGGCGGTGGTGGCACACACCTTTAATCCCAGCACTCGGGAGGCAGAGGCAGGTGGATCTCTGTGAGTTCGAGGCCAGCCTGGACTACCAAGTGAGTTCCAGGAAAGGCGCAAAGCTACAAAGAGAAACCCTGTCTTGAAAAACCAAAAAAAAGAAAATTAGCCATGAATGACATTGTAATAACACAAAACTTTCTATTGTCATTAACAGTTGTCAGCATTTTTCACAATTTTTTTACAATTAATAGCTGATTTTAAAATCCACAGCTTCCATGTGAAGTGGACTTAATCAAGTACTTTCAAATGAATATCCTGTGTACAGACATACTACAGGTTCCCCAGGTCTGATCACTGGCAAAAGACAGAAACTAAACATACCGAGACTGTCTGGATACAAAGAAAATAGTAACCTATAACAAAATGCTATGGACAAGTGGTACATGCTGAGAGTTAGAGATGAGTTCAGCAGTATGCACTCATCCAGATTCCTGGATACTGTTCTCTCCTCTGCAAACTGGATGTCTGAAAGAAAGCAACTCACCTGTGCAAGTGGGATGCATCTGTGATGTTGGCTGCAGGATGGGGATGCTTTGGCCAATGAAACCTACAATCCTCATAGAGTAGGAAGCTGACAGTAACCCCTAGGATTAATGTTGAATATTCTCAGAGTTTATTCAAATAGAAGATGACAGGATGATAACACATGGTCAGGGAATAACCAAGTATCTGCTGTTGATATCACCCCTTGAAAAGTATTGCTTCACATAGTGCTGTGGACATTCCTCTTAGCAATGCTTTCATTGTGTCCCATTAAGTATGGGAATGTTGTGCATTCAGTTTCATTGACTTCTAGGAAGTCTTCAATTTCTCTTTTATTTCTTCCTTGACCCAGTAGTAATTCTGAAGAGAGTTGTTCCATTTCCATGAATTTGTAGGCTTTCTGACGTTTCTGCTGTTGTCAAAACCCAGCTTTAATCCATGGTGGTCTAATAAGGTGAACAGGGGTTATTTTGATTTTCTTGCACCTATTGAGACTTGCTTTGTGATTAAGTGCATGATCAATTTTGGAGAAGGTTCTACAAGGTGCTTTGAAGAAGGTATGTTCTTTTGGGTTTGGGTGAAATGTCCTGTAGATATCTACAAGGACCATTTTAGTCATAATGTCAGTGTGTTCCCTGTTTCTCTGTTTAATTTCTGACTTTCATTCCTGCCCATTGGTGAACATGGGTGTTGAAGTCTGCCACTATTGATGTGTGGTTTTGATGTGTGATTTAAACCTTAGTAATGTTTCTTTTACAAATGTGGGTGCCCTTGCATTTGGGGCATACATATTCAGAATTGAGGTGTCATCCTGGTGGATTTTTCCTTTAATGAATATGAAATGTCTTTCTCCATCTCTTTTGATTAATTTTGGTTTGAAGTTTATTTTTTTTAGATATTAAGATAGTTACACCAGCTTGCTTCTTAAGACCTTTTGATTGGAAAAACTTTTTCCAAAACTTTGCTTTAACTCAATGTCTATCTTGGATGTTGAGGTGTGTTTCTTGTATGTTGCAGAAGGGTCGATCCTGATTTCATATTTATTCTGTTAGTCTATGTCATTTTATTGGCAAATTGAATCCATTTATATGGAGAGATATTAATGACCAGAGGTGTCAGGGTCTGGTGCTGTTCCTTTTGGGGGACGGGTGTGTGTAGGAACAGAGTCAACAACACAGACATTGGAAGGATGTTGAAGCAACAAGCTCAGTTTATTCAGGAAGAGGCAAGACTTATATACTCTCCATCCTACCACAGGGGAAGGTCTGATGAACATACATCTGCTGGTGTGACATTGCTGTCTCTCATTGGTCCATGTCATCTCAGATCATGTCTCAGCTGTTTAGATCATGTTTCTAAGGCCCTTAGGTAGACACAGGTATTACTGGTTTGGGCCAGCTGACCCTCAGGCCTGTTAGGGCTGAGTCATTCCCCCAACCAGTAATTGTTAATTACTATTATTTTTTTGTTATGGTGGTGGTGGTATGTTTATGTGCTTCCTTTCTGGGGGATTTGCTCGTGTGCTATTATCTATTGTCTGTGTTTTCATGGGTGCATCCAATTTCCTTGGCTTAGAGTTTTCCTTCTCATACTTTCTGTAGGGCTGGATTTGTGGATATTTATCGTTTAAATTTGACTCTTTCTTTTCATTAACTCAAGCTCCTTATCAGTGACCTTCCTAGCTTTCAGGCTATTGTCAATCCTCTGCGTCTTCCATCCTCTTGTTCTGTGTCTTCCATTCTCTTGTTTTGTGCTTTCTCCCAATCCAAATATTTTAGATAACACCCTGTGTCCTCTGCGTTCCACTCCACATGCTTTGCCTCTCACTTTTTAGGCATTTCCCATTGCTTTATGACTCTGATACATATTGTTGACACCTAGAGTCTTTGTCATGTTGGGGGAGCTCTTTTATCCATCTTATATACACCATTGTCCTGACTTTCCCAGTTTCCTTCCCTTTTGTGCTAATTTTACTTCCTTCCCATGTCTTTATCTTTCTCCCTATTTGTTTCTTTAATTTTTATGTCTCAAATGGAAAATGACTTAAAAAGACTTGTGTTATGTACATATTATACTCTTATTATTGTACTGTTTAGAAAAAACAGTAAACTTTTCTGAAGGTTAAAAATGACCAGAGGTCATTAGTAGTAGTTAGTGAGTGTGTGGCTCTTGAATACAAGATTTTTGGGTCTAAAAGCTTGGCTGTAGGACTTTACTATGTCCACTTTATTATGCTGAGGTGTGATCACTCTATCCCTTGATAATCCAAGACTTACTTGATAAAAGCATGTTGGAGTTTGTTAAAAGTATTTCTGACATCAGGACTGTCAAATGGATTATTTCCATCAAATGCCTCTCTTCAGAGCTCGAGGAGTCCCATGGAAGAGGAGCTAGAAAGAGTGGATGAGCCAGAGAGTATGGTGGACACCAGGAGAAAAAAGCCCTCTGGCTCAAGTGAGCAAAGCTCATATGAACACACAGAGACTGAAGCCACAAGCACAGGACCTGCACAGATCTGCACCAGGTCCTCTCCATATATATTATAACTTCTAGTTTAGTGTTTCAGTAGGTTCTTGAGTAGATGAATGAGTCTCTGATTCCTGTGCCTTCTTTTAGGATATTTTCCTTTCTTGGTTTGCTTGTCCAACTTCAATGTGATTTTCATCTCATTATACTTTACTCTGTTATGTTTCATTGTTATGTCTTATGTTTTAGAAATCCATTTTTTCTTGATGACAGAAAGGAAATAGATCTCCACAGGAGAGGAGGTTAGGAGGACATGGGATGGTAAGGGGAGGAGAAGCTATAATCAGGATGTATTGTATAAGAAAAGAATCTATTTTCAACAAAAGTGAAAAAGAAAAAAAGATTTACTGGCATCTAATAAGATAACCAACTGGTATCTGTCTTTGAGCCCATCTGTGTAATGCATTATATTTACTTATGACTATATGTTAACTATCCTTGCATCTTTGGATAAATTGTGATACCTTTTTGTTTTGAACTAAAGTCACTTTATTGTAATGAACTCACAAATGAAAGCATTAAAGAGCTACAATGGAATAGTCACTCAAAGGAAACTTGCTCAGGACCAAAATCTGTTAATTTCACTGAATTTCTTCATAGTTATAATAGCCATGCTGAAGCCATGGGGCTTTGCTTAGCATTTTACACTGTCACTAGCAATTTCATTTTTATTCCCTTATCCACCACAGAAAGGAAAATCTTGGGAGTCAAAAATAGAGGATGAAAATAGAACATTGAAATAGAAACTTTTTATACTTTTTCATAACTTATAGATGTATTTGCATACCCTGTGCCTAATATTACCTTTATTGATCACCTTTCTAAATGTTATACTAAAGCAATATTCACCTATTTACATTTACACATGTATACATTATAGAATAAGATCTGCATTAGAAGGAGATTGTATTTTTTTCCAACTTTGTGTTACCTGGCTAAATAGTATCCATTATAAGGCTATCAATTTTTCTACACTTTTAATTTCATATTTCACTGTAGTTTAATAATGGTCCATTTTATATATGAACACTAGTTTGATTGTGGGTTTATCTCTTTATGGATATATAGGAGGGCTTTATTTTTTTTACTATAGTAAAGAGATCAGGAATGAACATGGATGTTCATATATCTCTATTTAAGATATGGAATTCTCTGGGTATATGCCTAGGAGTAGAATATCTGGGTCATATAATAATTCTATTTTTAATTTTTTGAGAAACCTCAAAATTGATGTCCATATTGGCTATATTAATTACGTCCAAACTCTTTTGATCAAGGCATCATTACACTGATTTTAAACCAGATACAGACACAAGACAACAAAGGAAAATTAAAGTTCAATCACCTGATAAACATAAATACAAAATTTCCCATTAAAACACAAACAAACAAAATTCAAAATAACATCAAACCCATCATTCTTTTTTAATTGATTTCTGAGGTGGAAGACATTGATTATATTTTTTTTTCACTCAGTGGCAAGTGAAAGTGCACTTTTCTGATAAATCACTGAGGACTTTTGCGACAAGGTACAGAGACAAGCAACCAGATTATCACTAGTACAGCTGAAAGAGATTATTTGCGAAGCTATGTCGGAAGACGTTCTCTGATACTGGTACAGTCTTGAGAAGTTGTGAATGGACCAGGGCCCCTTGAAGCACAAGTTCATGACTAGCCATGGTTTCAGATTTCCTTGCAGTTAGACCATAGAAACTACAAGCTGTCAAATAACAAAGCAGCCAAGATGACCTGGCAGGATGAAAGCCAGAAAAAGGTCAGCTTTATTGAGAGCATTTTTGCTAGCTCCTTTGTACATCTGCTGCATAACGGGATACCTAGCAGGTATAAGTTGAAGAGTGAAATTGTCCTCAAACAACGAGATAAGTTCATGTAGACAGCTAATACAACCAGTTGACAAAACTCCCAGACTCATCATTTTGGTTAATAGTTAAAAGATGAGACACTACCTCCTCAACATTCTATACTGATATTGTGAGCATGATCGATGAGTAAACAACCAGAAGCCCATAAACATATGATTTACATACTTAAAATAAGAATAAGTGATTTTTATCCCTTATACAGAACAAACTGAGTCTAGGCATCACAGAGCAATGATTAATAAGAACAAAGAATCAAAACCAGGGAAAACTCGGAGATTTTAGGAAAGTGATATTCACCAGTTACCAATTGTGATTATACAAAACAGCAATGCAGCTTGTAAGATGGAGGAGAGAGTATAAAAGGGCCAGAAAGGTAGACACCAGGACCAGGATGTTCTGGGTGGCTCTGGAGTCAGGGGAGGCTCTGCTGAAACCACAAGTGCTATGGATGTGTTGAACCTTCTTGTGTCTGTACAAAACAACAATCATGGAGCCACTGGACCAGATCATGAGCAACACAAGATTTCAGGGCAGACCACTATGCTGCACAGAGTAAATCATTGATTTCATCCCACCCTACGGTTGAGTAGGATCCAAAATCTTGTTTTCTTGTCACATTCTTACTATTCGTTTTGATAAATGGTTACACAAAGAAAATGAAACTTATCAGCATGTAGGAGACCCAGAGGAGGGCAATAGATCAGCCAATTACTTTGTAGGTTTGACTTTATGATTCTTAAAACAGGATTCTTTGTGACTGATAGTAATGGCCTGGAAAATACACAAGAGGCACCCAAATTCATTTAAACACTGCTTCAATTCAAAAGCTGCCATTGTGTGTGGCACTCCTGAAAAGAGAATTATGAAGGTGTTGGTTGCCATTAGCTGCATGTGAATCAAATCTGTGGGCTTTAATTTGCTCTCTCCATAGTGAACTATGTAGTAGTAAAGAAGATAGAAATTTCCCAGAATTCTAGCTGTATTTTGTGACAAGAAAATTATTTTGATGGTCATGTTCCAGAGGTCCATTCTGTGATTGGGCATGATTTTCTTTAGGTATGGGCCAAGTCCATTTCCCTGGAAAAAAATGAATGAAAAGTATTAGTAATCCAAAGAACTTCAGAAATGGCTACATCAGAATGTTCCTTAGAGCTCAGGAGTACCATCACATCCTGGACTACATAACAAAAATTTCTCAAAGTAGAAGCAATTATTTCTTACCATGCATACTACTATAAGATATCTAAAGGCCTCAGCACAATATGTGGGTGGGGGATATGTCTTCATAATCATGGAATAGGCAGCACTATGTGCAAGGACATTTGGCCAGTGAGACACAATGGAAAGTGAGAGCCAACACTGATAAGCATAGTGTAAGAGAATGAAAATATACTGATATTTTCTAGACTTGGTATAAAGGAAGATAATTTCAATAGCTATAACAAAACTCAAAAACGCCAATTGTTCATATATATCTCATCTAAAATTAAAAGATGAGTAATGAAAAGTTTATAATATCATTCAGAATTATCTATAGTTATACATAAGAAAATTTGATTAAGAGCATAAAATGTATTCAGATGATGGATTAAGTAACAGTAAAAAAGAAAAGAAAAAAGACACAAACAAAAACACAAACTAAAGAAATTCTGGAAATGAAAAATTAAGTAAAAATTTGAGCAAGAAACACAGATGCAAGCTTCATTAACAGAATAATAGATGGAAGACAAAATTTCAGGACTTGAAGTTACCAGTAGAGAAAATGATACATAAGCCTAGGAAAATGTTAAATCTGAAAAATTCCTGACATAAAACATCTAGGAAATCTGGGACACCATGAAAAGACCAAACCTAAGGATAACAGGAATAGAGGAAGGAGAATACCAGCATGAAGTCTCCAAAAATATTTTTAAGAAAATCATAGAAAAAAAATGTTACTAACCAAAAGAATTGAATGCCTATGAAGGTAGAATAAGTATTTAGAACAGTAAAAAGACTGAGCCTGAAATGGAAGTTCCTTTGCCACATAATAATCAAAACACTAAACATAAAGAACAAAGAATGAATATTAAAAGCTGCAAGGGAAAAATACCAAGTAACATATAAAGGCAGACCTAGTAGAATTAAATCTGAATTCTCAATGAAGATACTAAAGCCAGAAGGGTCTGGAGAGATTTACTGCATACTCTAAGAGACCACAGATGCTAGCTCAGAATACTGTCTGCAACAAAATTTTCAGCCACCCTAGACAGAGATGACATTCCATGATAAAGTTAAATTTATATAGTATCTATCTACAAATCAAACCCTATAAAAGGTGAGAGTAGGGAAATCCCCACCCATGGAGGTTAAATGCATCCATGAAACCACAGGAAATAAATAAGCTCAAATCAGTAAAATTAAAAGAACAGAACCTCTCTCTCTCTCTCTCTCTCTCTCTCTCTCTCTCTCTCTCTCACACACACACACACACACACACACACACACACACACACACACACAAACATAATTACACACACCACCACTATGACCACAGATATGATCAACAAAACAACAGGATTTGCTGCGGGATGTTTTTTATGCTGTGAATATGTGTTGGTCTGATTGGTTGATAAATAAAACACTGATTGGCCAGTAGCCAGGCAGGAAGTATAGGCAGGATAAACAGACAAAGGAAATTCTGGGATGAGAAAGGCTGAGTCAGAAGATGTTAGCCTGCCATCCAGGGAACAGTATGTAATGGCACACAGGTAAAGTCATGGAACACATGGCAACATATAGCTTAACCAAAATGGACTGAGTTTAAGTGTAAGAGCTAGTCCGTGGTAGGCCTAAGCTAATGGCCAAGCAGTTTTAGTTAATATAAGCCTCTGTGTGTTTACTTGTGTCTGAGCATCTGTGAGACAACAGGGACCGGGGATACAGGCAGGACCAGAAAAACTTTTAGCTATAAGGAATCAACAATCATTGGTCTTTGATATCTCTCAGTATCAATGGTCTCAGTTCCCCAATAAAATGACACAGACTAACTGAATGGATGAGAAAACACAATCCATCCTTCTCCTGCCTCCAAGAAATACACCTCAACATCAAGGATAGATATTACCTCAGAGCAAAAGGTTGAAAAAGATATTCCAAGCAAAGGACCTAAGACACAAGCTGGTATAATCATTGTAATATCTCTCAAAATAGACTTCAACTCAAAACTAATCAAAACAGGTAGGAAAAGACACTTCCTACTCCTCCAAGGAAGAATCCATGAAAATGATTTCTTAGTTGTTAGCATTTATGCCTCAAACACAATGACACCCATTTTGTAAAAAGAAACACTTCAATAGCTTAAATCACGATTGAACCTAACATACTGATAGTGGGTGACTTTAATACCCAACTCTCACCAGTGGACAGGTCATCCAGACAAAAACTAAACAAATTCTAGAGCTAAGAGATTTATACACCAAATGGATATGACAGACACCTACAGAACATTTCAATTAAACACAAAGCAATATACCTCTGCTCAGATACATAGTAAATCTCAGCAGATGTAAAAAACGTTGAAATACCTCCTTACATCCTATCAGACTATAATGAATTGAAGTTGAGTATATAAAGTGAGAGAAACAACAGAAAGCTTACAAATTCATGGAAACTGACCAGTTCTCAACTGATTGAAAAATTGGTCAAGACAGAAATAAAGAAAGCAATTAAAGACTATCAAGAGTTAAATGAAAATTAATGTATAGCATACACAAACTGATGGGATGCAATCAAAGTGGTGCTAAGAGGAAAGTTCATAACAACAAGTGCTACATAAAATAATTGGAGACATCTCATACTAACGACTTAACAGCACACTTGAAATCTCTAGAGTAAAAAGAAGTAATCACACTCAAGCAGAAAAGATGTCAAGAAGTAATCAAAATGAGGGCTGAAATCAATAGAATAGAAACAGAGTGAAAAATACAAAAATCAATAAAAAAAGAGATGGTTCATCAAGAAAACAAGATAGAAAACTCTGATCCAATCTAACTAAAATATTTCTTGCAACCAAATCAAAGAAAAAAATAAAAAAGATCATCCACCATGTTCAAGTAGGTTTCATCCCACACATGCAAAGATGGTTCAAAGTATGAAAATCAGTAAATGTAATCCACCATAAAGCAAACTGAAAGCAATGTAACAACATAATCATCTCAATTGATGCAGAAAAGGTCTTTGAAAAAATCCAACACTCTTTTATGATAAAAGTCCTGGAGAGAAAAATGACATAAGGAACATAGGTAAATATAATAAAGGCAATTTACTACAACCACATAAACAACATCAAAATAAACGGGCAGATACTCAACAAAATTGCACTAAAACCTAGGACCAGCCAGGTTGCCCACTTTCTACATATGAATATCTCTACATACTAAAGAATGTGCTACTTGAAGTATTGGGAAGTGCAATATGACAAATGAAAGAGGCCAAAGGGATACAAATTGGAAAGGAAAAAGTCATAGTATCTTTATTTGATAATGATATAACATTCATAAATGTTCTTACAATCTCCATTAGGAAACTCTTACAGCTAATAAATACTTTCAACTAAGTGACTGGAAACATGATTAACTCAAACATATCAGTATCACTCCCTTTCTATTTACAATTCACAAATGGACTGAGAAAGAAACTGGGGAAACAACGTTTCTCACAATAGCTTCAAACAATATAAAATATCTTATGGTAACTATAACCATGTAAGTGAAAGACTTGTATGACATGAGTTTGAAAACACCTTGTACAGCCTTGATGCAGGGGCATGGGCTTGGACCTGCCTCAAATGAATGCACCAGGCTTTGCTGACTCCCCATGACTCCCTTACCTTTTTGGAGGAGGGGAATAGGGGTAATTTGAGGGGGAAGGCTAGTGGAGAGAGTGGGAGGAGGGAAGAGAGGGGCACCTGTGGTTGGCAAATAAAATGAATAAAAAATTCTTAATAAAGAAAAAATAAGAAATTGAGGAAGATATTAGAAGGTTTAAAGATCTTCCATCCTCTTAGATAGGTATGATTAACATAGTAAATATGGTCATCGTAATCTAAAGATTCAGTGCACTCTCTATCACACGTTCAACACAAATTTATATGAGCCTTGAAAGGATAGTTCTCAATTTTATGAGGTATCTTAATTAGAATTTCCATTGCTGTGATGAAACACCATGACCCAAAAGCAAGTTGGGGAGGAAACATTTTATTTGGCTTACACTCCTACAATGCTGGTTATTAGTGAGCCTGGATCTGTCCAAAGATCCCACCATCCTGCTCAGTAAAAGGACAGGTGAGTACTTTGTCTTTCAGAGTGAGTGGCAGAGCCAACAAGAAGAGAAGCCTACATAACTACTTATGTCTGGTAATGGGAATCTTGGGTAGAAACAGATTTATTGAAAATACCCAGAAGGCACAAAAAATGCATAGCTAAGAAATGAGTGAGAAAGATAGCAGTTTTCTTAACTTTATACCAGTCCCTGTTGCTTCTTATTGTAATATCAATAACCCGATCAAGTAAACACAGAGACTTATATTGGTTACAAACTGTATGGCCGTGGCAGGCTTCTTGCTAACTGTTCTTACAGCTTAAATTAATCCATTTCTATTAGTCTATACCTTGCCACGTGGCTTGTGGCTTACCGGTACTTTACATCTTCCTTATCCTGATGGCGGCTGGCAGTGTCTCTCTCACCCAGCTTACTGTTCTCTCCATTCTCCTCTCTGTTAGTCCCGTCTATACTTCCTGCCTGGCCACTGGCCAAATCAGTGATTTATTTATTGACCAATCAGCAACACATTTGACATACAGACCATCCCACAGCACTTCCCCTTTTCTTTTCTTAAAAAGGAAGGTTTTAACCTTTACACATCTCCAAAGTCAGCTTGGTATATTTGGGAATTTGGGCGTAGCTTCTCTTGCTACTTCCTGCTGGAGGGGGGCGCTGTATCTTCTGGGGAAACAAAGAAAATTTTAGGATCATGGAGTAGTCCGTGAGGCTGTATCATCTGAGCCAGTTGCCTTGAAACGGTTCTGGATGTTGGATCATCTGGGCCATGGTGTCATCGGAGAACTTTCAGGTGGTCTTGGCTGGTCAAACCTGATGTGTCTTAATCTGGAACAAATCCATAGCCTCTGGCTTTCTGTGGAAACAAAAGCAGAGTCTCCTTTCCAAAGTAACATATCCTTATATCTAAATTTTGAAGTCAAGGTACCTTTAAAATATGCATATTGGTTTAACTCAGCTTCCTTTACAATCAAATATCTCTCTGTAGTTAAGAATCCCAAAGACAACACAATCCAGACTCTCTGTGTAATAGTCATCTCTATGTGGCTTATTTTTTATATTAATTTTACTGTCTCTTTAAAGACTTTATTTTTTAAAACTATGTATTTGTTTCTATAACTGTATATATCACCTTTTTTGTTTTTTTCAAGCCTACGTATATTTTACACATTGCAAACTATTACATCTGAATCTGTCTTATTGTGAAATCTATTGCCTTAAACTGCAGCAGCTGTGGCTGCTGGCTCTGCCCACCTCAGCTTCCCAACATGGCGGTGATTTACCGCCAGCTCTGGGAGCCATCGTGGGTCTATGCTTTTAGCCAAGCAGCGTGTAACCCAGAAACCTCTTGTTTTGTTTTGTACTAGCAAAGTCTAAATTCACCATGCAGCTTAATGTGCCACTTGCAGAGGCCTCATTCCCGCAATACTGCAGGTTGAGCGCACACGCTAGAAACCCACCAGTAGCTCAAACCGGCAGCTGCCGCTCATTTGAGAGAGACAATTAGGAAGCTGTTTTTAGCTCCGTTTTAGAATCTTTTCTCAGTTTTTAGGTGGAAACTCTTGCCCCACGTTGGGTGCCATTTGTAGCTAAAGTTTTCCTGCCTGGCCCACAGTCAGGACAAATCTCTCTCACCCGCCAGTCCCAAGCCACTCAAACCCGATCAAGTAAACACAGAGACTTATATTGGTTACAAACTGTATGGCCGTGGCAGGCTTCTTGCTAACTGTTCTTACAGCTTAAATTAATCCATTTCTATTAATCTATACCTTGCCACATGGCTTGTGGCTTACCGGTACTTTACATCTTCCTTATCCTGATGGCGGCTGGCAGTGTCTCTCTCACCCAGCTTACTGTTCTCTCCATTCTCCTCTCTGTTAGTCCCGCCTATACTTCCTGCCTGGCCACTGGCCAAATCAGTGATTTATTTATTGACCAATCAGCAACACATTTGACATACAGACCATCCCACAGCAATGGAGGTTGACTGTGGGTAACACTAGGGTAATATAGCCCATCTGTGAAGGTGATGAAATACTGTGGTTATAAGTCATTGTTATACGCCACCTTACCTTACATGTTATGTAGACTAATTTTTGAGTATTTTTTAACATTGGTGAACTTTACATAGTTTCATATCTAAGTTAAGTACTCAAATGGAAATGTAAGAGTCACACATACCTGGGAAGTTGCTGGATATGGACCTGTTTCTGGAGTAAAAGGTATTCTTACATATTACTACATTTGTGAGTTATAGATTTATTAACTGAGTCTGTAGTGAGTGACCAGAGGTAGACTGGCTATCTTATAACCATCCTCCAGAAATTGAGATGTTAAAAGAGAAGGGAAGGTAGAATATGAGTACCAGGCAATTACAGGCAGGAAAAAATGTATCTTGAGTTTTCTCCCCTTATTGAATCATACTCTAATGTTAAGTGCAAACTGATGTCCTCCCTCCCCTCATTGTTTGTCATTGTTGATGATGGAAAACAGAGCCTGCTGAATGGCAGGGCAAGGTTCAACTCCTCAGTGACATTTGTGTCTGCATTTAGTTATATCGTTCAGTTTGAACAATGTTTAAGTTTTCACGTTCTTCAGGTTCTTTTTTACATATCTAGCTTGCATTTCCTCTATTTCAGTGCATTATAAATTTTACTACAATAGATTCATCAATATAAGAAGTAGCAAGTATATACAGAATTTTTTAATGAAATACTATAGTAACTTAAATTTCTTGTCATGCTGTTACAGCACATGTTAGAATATCATGTTACATTTTGTACAGAATGATGATGTTAGTAATTCATTTGTAGTTATCACTGCAGCCACTACCCCTCAATTACAACAATGTATTTACTATCACTAACATATGCTCTACCTTGTGCTTGTTAAATGAAACTGGAAGATAAGGTGGTTTTCTATCATATCACACCACATTTAAAAGATCACTGTGTTTTAATAGAGTCTCAAAAGCCTTGTTTGCACTTGTCATTTTTCCGTGCAATAAGCCTTTATGTCAAAATGAAAGCTTATTTTTAAAAGATTCCTTATTTATCTATTTTTTCTTTTTTGTGGCTGAATGCATGCTCTGCATTGTACCTATGTGCACTATGGGAATGCAAGGCCTGCAGAGGACAGGAGGGGATGTGTGAGCACCCTGGAACCGGAGTTACAGACAGTTGTGAGTGAGCATGCGGATGGTGGTAACCAGCCCAGCTCTTCTCCAACAGCATGAAGCATTCTTTTCCACTAAGCCGCCACTCTAGTCCCCGCAAATGAAAACATTTTGCAACCAAAAGCATACAATAAATAACAACAAAGTGTCACATTTTATCAAGGATTTGGCCTTTGAGAGTCTACCCATGCTTTCACAGATGCCACTACAATAGACACATGCTAACATCCTTAAGTATACTCAGTGTTTTTTCTTTTGTTAGTTTGTTTTGCTTGTTTTTAAATGAACACATGATACTTAGAGGGAATAAGGGTAGGGAATAAGATGCTAGAAAGGAAATAATATGGGGTGGGCTTAACTAAAATACATATGCATGCATGTAACACTCAAAGAAGCATTTAATATTAAGTATTCTAAATTTTTTAAAAACAACTAAGTTGATATGTAGTGAAGGACATCAGAGAAACCTGGATCCAATGGGACATAGAGACTTCTGTAACTTTCTCATGACTCTGATCTCAACCTCACTAGCATCTTCCATAGAACCCCAGTCATCCTTCAGGGATGATGAAAACTCAATGCCCCTTCAAAACACCTTGCCCCATTGGAGATATTCACAAAAAAACTATTAAGTGTCTTTATTAATTAGCAACTGTAAAATGTTTTCGCTCTCAAAATGATTTTGTCTCCCAAAGCCAAATCTGTCATTCCTACTGCAGGTGAAATGAAAATTGTAGTTCTGGAGGGAGGTGAGGTCACAGAATCACAGACCTCTACCTCAGGCTTGAGGTGACTCTCACACAACATTGGTTTTTAATGAGTCTGAATCTGCCCAATGAATCAACCATCCTGCAGATGCCAAATGTCAGGTGAGTACTTTGTATTTCAGGCTTAGCAGCAGATCCAGCAAAGAAGAGAAGCCTGAGTAAGTGATTATTTCTGGCAAGGGGAATCTGAGACAGAAACAGATTTGTGGAACAGACAGAAAATACAAAAAAAAAAATCCTTATCTAAGAAGTTAGCAAAACTAGGCATTGCTGACATTGTGCCAGTCCCTGTCAGTACTTAATGCAATATAAATCTCTGACTGAGGATGACTGTTTATACCACCAGGGTAATGCGATCCATCTGTGAAGGTGCTGAAGGATTATGGTAATATTTCTTTTTTTATATCAGACTGCATAATTCAATTTTTTTTCATTTTTCTTTATTAAGAAATTTTCTACTCACTCTACATACTACCCACAGATCCCACCTCCTCCCTCCTCCCACCCCCTGCCCTCCCAAGCCACCCCACATTCCCACATCCCCCAAATCCAGGTCTCTCATGGGGAGTCAGCAGAGCCTTGCACACTGAGCCTAGGCAGGTCCAAGCCCTCCCCACTGCACCAAGGTTTCACAAGATGACATACCACAGGCTAAGGGCTTCCAAACGCCTGCCCATGCACCAGGGATGGATCCTGATCCCCCTGCCTGGGTGCCCCCAAACAGTTTGAGTCAACCAATCATCTTCTATATCCACATGGCCTAGTTCAGTAGGACTATGGTAATATTTCAATGTGATAATTCAACTTCCTCTTCATGATATGTAGAATATATATTTCAGTAGGATTGTTATACTTGAACTTAGAATAGTTTTATGTCCATAGCAAGTGTTCAAATGGAAATGTACAAATCACAAATCCTAGAAGATATAGCATGTGAATCTCTTTGTGGACTCAAGTGTACTGTTACAAAACACTACATTTATAAGTTATAGAGTCAGTAATAGAGTTTGTGTAGAATGACCAATGGTATACTGACTGGTTTGAAACCCCCCTCTTAAACTTTGGAAGGTAACCCTGAAGAGAATTTATGAGTTATATGTCGATAATATGAGCATCAGCAATGATAGCTAGAAAAAAATGTGTCTTGGGTTATCTCTCCTGGTTGAACCATACTCTAATATTAAGCACAAAGTGCTGACACGACTTATCTCACTGTTTTATCCTTGTTGATAACGAGACATATAAGGGCCATGTCCCATGGCAAGCCAGGATTCTATCAGCTATGTTTGTATTTACACTTAATTTTTTATTTCAGTTTGCACAATGTTTAAGTTGTCACATTCTTCAGATTCCTTATCATCTCACATGAATCCTCTCTATTTGTACATATTATGAATTTTATTGTAGATCCATCAAGATAAGAAGTAGTAAGTATATACAGAATTTAAGGAAATACTTTAGTAATTTAGTTTTCTTATTATTATTTTCAGCATACATTAGTATCTCAAGTTGCATTTTACACAGAGTAATGGTGTTAGTAATTCATATGTAGTTAACACCCTAGCCATCACCCCTCATTGAAAGCAATACATATTTCCAGTGGCATCATAAACATCAGGTATATCTTGTGATTGTGAAATCAAACTGGGAGAGATAGGACAGCTGTTTCCATAGACCTCAGTTTGAACACTGCATTTTATTAAAATCCCCAAATCCTTAGATGTACTGGGTATTTGCCTATGGAAAAAAAACATTTATTTCAAATGATAACTCAGCTTTAAAAATATTTACTTATTTACTTTTCAAGTTTACATTTGTGTATATGAATGTTTTGCCTGCTCACATATATGTGTGCTATGAGACCACAGTACCTTCAGAGACCAGAAGAGCTTGTCCGAATCCCCAGGTACTGGAATTAGAGTCTGTTGTGAGCCACCATATGGGTGCTTGGTTTCAAGCCCAGGTCCTCTGCAATAACATCAAGTATTTTGTATGACTGAGCTATCTGTCTAGTACCCCCAAATACTACTTCTTACCACAAAAAGCATACAATGAAATATCAAAAACATTAAAAATGTGTTCAGTGATTTTGAAAATGTGTCTTTGCAGTGAGTTTGAAAATGTGTCTCATGGCTTTGTGATCAGGGATTAAGGTGACTGTGTTTGCAACACAATCGACATGTTTGAGACCTTTCAGCATGTACTCTGACACAAACAGCTTTAAGATTTAAGAGTCATGTTCCCTGTCTGTTTCTAAGTTCAGGTCTTAAAAGATAAAATAGAGCTACTGTCCACATCAGAGTTATGAAACTTAAGGTGTCAAATTGACAGGTTAGCATTGACTCCTAAATTTTTACTGCTATTGTCCATTTATACACTTAACTAATAAAAACTTACACTGCTATTTCTTCTAAAGATCAGGATAAAAAGGGAGAGAGTACAAACGAAGCAGTAGAAAACGACCATGAAGTCTAAGCTGTAATCCACAGAAAGGAACGGTCTAAGATTCAGTATGGATATGAGGTCTTTATCATTGCCCAGCATATAAAATTATAAAAATCAGAGAATACTTTGTATCTGAACTACCTACACTGTGGAGTCTCCCAAACTAGGAAGGAAAGCGTCTCTCATAACCTGGCTCCTGTTGTCACTAAAAATGGGTCTGGTGTGATCAATGTGAAAGCTTTGGCAGCAGAGAAATTGAAGAGTGCATCTTACCACTCTCCTTGAGAGGAAATGTACACATATGAGTCATTATATGATAAGTAAGTCCCTGGCTGACTGGATTTTATGTATTACTAGGGACCTGTTTTTATTTCTGGTTGATATGTCAGTGAATATAAGCAACTGAAAGACGATAGAAGATGTTGTGGTATGATTGAGGGAACTGGAGACCTGATATGAGCTTTAGTTGTCCAGTTCATTGAGTGGAATAGGACTGTGTTCACTGTTAAAGGAGGAATCAAATCAGTTGGACTTCAACACTGGTGTTAGTCTTTAGTCTGTGTTAATCCTTAAAGTGAGAAATGATCTGCTAAGAAAGGCTGTAGTATTTGAATGATACAGATTGACATACAATAAAATTGTATCTTTTAAAAAAATTATACTTGCCATTATACATTTAACTCTTAACAAAATAAAACAAAGTGAATATTAACTAGTGAGAATATTCGATTTCTGTGCATGTGACCAGTGTAACCACAATACAGCTTTGTATGTTGATGCTGTTTCTATAAAAACAAACAGCCTTTCCCAGAACTGAGCAGAGGGACCTCACAGATATGAACTCAGGAGTGCTATCACACTGTGGTGGATGATGATCATCATTTCTTCTCTTTGAAATTTCTTCTTAGTTCACTACATTGAATGCAGGTGGAACCCAAGTATTCAATCTCAAGCATGTGGTATATATACTTCTTATTCATTGTCATTCAAGGAGTCTCCAAAGCAAGAGCAGTTCTTGGGTTGAAGCATTTTGCCAATAATTTAAATTGTTTCCATCTTCACAGATGTGGCTGGATTGGTCCACTGTCATCACATTCTGGACATATGCCTGTCCTCTCAGTAAGAACCACAATTCCAAGAAGGTAGAATTTAGAAATCTTCCAGAGATGTTGGGAGTTCATTTATGGTGTCACATTTCCTATGTATATATTATTGTCAGTTGAAGCAGCAAAAACATAAATAACATGATTTTTATAGTGTTCTAAGGAATGTTTCCATAAATTCACACCTCTGTCAGTATCAACATTCAAAAATATTGGATGATGTTTGCTAGGATCATATTTGGGAATCAGGATGCTCTGATTTTCATGTACAGACGCCAGCTTCATACAACCAACAATCTTAACTAAAACTCACATCCTTCCTTCCTTGGCATGTACTTTTTCAAATAATGAAATAAACATCATAAAAATACATCTATGGGAAATTGTAAAACTGAAGCACAACTTGAAATACAATAGAATGAACAAAACAATCTTACAATATTGTTAACATTTTCCTGTAACTAATTAACTAAACAAACCTCTGCTGCATTGTTGAAAGACTTGTTGGTAAGCATTTCTGAGGTTAGACCACATTTGAATTGTCTGGGGTTTTTGTAAATGGAGTCCCCCATTAACAACTGACATCATTTTGATGTTTTTCTTATTCCATATGATTTGGGGAATATATTGTTATCTTCTTCAGCATAGATATGTAGAATTCCCTTTTTAAAAAGGATTTAAAATTGTTTTTAATTAGAAAAACACTTGAGAGTAATTACCCAGAATGACAGATCGAAGTAAAACTACCAAAGTGAAATGCATTTTGTATCATTCAGCAATATTTGCTAGAGCGAGATAATTTTAAAGGCAGATATTTTTAATTACTAGTTGTTATGGGATCATTTATGAGATGACTCTGAGTTTGAGAAATGGAGAAATGATGAGTGGCACTATACTTGTTTGTAAAATCATTGTGATCCAGATTCTCATGGTCCATCATTGAAGGAGGTGGTATTTGGGATGGCCTGTCAATCTTAGAACATTATGATTATCACTATATTAGGACTTTAAGTGTGTTCACTTAACTACTTTTACTTGCATTCATTCTCAGGGATTCCATTGTCCAAAGATGGCTTTTCTCATTCTTTCACTTTCTTGTAAGCTTTTCTCTTTGTCAGTCATCAGAAATCAAGCAATTTCCAAAGGTGTTTCTTGCAATGTCTGTACAATTTTATCATCATATCATCCTGATCCTCGTGGGTGGGTCACCCATGCTGGAGTAGAGACAGTTTCTTTCACCACTGTTGGCTCCATTCCTCCATCCTTTACATAGTAACTCCTGCCCCCAGAGAAAACTGGAAGGTGCTTCATCCATTTTCTCTTTCTATAATCCATGCCCAATTTCTTTTCAAAGTACACAACATGACCTCCTTGGTCTTCTACTGAACCCATAGTCTCTCACCTTAAACTGCTTGCTTCTCTTGACTTCCTGGACAGTTGCTTGATCTTCTTGTTTAAGATATTTGTAGCACTTCTGACACAGGGTTTGGATTTTTTGATCTTCCTCTTGGAGTTGATTGGCCACCTGGGGAAGATGCTGAACCATATGGTTCCACTGAATGTCTGATGCCAAATGATACTCAGCCTCTAGTTCATTCAGGCTATGGGCCATGCTGTAGTCCTCCTGCACAGCAAACTCTCCACAAACTTCTTTTGGTCTGTGGAACAGTAAATGGAAACATTGGTCACAGTGTCTGCTTGTCCTCTGGTTCATGGTGACCTTAGTGCATGCATGTCCATCCTGCTGGAAAGCAGCAACCACTCATGTGCTCTAGACAATGTCCCAGGGACTGAGAAAGCTTCCATATTTGTTACTAGGTGAGGTAAAAAGTGAACTAATTTGGTTAATTGTTCTTAAAAGTGGGATTACTGGTGTCCAATGAGACTGTCCCTTCCACGTTAGCATGATCTGTTGGTATCCTTGTTTTAATTTTTTTAGGTAACTAAGTTGAGACATCAATGGTGCAGCTTTCCTGAAATGTCTAGGATATGCAGTCTCACAGCAGATATCTGATCTTCTGTCTATTACAATTTTTCTGCCTCCTTTGCCACAATGTTTCTTGATCCTTGAGTGCAGGGCTGGTATAGTAGGTGGATCACATGGGCCTTGGCAACACAGTCACATGTTCTCTGGACTTTGATCAGTTGTGGGTTTTTTTGTGATGTTCTCTTTTTCTTTGAAATGAGAAGTTTCCTTTTTGAAAGGTATATTTATATGTAAACAGACATGTATATATGTGCATGTGTGCTTATTTAACACACATATATGTGTTTATTCACACACAAATATATATACATGTATGTTTACATATAAATATGTGTGTGTTACAAAGATTAAAACAAAATAGGCCAATATCTATAAGTTTAATATGGTATGTATTTATGTGTGGGTACTCGGAAGTGGTTGGAGGGGTGAAAAGAAAATGATGTGATTGTATCTTAATTTCAAAAAATGAGACAGAACCAAAGCTTATAAAAATATTTACCATCTATAACACAAATTAGTTTGTAATTATACAGTGTTCTTTCTCTCAGAATAAGTAAACCCCAAACAGAATGTTGGGAAAAGAAGAGTGTAGTTACTGGTGTGTAGGGTGGTATTTGCTACACTTAAGCAGATGTGAACCATTTTCCAACATATGTAATGACATTCACAGACATTGTCAGGCCATAAGATTCCTCATTCATCAACAAACATACCTAAATTTTGTATTTCACCCTTTTTTTGCTTTACTTTCTATTGTTTTTACCTGTGTTCAGTTTAATTTTTTATGTTTAATTAGCTTACAAAATAAGAAGTTTCTTTAAGGCATTTTCATATTTAATGTTTTGATTGGCCCAGTCACCCTGTTTCTGAGCCCTCATCTCAGCTCACACTGTCCCATATCATTCATTCCTTCTTTCACTTTCAAACACATGTATTGTTTTACTCTCCCCCACTATTTCCTCAGACCCTCTAATGGGCCCTTTCTAGTTTGCTGGAATCTAATACACACTCTCACTCCCACATAAACACAGACTACTAAAAATTAGAACCTATGAAATCACATCTGGGACAGTCCAATTTGTCTTCTTGAATGTCCATTACATCACTTAATAGAGCAATAGTATTTTCTGCTGCAGCCATTCCCTACAGTGTCCTAAATTGCCAGTGTACAGGGAAATGGAGACTGCAAGTATCTGCTAGTTGCTAAGGTTGTATCTCAACTCCCTACTCTGTTGAAACTTCTTCAGATCCTGGGTTTAACTGCCAATGTTGCCATAGTTCTTAATTGTCCAGCTGATTGTTCCTTCGTGGCTGATGCATGTGAGGAACAAGAGTGTCCTCCCTGGGGATGCTTGCTTCAGTCTCGTGCTGATTCACAACTGCTGCTATCTGCTTCAGCAAAGGGGACCTCACCCAATTTAATACTGCTTTGAAGACACCCTTTCTCAGTGAAATATATATGGTGTCCTGACAGTTTCCTCCCAATGCAATGGCCTGATGTGCTGTCTGATCTACTGCCTCCTTTCCTACCATTTCCACTGTAGGCTTCTGAGTGGTGCCTGATTGTCCCAGACACAATTTCAATAGAGATACTGAACATTTCCTCAGTAGCTACCATTTGTCAGACATTGTCCTTATCTTTGACATTTCCCCTGGCATCTTTTGACTGTTTTTGTTCTATTGTACATTTTATGAGATTTCAATGCAATGGATGTCCCCACTTCTCTCACAGTGCTGTGTGTACACACATGAATGTGTGTCTATACACTGTGATTTTTCATAATGACTAGCTCTTAATTTAATGTAGGTTGTCACTTGAACCATCATTCAAGTATGTTTTCTATTCTTAATAAATTTTTCTAATCTGTGACAATTATTGGATAGTGACCCAAAGACCATTCTTTATGATCAAAATCCAAATTCAGAGTTTGTGTCAAGCAGGCTTGGTGACTGCCCAAAGAGAAACACTTCCCATAGAGCAGCCTCTTCCAGATGTGTAGATATTAAAGATATTTTCCCATTTCATAGGCAGTCAATGTGCCCAAAGGACAGTGTCTTTTCCATGCAGAAGCTTCTCTGTTTCATGAGATCCCCTTTATTGTTTTATCTTCAGTGTCTGTGCTAACAATGTTTTATTCTGAACATCTTTTCCTGTGCTAATGAGTTCAAGGCTCTTTGCTACTTTCTCTCCTATCAAGTTCAGTGCATCTGGTTTAAATTTAGGTTTTTCATCCATTTAGTGTTGCCTTCTGTGCAGGGTGATGAAAATCATCTATTTGGATTTATCTACATGCAGATATCCAGGTTGACCATCATGATGCTGTCTTTTTGATGGTTAATTCTGGCTTCTTTATCAAATATCTTGTGTTCATGAGAATGCAAATTCATGTCTAGAACTTCATTTCAACTCCATTGATCAATGTGTCAGTCACTATGCCAATGCCATCCTGTTTTTATTACTATAGCTCTGCAATATAAGTTAAAATCAGAATGTTTATACCTCCAATAGTTGTTTTATTCTTCAAGATTGTTTTAGGTATGATCTTTTTGTTTTTATATAAAATGGTGAATTGTCTTTTCAAGATCTGTGAAGACATGCTTTGGAATTTTAATAGAGATTGCATTTAATCTGTAGATTGCTATATAAATCTTGGTCATTTTTACTATGTTACCTTTATAGATGCATGAGCATGGGTGATTGTTTCATTTTCTGATATCTTCTTCAATGACTTGAAGTTTTTATCATACAAGTATTTCACTTGTCTATTCATATATATCCCAGATAGTTTATATTATTTTAGGCTATTTTCCTGGGTGGGCTGATATTTCACTCAGTTCTTTCACACTCTAATTGCTATTTGTACATAGGATGGCTGCGAATTCTGAGTAAATTTTGTATAAGTGACATTACTGGAAAATATCAGCTGTAAGTGTTTTCCTGTGAAATTGTTAGGATCTCTTATGTATAGTACAATATTATTTGCAAATAAAATACTTCAACTGGATCCATTCCAATTTGTAACCCCTGATTTAATTTAGTTGCCTTATTGCTGTAGGTAAGACTTTAAGTACTATATTGAATAGATATGGAGAAAATTAGACAACAATGTATTGTTCTTGATTTTAGTGGAACTGATTGAATTTCTCTCCACTTAAGTTCATGTTGGCTACTGGATTTGTTTAAACTGACTTTATTATGTTGAGATATGTTACTATTATCAATGATCTTTTCAAATGTATGTCATGAAGAGCTGTTGGATTTTGTCAAAAGCCTTTTTGGCATCCAAAAATGCAATCACGTGGTTCTTCATTTCAGTTTGTTTATATGGTGGATTACACTTATTAATTTATTTATGCTGTACTCTCTCTGTAACTCCAGAGTGAAGCCTGATTGAACATAGTGGATGATTTTTTTATGTATTTTTGGATTCTGTTTGCAAGTATTGTTTTGAGAATTTTTCATCCATCTTACATGGGAAATTGTTCTGCAGTTTTCTGTCTTTGTTGGGTTTTTCTGTGATCCTAGTAACAGGGTGACTGTGATATTGTACAATGAATAATTGTCAATGTCCCTTCTGTTTCTCTTTCATGGAATAATTTGAGGAATACTGGAATTAACTCTTCTTTGAAAATCCCATAGAATTATGTGCTAAACCTTCTGGTTCTGGACTTGGAGGATAGGAAAAGGCCATGAGTAGAGGAAGGGAAGTTCGCAAGGGAAGACTGTGGCCCACTTGAAATGGGGGGCAGGAAGAAGAGGCTAAATTTCATGAGACAGACTATAAAGAAGCAGAATGCATTGGTTTGAGTGCATTAAAAGTAGGCCCAAGGTATCCAATGGGTGTCAGGGTCACATACAGGAGACGAAATTAAAAAGCTTTTTCTGGGCATTTAACCAAAGCAAGCCCAGATTTGAAATTTCTACTTTTCCCCCTGTGCCTTCCATCATTCTCTGCCTGTCTCTTCACTAAGTTGAAATCAATGCCTACCTGAATGATGACTTGTGGATCTGTCAGTCCCTGTCTCCATGTGTCCCTGTGTGTTCCATACAGAAGACTTTGCTCTGTATTTTTGGAATATCATGGAAGGTTCACATGGAGTCAGGAATGAGGGATGCTTTATAGAACATTTAAAAGAGTTTTAAAAGGGATTAAATCACTTGATCCAACTGCCCTCAACTTAGCCACATAACAAAGAGGGCTATAGACATTGCTGCACAAAGATTCTATAGCTGTGCCACTTCCAACACTTGTGGTGGATATTAACTTCATAAGGTTGCTTTCAAATAACTTGCGGTTTTCATCACTTATTATCATAACAAACATACAAACCAGCATAACTCTTGGGTAAGGAGCCAGGACGACTACATATTTTAGGAGGAAAGCTATGCATTACTTTATGTTGTAAAAGCTCATTACATGAGAAATCAAAGGAAATAAGATGGGTTGTTACCTTAAAGGTAGTTTAAACAAACAGGCTGAGTGCACAGTATGATAGCAGTGTGAACTCCAGGTGCATTGACTCTGTCTGTGACAACCAGCAAAACTCTGGTCTTGCAGAATTTAAGAAATAACTTCAAAATGATGTATCCTCACAGTAGAGTGTACTTTAAATTTCACTCTTTGCCCTAAGTCCCTGTTTTCTACAGTGCAATATCTGATTGGTTATCTTATCTGGACACTCAGTTTCTGACACCACAGGAAAGAAAAGTCACTTTATACTTATAGCCTGGTCCTCTGTGATGCTCACTACTCAGCTAAATGGGTTTTTTTGTGGTTTGTTTGTTTATTTATGGGAACAAATATTTTTCAGAGGTGATATCCACTCCCTCAGCATAACTGTCACTGTTCCTTCCTGTGAAATGAGCCTGTCATCTTCATGGGAGATGAGCTCTGAGAACATTCAGCCTTCATTTTGGGGGCTGCCATCAACTGCATAGCTGTATGAGGGTTGTAAGTCCCATTGACCCTCGAAGTCCCATCCATCAGCCAGCACCACAGATGCATACTATCTTCACAGGCTAGTTGCTTTCCTTCAGGTACAAATTCTGCAGAGGACAGGGCAGCCTCCGGAAGGTAGGTGACTGCAGACTTCTGAACTGATCCTCTTCTTTCTCGAACAGCTCCTGCACAGGTTGAATGCTAATAGTGGAAAGAATCAGCCAGAGACCTGAACCCAACATGATTTGGTGGAGGCTTCAGGTGAGGACCTATCATGGATTCTTCCTTTTTGGCATTCTTTTCCAAGACTATGTTTGTTCCCAGTAAGTTTGGGTCCTGGTGACTACAAAAGTTTGCTACTATTTATTGGAATTCATCTGCACTAGTTTTTCTTTGAGGAATCTCAGATTCTGTTCACTGGGTTGATAAAACTCTCCCAGAATTTAATGAATTACAACAGCAATTTGAGAGGTATTTGATATCTTTTGCATATTTACACCTAAAATTTCACTTTCCATTGTGACTTTATATAGATGCATATTATTATTTCCTTATTAGTAATGCCTGTGTAGAGTGGCATTGTGAGATCTTTATATCCTTTTTAGAGGGCTTTATGTTTGGCATTGTGAAAAGAGGAGCAAGTGGTAAACTGTTGTTTCAATATCCAAATTTCAAGTATTGGGCATTTTAATAATTTAATGAATTCAACCTCATGTCACTCAGGTCTGGGTCCTCTGCTATGTCCACAATCCCCAGACATAGATGCCCACATTCTCCCAGACAATACTTTTTGTTTGGTTGGTTTTTGAGACAGGGTCTCATTATGTAGTTCTCATTGTCCTGGAGCACGTTTGGTAGACCAAGCCAGCCTCAATTTCAGAGGGATTCCCTAGACTCTGCCTACCAAGTGCTAGCAAAAAAGGCATGTGTCGCTATTCCTGGGCAAGAATTTTCTTTTGAATCAATATATATATATATATATATATATATATATATAATTATTGTGCCATTGCATCAATGACTAAGAATATATAAATATCTGTCAATTTCTGTAACATTCATAGATACGTTAGCCAAATTTTGTGTCCCAAAATTCTGAAGGCATACTTCTATTTTTCAATATTTACATGTAGTGTTTATTGTGCTTTATTTTCATAACAAAAAAATTGAGTAATCTTACCCCAATGCTCCTAATGAATAAATGCCTTCATCACATCCTATTGAAAAGACACTGACAAGTTATTTGCTATTTTCATTTAATTAAGCATGATGTAGTGTGATAGAGTTATATTTTAAGTAATAGACACCAAATTTCAAGACTAAAAATAATTTTGAAAAGAGTTAAAAGGAAACATAAGCACATATATGGTGAGCATGGGAGAGCTGTCCCCTTTATTTATCTGTTACATGGTAGCATGAATGGGGGAGAACTGGCCCTGAGGTCACAAGGGCAGGAAAGCTGTCCCTGTCCACCACCAGCTGCAACACTTGGGAGAGCAGGCCATGCACCTCACCCGAGCATCACAATAGAACCAGTCCTGTTGGTGGAGGCATGAAAGAGCCAGCCCCAAAGTTTTGAGCACGGGAGAGCGGTCCCTAATAGCCATATGTGCTGTGGTGGCATGGGTGGGAGAGAGGTTCCTTCCTCCCCTCTGGCCAGCAATGCCTGAGTCAGGTGGAAGAACTAGCCCTGAGGTCATAGGAGTGGGAGAGCTGGCTCTGCCTCTCACCAGCTGCAGTGTTCTCAAGAGTGGCCCCTATGCCAAGCCTGGGTAACAGAGTAGAGCTGGCCCTGAAATTGTGGGTGTGGGAGATCTGGTCCTGAGTACATGGAACCAGGAATACTGGTCCTACCCCTTGCTCATTGCTATATGTGGTGAGCTCACCAGGACAATGCAGGAGAGCTAAACTTTATGGTGAGGACAATGGAAAACTGGTAGGCTGATCACCCCAGCAACTAACTCCCCAGGCCCCAAACTTGAGTTATTTGTTGGCCCTCCACAAATCCACCCCATCTGTGATCTGCTGGAGCAGGTGAAGGGACTGGTCCTTGAGACCCAAAGCTGCAGGATTTCCACAACAAAGTGCAGCAGCAGGATAATCAAAAGGATTTCCTGTGAGGACCCAACATCAATAGTGAAGACACCAGAGTCCTTGAACAAACCAATGACTCTTTACAATGAACATTTTTAAGTAAAGATAAAATGATTTACTGTGTGACTCACTGTGTCACACTACAGCTTCCATGCTGAGATTTTTTTCCTTCTTCTCTTAAATTTTATTTTATTTTATTTTGGGGGAGGTTAAAAGGGCAGAGGATGGATATAAAGGGACAGAAAAATGAATGGGATGAACATGTATTATGTAAAAGACACAAAGAATAAATAAGAAGAAGGAAAAATACTATCGGTAAAAAAAACAAGCACAAAAAAAAAAAAAACAAAAAACCAAGCACATTTACGCACATATGGACATATGTAAATGCTAGTACATGTGAGTGTGTGGACAAAGGTGTTTCTTTCCTGATTGCTAATGGCCATTATTTTCTTTTGTCATTTTTTTATTGCTTGCTTTATTTTATTTTCAATTTTTTCTTTTTTTATTTTATAATTTAATTTAATTTTACATATCAGCCACGGATTCCCTTGTTCTCCCCTGCCCCTTCCCCCTAGCCCATCCCCCATTTCCATCTCCTCCAGGGCAAAGACTCCCCTGAGGATTGAGTTCAACCTGGTAGATGCAGTCCAGGCAGGTCCAGTCCCCTCCTCCCAGGTTGAGCCAAATGTCCCTGTATAAGCCCCAGGTTTCACACAACCAGTTCATGCACTGAGTACAGGACCCAGTCCCACTGCCTGGGTGCCTCCCAAACAGTTCAAGCTAATCAACTTATTGTTTCTTATTATTCTCTATTATTTATTGTCACTTTTTTATCTTGAAAATTTGTGTTATGCATTATGATCATTTTCATACCTCTCCCACTCCTCACAGGTACACCATAATTCTCTACCAGCCCATCCTTCTATCTTTTTAATATTTTAACCCATAAAACACAGTTTGTGTTACCCATACACTCTTGGGAGTGTGATTATCCACAGGACCATGGTTGAATTATTGGGGGCCATTCCCCATCTGCTAGTAGCTATCAGTTTGTCAGTAACATTTTAGTTTGGGGTGAGGATTTCCCATGGGGCCAGGCAGTTTCATTTCTAGTAAATCTCTGACTTTTACTGGTTGCTGGGACATTGGAATCCACTGTATCTGCACTGAGGACACTATTCTGAGTGTAGTTTGATCATTAAACCCTCTCACAAGTGCGTTTGTGGATTTTAAACCAGCTATTAATTGTAAAGCATTGAAAAATGGTAACACCTCTTAACGACACTACAAAGTTTAACTTTTACCACAATGTCCCAGGTAATGACCTGTAATTTAAACAATAGGAAATCATTGAGACCTAGTGAACTTCTTACTATAAAGATACATTTTAACTTTACTTACAGATATAAGGTGATAGTGTCTATGCAGTACATTATGTGACATGCTGTGAGGAAGATAGTCCAACTTCTATAACAGGTGTCTACTGGATGTGTTGTGCAAGTGACCCAGGACCATGACAGAATGGAAACCAGAGACTTGGCTGTAGGAATCTTCTTCCTGTCTCAGACTGCACTGGGAATGGTGGGGAACTCAGCCATGTTTTGTTGTTTTATCATTGCTGACTTCTCTGGAATCAAGGCAAAGCCCACACACCTGATTGTCAAACATCTGACCTGGGCCAATTTCATTGTTCTCTGCAGAGGAATCCCACAGACCATTGCTGCTTTTCATCAGACTTACTATCTAGATTATGTTTCATGTAAACTCGTCTTATATTTTCATAAAGTTGCCAGAGGAATGTCCCTGGGCTCCACATCCCTGCTGAGTATCTTTCAGGCCATCACCATCAGCCCCAATAATTCCAAGTTGGCACAGCTGAAGGGCACAGCCCCCAGGATCATTAGTTCTTCTCTAGGGCTGGGCTGGGCACTGCAGCTGTTGGTATATGTCTGCATTCCTATATACACAACTGATATATGGGGTGGAAAAAATGATACTGGAATAAAAGATTTTGGATTCTGTGTTATTATGAATCCTGGACAACTAATTGGTATACTTAATACAATCCTATTGGCATCCAATGATGTCATATTTTTGGGACTGATGATGTGGGCCAGTGGCTACATGGTGTTTATCCTGCTCAAACACAAACAGAGGGTTCAACACATCCACAAATCCCCATCTCCTAGGTCTTCACCTGAGACCAGAGCAACCCAAAACATCCTTACCTTAGTGAGCATGTTTGTGTTTTTCTATGTAACCTCTATTGTCTTTACATCTTTTCTGATTGTCACTGAAGATACCAGGAGGCTGTCCAATGCAGGAGTAGCCATGGCTGCATGCTTCCCAGCGTTCTGCCCCTTTCTGTTCATCAGACACCACACCTCACTTTTCAGACTCTACAGCACCCGTTCTCATCAGACAACACACTGTGCTTGTGTAGTCAGAGAGCTCTAAAAGTCATGCTGTCTGCATCCCTCTTTCCATTTCTCCTACTATTTTCTTTTCTGTGAACACACTGTCAATATGAACTTTCAGAGTAGATGCAGATAATCTCTAAAGTTTCTTCCTAATACAGTTTGTATTAGGAATAACAACTCATTGTTTCCATGGAGAACATCATAGTAGCAGAGATAATTAAGCTGTGAGGCTATGTGGCCTGTATTGATTTAGCTGGGCTATGAGTATAGGACTTTCAATCAACATTTTTACTTTCAGTCCAAAGGTGAACCAGTGTAGGTCTGCACCTAGATTCACATCCTAAATTGCAGAATCAAGTATGGTTGGCTGTCAGCAAAAGAGAACAAATGAAAAAAATATGTAAAAGGTCAAAATGGTATGATAGTGATAATGGTTATATGCCAAGTGTTGAATGCTAAAGGGAATGTAGACTCAGTGGGGGGTGAGTGATAGGGTAGGAGGATATGGAAGAATGGAGGTACGGGAAATTGCTGTTGGGATGTAAACAATTAAAGAAGAATCATTAAAAAATTGTTATTGACAAATAAGCCAGAAATACATGCTGGGGTTTGAGGGAAGCATCTTCAGTGAATGGTATCCTTCTAACTGGATGTGTGCATGTAGAAGAATGCAAGTAGATTGATATTAATCATCCTGCACCAAACTCAAGCCCAAGTGGATCAAAAACCCAAACATAAAGCCAGATACTAAACCTGATGGAAGGGAAAGTTGAGAATATCCTTAAAAGAATTAGTCCTGGGAACAGTTTCTTAAACAGACCACCAATATCACAGGCATTAAGATCAACAATTAATAAATGGGACTTCATGAAACTGAAAAGTATTTCTATGGTAAAAGACACTATCAATAAGACAAAATAGCAGTCCACAGAATGGGAAAAGACTTTCATCAACTCCACAACTGATATAGGGCTAAAATCCAAAATATATACAGAACTCAAGAAACTAAACATCAGCAAACCAAAGAATTGAATAAAAAACATGCTGGACATACATAAACAGAGAATCCAAAATAGAGGAAGAAACACTTAAAGAAATGTAACATCCTGAGCCACCAGAGAAATGTAAATCAAAACAACACTGAGATTCCAGCTTATACCTGTCAGAATGGGTAAGAACAATAACAATTTGACAGCTCTTGTTGGCAAGATGTGAACCATGTGAAACACTCCTCTATTGCCTGTGAGAGTGAAAAATTGTCCAGTCAATATGGAAATCAATATGACAGCTCCTCAGAATATTGGTGACCAACTCTTAGACATATACCCAAGAGATGCCCCATCCTAACACAAGAACACTGACTCTACTATGTTCCTAGTGGCTTTATACATAATGGCCAGAAAGTGGAAACAATCTAGATGTCTCTCAACAGAAGAATGGATAAAGAAAATGTGATATATTTACACAAGAGTATTACTTAGTTGTTAGACAAAATGACATCATGAAATTTGTTTACTGATGGAAGAAACCATAAAAATTCATTCTGATTAAGGCAACCCTGACCCAGAAAGACAAACATGATGTGTAATCACTTATAAGTAATTATTAGCTGTTGAGTAATGGATAATCACACTACAATTCACAGACCAAGAGAAGTTATAAAAAGAGGAGTGTTCGAGGGGGGATGCATGGATCTCCATGGAAAGAAAAAATAGAACAGATTTTGTGGGTGGACTGTGGACAGGCACGGATAGGAACAAGAGAGATCAGATGGGGAAGAAAGAGACAGATGAGAGAGAATGTTGATAGACAACTAAAATAGGTGGCCATTTAGTGGGTGGTATAGAAATATAGTGCAGTATAAACATCTGGAAACCTATAGCCCTAGCATGGATTACTAGTAATGGGGAATATGGTACCTGAAACAGCTATCTTCTGTAACAAAGCTAGAGTCCCATTGTTGGGACTAGAGCATCAACCCAGCCACAAAACCTACTAACTGTCCTGCCCACATTATGCACAGAGTCAATTGTGGTGCAGAACTTCCTGGAGTGGCCAAACAATGACTGGTCCAACTTGAGAACCAAGCCATAAGAGGAAAGTCTTTCAGAGGCTGAGATCTCTTAAGGGAGAGCCTATCCAAGCAATGACATTGAAATGAAAACAGCTTCCCAAAGACAGTGTCAGTAAAGCATCAAGAATGGTAAATGAATAAAGAAGAAAGACTTCATTGTAGAATGCCTTTCTGTGTATTTTGAAGACTGTAAAATATAAAAAGGAATATTCATCACTTTTCATTCCTCTTGCTTTCTCAGTATAGACAATATTTCAAGGTAACAAAATATAGAATGAAAAAAATTCATTGTGGACTATTTTCAAGAGAAAATGTAGAAATGGTAACAGAGCAATAACTGAACTAGGGAATGATCACATGAGAAAGCTTACAAAGAAGGATGTCTGGCAGGTGGAACATGCATTATAAGGAGATGCTTAAATGTGTAGACTTGGTAATCAATTGTCACAGGGAAGGCTACAAGGGTCCCATGAGCTAGCAGAATGACAGACATTACTCCAAAAAATTATCCTGTTTCTTTTCTTGTAACAATATCAAAGGTAGGAAAAGAGGAACATGCTTTAATGAAAAACATTAGCTGCACTGCAACTACATAATGTAGGTACTGATTCAAGTCACTTGAGTCCCTAGAAAAAGTGAAAAAATAGAAAAATATGTGCTATGTATTTAATGATTTTTTTTTTTGCTGAAGGTGAATGAAACAGATCTGTAATCTTTTCCAAAATAAGTGATATCCTCAGAAATGTTACCATGATTATATGGGTGTGGCTATAATAATATCTCTGGAATTTTACAAGAATATTGTATTGGTCTAGCATGGTAGATTAAAGATGAAATAAGTATGATGTCCTGGTGCTTAGACAGAAATTCCAGGTTTGTTTCTACATTTAATACTATTCTGGGGCTAGGGAGACTGTTCAGTGAATAAAATGATTGCAGCACAAACAATAGGATTGGCATGAAGATTGCCAGAACACATGAAAAGCTGGATATAGTAGTTCATATATAGAATCCCAGTGCTCCATTGGTGGCATAAAAGGTGAATACCAGAGAAAATCCACAAACTGGTGGGCTACATAGCAGCCATGTTCTATGGAATTCCATTACAGAGAAGAATCATGAAGTAAGACAGGGTTGTTCATTAGACAGTGATATTTATAGACTTCACCCCAATCCCAGTGAAGTCAACAAGTATAAAGCACAAAGCCAGCCTGATTCTCCAGCACTCTTGGTACAGTCTGGGACAGGAAAAGGATTCACTTTTTTTTTTGTTGTTGTTTTTTGTTTTTTTTTGGTTTTTCGAGACAGGGTTTCTCTGTGTAGCTTTGCGCCTTTCCTGGAACTCACTTGGTAGTCCAGGCTGGCCTTGAACTCACAGAGATCTGCCTGGCTCTGCCTCCCGAGTGCTGGGATTAAAGGCGTGCGCCACCACCGCCCGGCTTTGGGCTGGAGAGATGGCTCAGCCGTTAAAGGCTAGGCTCACAACCAAAAATATAAGGATCCACTTTTTAATAGAATATAAAATGTAGATTTTTATTAGATTCAATAATCTACTCCTAAATATAACATGGAGAAATCCTATCTTTACATATATCACTTATATGTCTTTTGTAGTCTGTTTATAGTAAAAAAAATATTAGAAATAACCTAAATACTAAATGTCTCTCAGCCAAGAATAATTCAAGCAGTCTATTCATATGATAAATAGGATATATTAATGAAAAATCATGGTGTCAAATTATTTAGAAAGTTATCACTCCTTAATTTATAGTTAAAAGTTTTAAACCTATTTTTAAATTATTCTTTGGGAATTTCATATCATGCAACCAAATTTTGTCAGTGTTGTTGCTATTTTTATTTGAGTACAGAATAGAAGATTGAATAAGTTCTCTAACCACTCCTATTCATCTCACAACACTTTTGGGGTGACTAGTATCTCTCCGTTTCACGGTCTTTTTCTCTTCAAACAAGTCAAATGCATTTGTTAATCTTTTGTTTTTATTCAAGAATCAGTATGGGCAAATGTAGAATTTTTCCACATTATTTTCCTGAAGATACTGGTTTATTGCTGGGGACCAGCCTCAGCAGTTTCGGGGGTCTGAAGGATGGGATACCTGGAAGGCATAATAACGACTCAGAGACAGTGTTCGTGCAAGCTGACAGGTCACTTCAGGCTTCTGCAGTTGCTAAGTTTCTTTTGCTTCCCTGGCTTCTCTTAGCTTCTCTTACTTTAGCTTCTGCTTTTGCTCTGGTGACCTCAGTCTTTTATTACCATAAGTAAAGGGGGAACAGAAAAAAAGGGGAAATCACCCAATACAAAATTTTCTCATGATTCCAAAGGTTATTCTTAGAAAATCACCAATATATTCTTCATCATCTTTTACTAAACACAGGAACTATCCCAGACTTAACAACAAAGCAAGCATAATCTATTTTTATTATTAATAATTATACAATTTTTGAGCACTTGACCCAAAGGCTAGCAACATGCAATTTCGCAAAAAAAAAGGTAAAAATCACAATAGTGGTCAATGTAACAGATAGTCATTTCTTTCTCACACATTCTTCTCCAACCTCAAGACCCCTGTAGCTGCCTAAGTTCCTCCTCAGCCCTCTGTAAACATTAAGCCCCATGACTGGTGGGCCACAATGACCTCAGACAAGAAATCTGTCCCTGCAAGTCAAAAACTTCTGTCCTTCTATATCCAACAACTCCAAGGAAGACCTAATCTAATTTATAGAGCTTCTGTGAAAGGAAGCTCACTTTTCTTGGCAGCTATTTTAATCTAGGAATCCAATAAAGCTTGTAGCAATTACTCCATCAATTGTCACATTATCTCCACAAGTATCTGAATTAAAGTTGCCATCTCCCTTTCTTGGTGGAGGCCACTATTTTTCTCCTATTCTAGGTTCCCACACTTTTAGTTTGTCATCCCATCTATATGTTACTCCATCCACAGTCTTCAGCCAATATCCCTTAAGGTCTCAAATTTTACACAATATCCTTGGAATATCCTAAGAAACTGAATTATTCATCATGGCCAATTTAAGTTCAGTGTGTTGATACACATCATACCATGTGCTATAGTTGACCACACATTTGGTTCAGTTTATGCAAACCTAAAAAGCTTCCCCAGGCTGCAGGTTCTTTTTCATGAACTACATAACTGCCTCAACCCCAGCCTGATTGATCATCTCTGTATAATTTCCTGTGAAATTTACTTCACTCCTTTCCTGTATCACAGAAATCAACATTGATCTAGGAACACAGAACATGAAGATCAGATAGAAGAAAAAGACTAGTATTACAAGAAGTATTTATATGGAGGCGGGCATGACATGTGCACGCCATAAAGCATGACCTTGGGACACGTAGACATTTCCGCCTTGGCCCTCTACAGGCATGTTAAGCAGAGGATCCAGAGGGAGGGTTGATGGCCCACAATCTCGGGTCTCCTTTTCTCCAATCTCTGCTGGCAGCACATCAGCCATCTTAAATGTCGTCCCTGGCACATTATGATAAACACTGATATTTAAATAGTACAGTCTGGTTATTGACCAGTGTTGTGTTTTCAATGTTTAGTGTGTACTCTGAAGAGGAACACCAAATACCATTTACATTAAAATTTATTTATCAATGCATTCTTTGATAATTGAATCAGTTGATTTAATGAAGTCTATTCACATACTCTAATTTGTATTATTCTGAAAGGTCAATTTGCCAATTTTATTGGTAGACTTATTTATGAAAATTTATTGATGATTGTGAAATTTGTGAGGATGATTATGGACAATTGTGTGTACTTTTCTGAGAGGACAGGCACAAATACATATTAACCCCAGATTAGTTACTGAAGACAAATCAAAAAAAATTTTCTACCCTTGTTTAGTTTGATTATCCAATGACTTTAACTGGGGAGATTTACAAGAGTATGGTGAGAGGTGATGTTGGAACATTTTATATGGTGACATAAACAAATGTATATTTATCCTAGGGAGGGGATATCAGTGTTAGAAGAAAGTAATACCACCTACGTATAGTCTTAATTCAAGGGTATGTTTTTATGTTCTTTTATTAGTTTATTCAATGCTACTTTGGTTTCCTAATATTCTATGTCATTTAGTAGAAAGCTTACACAATCATTCTTTTTTTCTCCTTTTTTATTTCAGAGATTTTTCTATTCATTTTACATATCAACCACAAATTCCCTTGTCCGCCCCCCTCCCACTCCTCAGACTCCCCCCCACCTATCCCCATTCCCACCTCCTCCAAGTCAAGGTCTCCCCTGGGGAGTCAGCTCAGCCTGCTACATTCAGTTGAGGCAGGCCCAAGCCCCTCCTCCCTGTACCAAGGCTACACAAAATGTCTCACCATAGGCACTAGGTTCCAAAAAGCTGGATCATGCACTAGGGACAGGTCCTGGTCCCACTGCCTGGGGGCCCCCTAAACAGTTCAGGCTAAACAACTGTCTTGCCTATCCAGTACCATGGGGGCTCTTCATCTATTTGTTCACAGTTCATGTGTTTCTACTAGTTTGGCTAGTTGTCCCTGTACTTTTTCCAATCATGGTCTCAATATCTCTTGCACATGGAATCCCTCCTTTCTCATCAACTGGACTCCTGAAGCTCGGCCTAGGTCCAATCTGTGGATCTCTGCATCTGCTTCCATCAGTAACTGGATGAGGGTTCTATGATGATGGTATTCAGCCATCTGCCCACCAGAGTAGGTCAGCTCAGGCACCCTCTTGACCATTGCCAATATTCTACAATGGACTCATTTTTGTGGATCCTGGGGACCTCTGAGCATTCTGTTTCTCCCTATTCCCATGGTGCCTTCATTTATCATGGTATCTCTTTCTTTGTTCTCCCACTTTCTTCCTGAACCAGCTTAAACCTCCCACTCCCTTGAGCTTTCATTCCCCTGTCTCTTGCCCTCCAATACCCCCCCCCCCCAACTCCCAGTTTGCTCATGTAGATCTCATACATTTCTCCATTGATGGGCAATCCCTGTGTCTGTTCTAGGGTCCTATTTACTAGCTAGCCTCCCTAGAGCTGTGGGTTGCAGTCTGGTTATCCTTTGCTTTACATCTACTATCCACTTATGAGTGAGTACATACCATGTTTGTCTTTCTGAGTCTGGGTTACCTCACTCAGGATGAGTTTTTTCTAGTTCCATTTCCTTGCCTGCAAACCTCATGATGTCATTTTTTTCTCTGCTGAGTAGTACTCCATTGTGTACATGTACCACATTTTCTTTATCCATTCTTCAGTTGAGGGGCATCTAGATTGTTTCCAGGTTCTAGCTATTACAATAATGCTGCTATGAACATAGTTGAGCATGTATCCTTGTGGTAAGATTGAGCATTCCTTGGGTATATTCCCAAGAGTGGTATAGCTAGGTCTTAGGGGAGATTGAGTCCCAGTTTTCTAAGAAAGCACCATATTGATTTCCAAAGTGACTGTACAAGCTTGCATTCCCACCAACAGTGGAGGAGTGTTCCCCTTGCTCCACATCCTCTCCAACATAAGCTGTCTTGGGGTTTTGATCTTAGCCATACTAACAGGTATATGATGGTATCTCAGGGTCATTTTGATTTACATTTCCCTGATGACTAAGGATATTGAAGAATTCCTTAAATGTCTTTTGGCCCTTTGAGGTTCTGCTGAGAATTCTCTGTTTAGCTCTATTTGACTGTTAGGTATTTTGATGTCTAGTTTCTTGAGTTTTTTGTATATTCTGGAGATCAGCCCTCTGTCAGATGTGGGGTTGATGAAGATCTTTTCCCATTCTGTAGACTATCATTTTGTCCTATTGACCATGTCCTTTGCCCTATAAAAGCTTCTCAGTTTCAAGAGGTCCCATTAACTAATTGTTGCTCTCAGTGTCTATGCTACTGGTGTTATATTTAGGAAGTGATCTCTGGTGCCAAGGCATTCAAGACTATTTCCTACTTTCTCTTCTATCAGATTCAGAGTAACTGAATTTACGTTGAGGTCTTTGATCCACTTGGACTTAAGTTATGTGCACAGTGACAGGTATGGATCTATTTGCAATCTTCTATATGTTGACACCCAGTTATGCCAGCACCATTTGTTGAAGATGCTTTCTTTTTTTCTTTTTTTAAATTTTATTTTATAATTTATTTTAATTTAATTTTACATATCAGCCATGAATTCCCTTATTCTCCCACCTCCCACCCACTTCTGCCTTCCCCCTAGTCCAAGCCCCATTCCCATATCCTCCAGGGCAAAGACTCCCCTGAGGATTGAGTTCAACTTGGTAGATTCAGTCCAAGCAGGTGCAGTCCCCTCCTCCCAGGCTGATCCAAGTGTCCCTGTATAAGCCCCAGGTTCCAAACAGCCAGCACATGCACTGAGTACAGGTCCCGGTCCCACTGCCTGAATGCCTCCCAAACAGATCAAGATAATCAACTGTCTCATTTATTCAGAGGGCCTGATCAAGTCGGGGATTCCTCAACTATTGGTTCATAGTTCATGTGTTTCCATTCGTTTGGCTATTTGTCCCTGTGCTTTTTCCAATCATGGTCTCAACAATTCTCACTCATACAAACCCTCTTCTTTCTTGCCAACTGGACTCCTGGAGCTCCACCAGAGGCCTGGCCATGGATCTCTGCATCTGGTTCCCTCAGTCATTGGATGAAGTTTCTAGCACGACAATTAGGGTGTTTGGCCATCCTATCATCAGAGTAGGTCAGTTCGGGCTGTCTCTCAACCATTGCCAGTAGTCTGTTGTGGAGATATATTTGTGGATTTCTGGGGACCTCTCTATCACTTTGCTTCTTCTTATTCTCCTGTGATCTTCATTTATCATGGTCTCTTATTCCTTGTTCTCCCTCTCTGTTCTTGATCCAGTTGGGATCTCCCGCTCCCCTAAGCTCTCTTTCGCTTGACCCTTGCCCTTCATTGCTCCCACTCATGTCCAGGTTGTTCATGTAGATCTCAAACATTTCTCTGTCATTGGACTGTCCCTGTGTCTTTCTTGGGGTCCTGTTTTCTAGGTAGCCTCCCTGTAGTTGTAAGTAGCAGTCTAGTCATCTTTGTTTTACATCCAGTATCCTCCTATGAGTGAGTCCATACCATGTTTGTCTTTCTGAGTCTGGGTTACCTCACTCAGGATGATTTTTTCTAGATCCATCCATTTGCCAGCAAACCTCATGATGTAATTGTTTTTCTCTTGTGAGTAGTATTCCATTGTGTATATGTACCCCATTTTATTTATTCATTCTTCTGTTGAAGGGCATCTTGGTTGTTTCCAGGTTCTGGCTATTACAAACAATGCTGATATGAACAAAGCTGAGCAAGTGCCCTTGTGGTATAATGAGCATTCCTTGGGTATATTCCCAAGAGTGGTATTGCAGGATCTTGGGGGAGATTGATTCTCAATTTTCTTTTCCTCTACACAAGCCTCTAGCTTCTTCATGATGTCATTCATAAGGCTGTTTTCTTCTGCTTCTTCCAATTTCTGATGTTCAGGTCTAGGTGTTGGAGGAGGGCTAGGTCTTGGTGATGCTGTATTCCTATTCATTTTGTTGTATGTGCTTCTGCCTTGATGTCTGCCCATCTCCTTGTGGTTTGTTCTTAGCCTTATCCACACACTTGGTTCAGACAGAGCTGACAGATTCAGGAAGTCTCTCTCTCTTGTCCAGATGGGAGTTCTCTTGTCCAAATTGGAAGTCCAGGCCAGGATAGGAGCTCTTATCCAGAAGGGAAGTCAGGGGCAGGATGGGAGCTCTTCTCTCTCTCTCTGTCTGTCTCTCTCTCTGTCTCTCTGTCTCTGTCTCTGTCTGTCTGTCTGTCTGTCTCTCTCTCTCTCTCTCTCTCTCTCTCTCTCTCTTCTCTCTCTCTCTCTCTCTCTCTCTCTCTCTCTCTCTCTCTCTCTCTCTCTGTGTTCCAGAAGGGAAGTCTGGGGCAGGATGGGAGCTGGGGGCCGGCTTCTAAGTCTCAGGAAGTGGCTGGGTCTGGGAGGATGGGCGTGGGGGCAGGACGTGGAGATTGCAGGGTCTGCCAGGGGTCTTGGAGAAGGGGATCCTTCCCGGCGGGGCTAGAAGGGAACCTGCCCGGTGGCCAGTACCTGGGGCCAAGTTGAGCAGGTCTTCCCCAGAGTGGCTGGTGCCCAGGGATGGGGTCTGGGCCAAGCTAGGCCACTCACCTGTGCTCCAGAAGGGAAGTCTGGGGCAAGATGGGAGCTGGGGGCTGGCATCTAAGTCTCAGGAAGAGGCTGGGGGCTAGGGTGGATGGGCGTGGGGGGCAGGGTGTGGAGATTGCAGGGGCTGCTGGGGGTCTTGGAGAAGGGGATCCTTCCTGGTGGGGCTAGAAGGGAACCTGCCCGGTGGCCAGAACCTGGGGCCAAGTTGGGCAGGCCTTCCCCAGAGTGGCTGGTGCCCATGAATGGGGTCCAAGCCCAGCTAGGCCACTCACCTGTGCTCCAGAAGTGAAGTCCAGGGCAAGGATTCTCAATTTTCTAAGAAAGCACCATGTTGATTTCCAAAGTGGGTGTACAAGCTTACATTCCCACCAGCAGTAGAGGAGGGTTCCCCTAGCTCCACATTCTCTCCAGCATAAGGTGTCTTCAGTGTTACTGATCTTAGCCATTCTGACAGGTGTAAGGTAGTATCTGAGATTTTTTTGATTTGCATTTCCCTGATAATTAGGGATGTTGAACAATTCCTTAAATGTCTTTCAGCCATTTGAGTTTCCTCTGTTGAGGATTCTCTGTTTAGTTCTATAGCCCATTTCTTATTTGGACTGTTGGGCATTTTGATGTCTAATTTCTTGAGTTCTTTATATAATATGGATACTAGTCCTCTGTCAGATGTGGGGTTGGTGAAGACCTTTTCCCTTTCTGTAGGCTGTCGCTTTGCCTTGTTGACCATATCCTTTACTCTACAAAAGTTTCTCCGTTTCAAGAGGTCTCATTGATTGATTGTTTCTCTCAGTGTCTGTGCTACTGGTGTTATATTTAGGAAGTGATCTCCTATGCCAATGCGTTCAAGACTACTTCCTACTTTCTCTTCTATCAAGTTCAGTGTAACTGTATTTATGTTAAGGTCTTTGATCCACTTGGACTTAAGTTTTGTGCACGGTGACAGATATGGATCTATTTGCAGCCTTCTACATGTTGATATCCAGTTATGCCAGCACCATTTGTTGAAGATGCTTTCTTTTTTCCATTGTACACTCTTGGTTTCTTTGTCAATAATTATATGTTCATAGGTGTGCGGATTAATGTCAGGGTCTTCAATTCGATTCCATTGGTCCACATGTCGGTTTTTATGCCACTACCAAGCTGTTTTTATTACTGTAGCTCTATACTAGAGCTTGAGGTCGGGGATCATGATGCCTCCAGATGTTGTTTTATTGTACAGGATTCTTTGGCTATCCTGGTTTTTTTTTTTCCATATGAAGTTGAGTATTATTCTTTCCAGGTCTGTGAAGAACTGTGTTGGTATTTTGATGGGGATTGCATTGAATCTCTAGATTACTTTTGGTAAGATGTTGCTAGAGTTTTCCTTCCTGGCTCACAGTCAGGACAAACTCTCTGACCTGCCAGTCCCACAGCCACTCAGACCCGACCAAGTAAACACAGAGACTTATATTGGTTACAAACTGTATGGCCGTGGCAGGCTTGTTGCTAACTGTTCTTACAGCTTAAATCAATCCATTTCTATTAATCTATACCTTGCCACGTGGCTTGTGGCTTACCGGTGCTTTACATCTTCCTTGTCCTGATTGAGGCTGGCAGTGTCTCCCCGACCCAGCGTCCTGTTCTCTCAATTCTCCTCTTTGTTAGTCCCGCCTATACTTCCTGCCTGGCCACTGACCAATCAGTGATTTATTCATTGACCAATCAGCAACACATTTGACATACAGACCATCCCACAGCACTTCCCCTTTTCTTTTCTTAAAAAGGAAGGTTTTAACCTTTACACATCTCCAAAGTCAGCTTGGTATATTTGGGAATTTGGGCATAGCTTCTCTTACTACTTCCTGCTGGAGGGGGCGCTGTATCTTATGGGGACACAAAGAATATTTTAGGGTTATGGAGTAGTCCATGAGGGTGTATCGTCTGAGCCAGTTGCCTTGAAACGGTTCTGGATGTTGGATCATCTGGGCCATGGTGTCATCGGAGACCTTTCAGGTGGTCTTGGGTGGTCAAACCTGATGTGTCTTAATCTGGAACAAATCCATAGCCTCTGGCATTCTGTGGAAACAAAAGCAGAGCCTCCTTTCCAAAGCAACATATCCTTACATCCAAATTTTGAAGTCAAGGCACCTTTAAAATATACATTTTGGCATAACTCAACAGCTTTTGTAATCAAATGTTTTTCTTTATATCAAAGAGAACATAATCCAGATTCTCTGTGTGGTAGCCATCTTTACGTGGCTTATTTTTTTATATTAGCTTGAGCCTATTGCTTTGAACTGCAGCCTTCTAAGCCTGAAACGGCGCTGGTGCTGCTGGCTCCGCTCACTTCAGCTTCCCAACATGGTGGTGATATGTTTTCTGCCAGCTCTGGGAGCTATCAACTCTCAGAAACAGTGGGTCTATGCTTCTATCAAAGCAGCGTGTAGCCCAGAAACCTCTTTTTTTTTTGTTTTGTACTAGCAAAGGCTAAATCCACCACACAGCTTAATGTGCCACTTGCAGAGGCCTCATTCCACCATACTGCAGGTCGAGCGCTCACGGCTAGGAACCCACCAGTAGCTCAAACAAACAGGCTGCCCCTTACTTGAAAGAGACAACTAGGAACTGTTTTTAGCTCCGTTTTAGAATCTTTTTTCTCAGGTTTTAGGTGGAAACTCTTGCCACCACGTTGGATGCCATTTGTTGCTAGAGTTTTCCTGCCTGGGATGTAGTGGGTAGCCATTCCAGCTTTGATCTGGAAGTTCCAACTCCCATTGAGACTTCAGCAACTGTCACGCCTACAAGGCGGGGCCAAGGGAGGCGCCTGGAGACTGGAGAGCTGGATCAGGGGGCTCTCGCTCCGTTCCGGAACCCTGGACGGGAGAGGTGGACCAAGCAGAGCTCCAGAGAACACCGCTGGACTGCGATACACCTTCCCCAGACCCCGCGACCTACCTATCCCTTAATTTGTAAGTTACGCCATTAAATAAATCTCCTTTTAACTATGTGGAGTGGCCTTAATAATTTCACCAATAGTAAGATTGCCATTTTTACTATGTTAATCCTGCCTATCCATGAGCATGGGAGATCTTTCCATTTTCTGACATCTTCTTCAATTTCTTTTTTCAGAGACTTAAAGTTCTTGTCATACAGGTCCTTCACTTGCTTAGTTACAGTTACCCCAAGGTATTTTATATTATTTGTGGCTATTGTAAAGGGTGATGTTTCTCTGATTTCTTTCTTAGCCCATTTGTCATTTGTATGTAAGAGGGCTACTGATTTTTTGAGTTAATCTTGTATTCTGCCATATTACTGAATGTGTTTATCAACTGTAGGAGTTCCTTGGTTGAAATTTTGGGGTCACTTATGTATACTATCATATAGTCTGCAAATAGTGAATGTTTGACTTTTCCCTTTCCTATTTGTATCCTCTTGTTCTCCTTTTGTTGTCTTATTGCTCCAGCTAGAAATTCAAGTACTACATTGAATAAATATGGGGAGAGTGGACAGCCTGTCTTGTTCCTGATTTTAGTGGGATCGCTTTGAGTTTCTCTCCATTTAATTTGATTGTGGCTGTTGGTTTGCTGTAAATTGCCTTTATTATGTATAGGTATGTTCCTTGTATTCCTGATCTCTCCAAGACCTTTATCATGAAGGGGTGTTGGATTTTGTCAGAGGCTTTTTTAGCATCTAATGAGATTGTCATGTGTTTTTTTTTCTTTCAATTTTTTTTATGGTATATTACATTGACAGACTTTCATATGTTGAACCAACCTTGCATACCTGGGATGAAGCCTACTTATTCATGGTGGATAATGTTTTTGATGTGTTCTTGGAGTCTATTTGCCAATACTTTATTGAGTATTTTCGCATCAATGTTCATGAGGGAGATTGGTCTGTAATTCTCTCTTTGTTGCATCTTTGTGTGGCTTGGGAAGCAGAGTAACTGTAGCCTCATAAAAGGAGTTTGGTAATGTTTCTTTTGTTTCTATTGTGTGGAACATTTTTTTGAGTATTTGTATTGACTCTTCTTTGAAGATCTGGTAGAATTCTGTGCTGAAACCATCTGGTCCTGGGCTTTTCTTTTATTTATTTATTTTTTTTGGTTGGGAGACCTTTAATGACTGTTTCTATCTCCTTGGGGATTATTGGTCTATTTAAATAGTTTATCTGGTCTTGATTTAACTTTGGTTTGTGGTACCTATCCAACTAATTGCTTTCCAATGCGTTACAGTAGCCTCCAGAAGCAATCTGAACTCTGCCATCTCTGCTGTTCACCGCTTCTCTGCTCACTGTTTATCTTTTCTCAAGTGGCACAAACCACTGGGCTTTCTCCGCCATTTGCCTTTCTCATGGTGTATCATCTCAAAGGTTTCAGAATCTTGCTGTTTGCCTTTCCTGCAGCACAGCATCTCTGCGGGGCTTACCAAACTGCTGCTTGTCGTTAGCCTCGCTCGTGGCTTGGCTTCTCGGCAGAAAGCCTGTGGACCCTCACTGCTAGTGCTGGCTCTGCTTTCCCTGGCTCTTGGTGTCTGCTCAGCAGTGGATACTACTTTCTGCTGCTACCTTTTGAAGTTCGCAGTTTCTGGAGCTGCTTCTTGCCATTATTGTTGGTTTCTTGGACTGCCAATTCCACAGTCTGCCATGGACACTGCTCTCCACGTCCAGGTTGGAAAAACCTACTCTAAATTACTTTGTTCACCATATTCTTAAACCTAAGGCCTATATATTCTAAACCTACATTTCTCTGACTCACTTTATACTAAATGTATGACCTATTTAAACCTACATTTTATGAGTAATTTTTCTACACTACCTTACACTTCTAAGTTTTTCCTGCACTATATTGCTACACTCTACCTTCCTTATTTTTTGTAGATAGAAAAGAGAGCGTGGAGAGCGGGAGAGAGAGAGAGAGATCTATAGAGATAATTCTAATGCTGCAGCCTTGTGGTATTTCCTTCACCACCTCCCTATATACCCAAGAATAAAATACCATTGCCTCCATTTTCCAACTCTTTATTGGCATGCCTACACTCATAATGCCCCCTACAATCCTTTCACCAAGTCCCTGGTCCCTGTTCATGGCACCATCTATGGTGGACCAGCCCCCACACTTATTTACCCCAGGAACTCTTGAAGAATGAGGGATTAAAGACTTAGTTAGAATTAGAGGGTAAAGAAACAGAGAGAAAACATAGGATAGACACAGTTGTGCCTGGATCCTTATCCACCAGCCCAGAACTTTTTTCCAAAGGACTTTTTATAACAATGCCAATCAATGGAGCAAAAGACCTCCCCCTTGCTAGTTACAGTTAGCTGGTACCCAGGCCCATGGTCCAATCAACCTCTTATGCAGTCCTGCTAGGTACAACCACTAGGAAACCTAGTGGGCTCCAACAGTATATATATATGATCATATTACATTATATACATGCATGCAGTTTCTGAAACAAAAATATCACAATAAAACTCACTATGGAAAATGATTAACAACTGAAATACTGGTTTAAAAATGACAGGTGTATGAATTTATTTCTTGTGCACATTTGCTTCTGTGTATGTATGAATTCTTATGTGTGTTCCTACATGAACTGGATGAGCAAGTCATTCTTCAGTGTCAGAGTCTTCAGAGAGAGAGAGAGGACCAGGGGGTCAGAAGATAAAGAGACAGGAGGACAAAGGAGATAAATTTTGGAATCAGGTGGTTTTTACAAAAGTTATGTCTCAAGCCAAACAGATTTATTAAGAAACTTGCATCTTACATACACAGCATCTTACTTCATTTTCGTGAATGGAGAAATAAGACAATGATAGTTAGAAAAAAGGGAGGGGATGTCATACAATGAGGCAGAGTCAATGGGAGGCTGAATCAAACAATAGTGCACAAGAGCAACACAGGATATCTCAAGGACAACAGAGATCAAACACACAGTTTCCTAGGGAATGATTATCATTCTCCCCTAGGGTGCTAAGTGTTGTGTTCTCAGGATGAGAAGCTGAAGCTCCTCCATGTCCCAGCCCAAGTCCACTACCAACTCTGCCAAGCATAATCTTGGTTGTAAAGAAGAAGCTGTGTCCCCGCTATTCACATTAGGCCCTCAGGGCAAGACTCTGTCAATATGGCTTTCCATACCTGTGCACATGTCTAAGTGGGTATGCATCTAGCATTATCACTGTGTTTACAATCTCACAGAGCTTTGAGGGTTAGACTTGATTGTCAAATTGATGGGCTTAAGTCTCACTGTAATATATTATATATTATATATCACAACTGTAACATATATTACATATACATTACATATATATATATATATGTTACAGTTGTAATTTATTAGAATGTTTTACACAATATGGACTGTGCCAATCCAACATTGTTTTTGTCAAACTGGATAGAATGAGGAACCAGTAACTAGTCATTCTCTGTGGATGGATACCTCAGCAGTCCCAGAATGGCATTAAAACCCTGAAGAATTCTTGTTGAGGTGCTTGTCCCTAAATGTCATTACACTGAAGAACCATTGGTTGGAGAAGAACTTTTTGGTTTTTGAAATTATCAGGCCAGCAGCAGTGCAAACAGTAAACAGAATAGATACATACCTATACTTATACATCATATATATATATATATATATATATATATATATATACATATATACATATATTGTGTGAGTGTGTTTGTACATATGTGTGCATATAAAATTATTAAAAAACAATTTTAATCCATAAAATGAAAAATATTGTTTTCTTTAATTCTTGAGCAAATGTAGTTCTATTCAGTCCTTTCCTACACCTATGAGGTGTAGGGTCTTGCCTATGTTTTTCTCCTAGCAGTTTCAGTGATTCAGGTTTCACATTTAAGTCTTTGATCCATTTGGAGTTAGGTTGTTTTTATTTTTTTTCTGAAGTGATAGGTACAGTTCTCATTTCATTCTTTGCATATGGAAATTCAATTTTCCCAGCACAGTTTGTTGAAGATGTTGTTTTCTTTTCTCCACCATATGCTTTTGGCATACTGTTTAATATTAAATGGCGAAAATGTGGTGATATTGCGTTCTAACAAATAGAGCTTGCCTAAACATCAGAAGGAGGAGCTAGCCACTCATTGATCATAGAGACCTGGAGGTCTGTACAGACAGACAGGAAATGATAGAGCTCGGTGGAGAGAGGAAGTCACAAGGCAGAGAGAAGAGAGGTGGCTCAGAAGTTAAGAGCATTGACTGATGTTCCAGAGGAACCAGGATCAATTCCAAGGCCATCCAGAGTCCAGTCATGACAGTATAAAAACAAAATAAATAAAAAAGAGAGAGGATTCACATGCTACCCTCTCCTTTTTGAGTCTTCAATTTTGCCCCATTGTTCTACATGTTCATTCATACCAAAACACACTGTTTTTTTTTTGCCTCTGTACTATGTCTTCAGATATGAAATGGCAATTTCTCTAGTATCATTCTTTCTGATCAGGATTATATTTTCTATCTAAATCTGTTGTGGTTCTACATGAATTTTAGGGTTGTTTGTTTTCTATTTGTATGAAAAATGAGATGGTTGTGGTGATATCATGTCCCCCAATATGTTGTGAACCCTAATAAACTTATCTGGGGTCAGAGAACAGAACAGCCACTAGATATAGAGGCCAGAAAATGGTTGCACACACACCGTTAATCCTAGCATTCCAGAGGCAGAAATCCATCCAGATCTCTGTGAGTTCAAAGCCACCCTGGAAACAGCCAGTCATGGTGACACATGCCTTTAAAGCCAGGAAGTAATGGCAGGAAGTAGAAAGGTATATAAGGCATGAGGACCAGGAACTAGGGCCTGGTTAAGCTTTTAGGCTTTTGAGCAGCAGTGCAGCTGAGATGCATTCATATGAGGACACAGAGGCTTCCAGATTGAGGAAACAAGATCAGCTGAGGAATTGGTGAGGTGAGGTTAGCTGTGGCTGGTTCTGTTTCTGATCTTTTAGCATTTACCCCAATCCTGGCTCCAGGTTTGTTTTTATTAATAAGACCTTTTAAGTTTCACATTACAAATGGGAGTTTTCTTACTCTTTTAATTTATTTTTTTTATTCATGTTACATACCAACCACACTTTTCCCTCTCTCCCCTCCTCTTGTTCCCCCCACCACATGCCTCACTACATTCCTATCTTCTCCTCAGAAAGGATAAGGCCTCCATGGGGAGTCAACAAGGTTTGGCACATTCAATTGAAGCAGGACAATGCCTACTCCCCACCCCTCGCCTTCATCAAGGCTGAGCATGGCATCCTATAATGTGGAATGGGCTTCAAAAAGCCAGCTCATGCACAAGGGACAGATCCTGGTCCCACTGCCAAGGGTCCCACAAACAGACCAGGCTACAAACTGTTGCCTACATGCAAAGGTCCTAGTTTGGGCCCATGCAGGATCCCCACCTTTCAGTCTAGTGCCTATGTGCGGTCATCTGTCTCTGTGGATTTTCTGATCATGATTTTGACCCCCTTTCTCATAGAATCTCTCTTCTTTTTCTTCAACTGGACTCTCTTAGCTCAGCCTGGAACTTGGATGTGGGTCTCTGCATCTGCTTCCATCAGTTACTAGATAAAAGTTCTATGATGATAGTTAGGGTCACCAATCTGATTACAGGGGAAGAGCAGTTCAAGTAGCCTCTACACTATTGATAGTAGTCTTAGCTGGAGTCATTCCTGTTGATTCCTGGGGATTTCCCTAACATCAGGCTTCTCCCTAGCTCAATAATGGCTCCCTCTATTGAGGTATCTCTTTCATTGCTCTCCCACACCATCCCTCCACCAACTCAATCATCCCATTTCCTCATGTTCTCATCCCCCTTCCCCTTCCCTTTACCACCCCCACTCCCAGTTTACCCAGAAGATCCATATCTTTCCCCTTCCCAGAGTGATCCATTAATCTCTTAGATTCCTCCTTGTTACCTAGATTCCTGGAGATGTGGGTTGTAGTCTGGTTATCCTTTGCTTTACATATAGTATCCACTTATGAGTGAATACATACCATGTTTGTCTTCTGGGTCTGGATTACCTCACTCGGGATGATTTTTTTCTAGTTCCATCCATTTGCCTGCAAATTGCATCATGTCATTTTATTTTTACAGCTGAGTAATATTCCATTGTGTAAATCTACCACGTTTTCTTTATCCATTCTTCAGTTGAAGGGTATCCAGGTTATTTCCATGTTCTGGCTTTTACAAGTAATACTGCTATGAATATAGTTGAACATGTGTCCTTGTGGTATGAATGTGCATCCTTTGGGCACATGATCAAGAGTGGTATTTCTGGGAGATGGGAGTTTTCACTGGTATTGTGTTGAATCTGTTAATGGGTTTGGGTAAGGTAGACAGATCACAGTGACATGTTTCTAGCATCTGCCCATCTGGACTGTTAGCCATTTGTTTCCCAGATGGAGAAATTCCAGCATAGCATGGACCCCACTGATGTTAGATCTTCTTTATTATAGCATAGTAATTATACAAAATATTGAGTCTCATCATGTGACCTTACAAGGACAGGCTCAGTCATTACATCACACAGCTCTAAATCCAACATCTCAACATCCAGAAGATACCTGTGGTTGTTGTTTTGGCTCTTTTTGGTGACCGGCCACCCAGCTCCCAAATAAATCACACACTGAGACTTATTCTTAATTATCAATGCCCAGCCTTAGCTTGGCTTAGTTTCTTGCCAGTTTTCCTTAACTTATTCTGACTACCTTTTGCCTCTGGGCTTTTCCTGTTCTCTAAATTCTGTAAATCTTTCTCTTACTCCATGACTCACTGTGTAGCCGCGTGGCTGGCCCCTGGAGTTTTTCTTCTTCTCTAGCTCTAAGCCCTCTGCCCAGTGTTCTCCTTCTATATAGACCCTCTGCCTTTCAGCCCTGCCTATCCTTTCTTCTGCCTTGCTATTGGCCAGTTCTTTATCAAACTGTCAGAATCTTTGCCATTTTCTTTGGGGACCTTTTCTTCAACTCTTATCAACCTTTGTTCTGTCTTCTCCAGTCCCCTTCATTTTAATATGCTCATTTTTCTTCCCTCTTCATGTCTTTCCCCTAATATGTTCCTTTTATAAATATGGCTCAAGTAGAGAATTATTTTCAAACTCTTCTGTTTTGCACATCATTCCTCAGTTATAGAACTACATTGAAAATTAGCAGACACTTTTGAAGATTAAACATAACTGGAGGAGATCAGTAAGGATGTACCTATTACATATAAGATTTTTGGATCTTAACAGTTGACTCTAGGTTCATACTCTATAGAATTTCTTATGTTGGAATATGATCTATTCATCCTTGGACACTCAATGGCCTTTATAATGAAGGATTTTTTTAAATACTTCTGACATCTGGGCTGGCAAATGGATTGTCTCACTTAATCTTGGGGTTCTCAGCTCAGGGAATCCCATGGAAAAGGAGACAGGAAGGGCATAAAAGCCAGAAGACATGCATGATACTAGGAGAACAAGGCCCTCAAATCAAATAATCAAATATCATATGAATTCAAAGAGACTGAAACACTATGTTGTAACTTTCAATTAAATATTTGGTGGCATTCATGATATGTGAATGAGTGGGTCTCAGATTCTTGTGCCTTCTCTTGGGTTATGTTTCTTTTGTTGGTTATCCTTGTCCAACTTCCATGTGATGGTTTTATCTTACTTTAGTGTATTTTTTTAATTTTTTATTTTTATTTTGCAATACAATTCAGTTCTACATATCAGCCACAGATTCCCTTGTTCTCCCCCCTCCAGCCCCCCTCACCTTCTCCCCAGCCCACCCCACAATCCCACCTCCTCCAGGGTAAAGCCTCCCCCACACACTGAGATCAACCTGGTAGACTCAGTCCAGGTAAGTTCAGTCCCCTCCTCCCAGGCCGAGCCAAGCGATCTTGCATAGGCCCCAGGTTTCAAACAGCCAACTCATGCAATGAGCACAGGACCTGGTCCCACTGCCTGGATGCCTCTCAAACAGATCAAGCCAATCAACTCTCTCACCCATTCAGAGGGCCTGATCCAGTTGGGGGCCCCTCAGCCATTGGTTCATAGTTCATGTGTTTCCATTCGTTTGGCTATTTGTCCCTGTGCTTTATCCAACCTTGGTCTCAACAATTCCCACTCATATAAACCCTCCTCATTCTCGCTAATTGGACTCCCAGAGATCCAACTTTAGTGTATTTTATTTTGTTATGTTTTGTTCTTATGACTTAGAAACCTGTTCTTTAGTACTGACAGAAAGGGAGTGGATCTGCATGAAAGGGGAGGAGGGGAGGAGCTGGGAAGTGTAGGCAGAAATGAAATTGTAATCAGGATCTATTGTATGAGGGAAGAACCTACTTTCAATAATCGGTTCAAAAAAAGAAAAAGAAAGATTTTCTGGTATCTAATATGGTAACCATGTCTTTGATTCCATCTCTGTGATGCATTATATTTATTGATGGGTATAAGTGGAACCATCCCTGAATCTTTGGAAAGACTATGATGCTGTTTCATGTTAATCTCACAAATGGAAACATTAAAGGGCAACAGTGAACTAGTCATAGGAATACTTGCCCAGGGACCCATTCTGCACCTATCACTGAACTTCAGTACAGTTAGAATAGCCATGCCAAGGCCATACAGCTTTGCTTAGGGTTATACATTGTCACCGGTAATTACATTTTTTTTTTTTGGTTTTTCGAGACAGGGTTTCTCTGTATAGCTTTGCGTCTTTCCTGGGACTCACTTGGTAGCCCAGGCTGGCCTCGAACTCACAGAGATCCACCTGGCTCTGCCTCCCGAGTGCTGGGATTAAAGGCGTGCGCCACCACCGCCCGGCGGTAATTATATTTTTATAACCTTTTTTTTTTTTTTTTTTTTTTTTTTTTTTTGGTTTTTCGAGACAGGGTTTCTCTGTGTAGCTTTGCGCCTTTCCTGGGACTCACTTGGTAGCCCAGGCTGGCCTCGAACTCACAGAGATCCGCCTGGCTCTGCCTCCCGAGTGCTGGGATTAAAGGCGTGCGCCACCACCGCCCGGCTATTTTTATAACCTTATGCACCAGAAAAATTGTCAGGGTAGCATACTGAAAAATGATTTGCTTTATATCCTCTTTTATAACTCATGAATTCTATTACCTACTCATCACTTAATATTACCTTTCTAAGTCTCATTTCTAAATGCTATCCTGAAGATATACTTACATCCGTTTGCATATATACCTGTATACATTATTGGATAGGATCTGTGTATGATGGAAAAATATGTGACTTTTTATTTTCATTCTGAGCTTGTGTGACCTGGCTTACTATTATCCCTAATAAGTTCATCAGTGTTCCTACATATTTTGTGATTTTATCTTTCACTGTATTCAATAATATTCCATTTTGCATGTAGCACAAATTTAATTATGAATGTATCTCTTTATGGATATTTAAGTGGCCCCTCTTTTCTTGTTATAGTAAAAAGAGCAACAACTAAAATAGATGTGAAGCCCGGCAGTGGTGGTGCATGCTATAATGCCAGCACTTGGAAGGCAAAGGCAGGCAGATTGCTGTGAGTCTGAGGCCAGCCTATGCTATAGAGTGAGTTCCAGCAGTGAGCTACACAGAGAAACCTTGTCCCAAAGAAACAACAACAAAAATGATGTGAAAATGTCTCTAGGGGATGATATGGAGTTCTATGGGATTATGTCCTGGAGCAGAATACCTAGGTCAAGTAAAGTCATTTTTTTTCTGAATCCAAAAAACTGATTTTTATCATGACTGTATTAAATTCTATCAAACTCTTTTGGTGAAGCCAGAATTACACTGATGCCAAACCAGAAAAAGACAGAACAACAGCAAAGGAAATTTACAAGTCAATATCCCTGAGGATGCTAAAACTTTCAATAAAATACTAGCAAACAAGACTTAATTACAAGACAACCCTCAGTCATTTTAAATTAATTTTTGTACAAAATGAAAGATAGTTATCTTATTTTTTTCCTGTATTGGTGCAGGCTAGAGAAGGTGTGATGGGACAGGGCTTCCTCATGCACAATTTCATGGCCAGGCACTATTACAGTATCCATGTAAGTAGAATGTACTACCCAGAGCCATCTGTGAAATCACCAAGCAGACAAGATTCCCAGAGAGAATGAATGCCACAGAAGGGCAGTGTTATTGCAAGCTTTTTGCAGGCTTCTGTGAACTTCAGGTGGTCAAAGGGCAGACTCTCACAGCTTCTGTTTGAAGAGTACAATGGGCCTCACACAATAGGATTGAATCATGTAGGCTGCTGATTCACCCACCAGGCAAAAGTCCCGTATTCATTTCAGCAAATCTTAAAAAGATAAGGTACTACCTAAATATCTTTCTGCATTGAACATTTGAGGGTGTCAGGTGAGTAAACATCTGAATACCAAGCAAAACATATTATCTGCCTACTTAAAATGTACATAAATGATGTTTATTCCTTATCCAGACTAAACTGAACCTGGATACAATAGAGTAATTATTAATGAGAACAAAGGGCCCAAATGATGGAAAACACAATGAGGTGAAGCGATTGATGTTCACCAACCACCAATTGTTATTATACAAAAGAGTAATATAACCTCTTAAGATGGAGGAGAGAGTGTAAAAAGCAAGAAAGGTAATCACTAGGGTGAGAATGTTCTGGGTTATTCTGGATTCAGGGGAGTTTCTGATGGAAACATGAGTGCTGCGGATGTGTTGAACCCTCTGCTTGTGTCTGTAAAGAATAATAGTCATGGATCCACTGGACCAGGCCATGAGCACAGAAAAGAAGACTTCAGGGCATACTACCAATGCTGCATAGAGTAAACTACCAATTTCATCGTACTCTACAATGGAGCAATATTCATAATCTCGTTTTCTTGTCACATTTTTGCTATTCCTATTGACAAGTGTGTATGCAAAATAAATGAAATTTATGAACATGTACATGATCCAGAGGAGGGAAATGTGGCAGCTGATGTTCTTCTCTACTTTGAATTTATGGTTCTTCCAACAGGACTTCCTGGAACTAATGGTCAAGGCCTGGAAGACACTCAAGAGGCAAGCGGTGCCAATAGACATACTCCTACCAAGTCCTTGAATATATACTAGAAGCTTGCATCCAAAATCACTCAAGAAATACTTAAATCCCAATAATGCCATTGTTTGGGGCACTCCTGCAGAGAGAATGACCAAGGCATTGGCTGCCATTATATTCATGAGAATCAAGTCTCTGGGCTTTAATGTCCATTCTTTGCAGTAAAGGTATAGGTAGTAGAAAATTAGGGAGAAATTTCCCAGAATTCCAGTTGTAGTTTGTGATAAGAAAATAATTATGATTGCTAGGTTCCAGAAGTCCATTCTGTGATTTGAAACAATTTCCTTTAATGTATGACAGCACTAATCATCTGGTCAAATAAATACTGACAAATATTTACCAGCTACAGTAGATGAAGAAGTATTTACACCATGGAGTACTGAGGGACTGAAACAAAGGGTCTTTTATGCTCAAGTAGGTGTTGAAGGCCAGCCCTGACCACTTCAAAAGACCTCATCCACTAATGTTTGACAAGAGTAGAAACTATCTGCTGGACCAGAGCCCTATCAGGAAGGCTCCTCTTCTCCAAGACCCCTGGCAGACCCTGCAACCTCCACGCCCTGACCCCATGCCCATCTGCCCAAGACCCCAGCCACTTCCTGAGATTTAGAGACCAGCCCCCAGGTCCCATCCTGCCCCAGACTTCGCTTCTGGACCAGAGGTAAGTGTCTGAGCTCAGCCTAGATCCCATCCCTGGGCACCAGCCACTCCTGGGAAGACCTGCCCAACTTGGCCCCAGGTTCTGGGGACTGGGCAGGTTCCCTTCTATCCCTACCAGGAAGGCTCCCCTTCTCCAAGAACCCAGCAGACCCTGCATTCTCCACGCCCTGCCCCCACGCCCATCTGCCCAGACCCCAGCCACTTCCTAAGACTTAGAGACCGGCCCCCAGCTCCCATCCTGCCCCAGAATTCCCTTCTGGACCAGAGGTAAGTGTCCAGGCTCAGCCTAGACCCCATCCCTGGGCACCAGCCACTCCGGGGAAGACCTGCCCAACTTGGCCCCAGGCTCTGGCCACCAGGCAGGTTCCCTTCTAGCCCTACCAGGAAGGCTCCTCTTCTCCAACAACCCCAACAGACCCTGCAATCTCCACACCCTGCCCCCACGCCCATCAGCCAGGGACCCCAGCAACTCCCTGATACTTAGAGACTGGCCCATCCTGTCCCTGGACTTCCCTCTGGACAAGAGGTGAGAGGTGAGTGTCTGGGCTCAGCCTAGATCCCATCCCTGGGCACCAGTCACTCCGGGGAAGATCTGCCCAACTTGGCCCCAGGTTCTGGCCCTACCGGGAAGGCTCCCCTTCTCCAAAACCCCTGGAAGACCCTGCAATCATCACGCCTAACCCCATGCCCATCCACCCAAGATGCCAGCCACTTACTGAGACTTAGAGACCAGCCCCCAGCTCCCATCCTGCCCCCGGACTTCCCTTCTGGACAAGAGCTCCCATCCTGCTGGACACTTCCCTTCTGGACAAGAGCACCCATCCTGCCCCCGACTTCCCTTCTGGACAAGAGCGCCCATCCTGACCCAGACCCTGTCTGGACAAGAGCTCCCATCCTGCCCTGGACTTCTGGTCTGGACAAGAGTTCCCATCCTGCCCCAGAGTTCCCATTTTGACAAGAGAGCTCCCATCTGGACAAGAGAGAGAGACTTCCTGATTCTGTCAACTCTGTCTGAACCAAGTGTGCTGATAAGACCAAGAACGAACCACAAGGAGATGGGCAGACGTCAAGGCAGAAGTACATACAACAAAATGAAGAGCAATACAGCATCACCAGAACCTAGCCCTCCTCCATCTAGACCTGAACATCAAAAATTGGAAGAAGCAGAAGAAAACAGCCTTATGAATAAGATCATGAAGAAGGTAGAGGCTTATATAGAGGAAAAGACAAAAAAAAAGGGAAGAACGCTATAAAAAACCCTAGGAAAAGACAAATAAATTAGAAGAAAACAATAAAGTCCTGAAGAAAACAATAAAGCACTGAAAGAAAATAATGAAAAAGCAATGAAACAAATGAAGGAAACAGTCCAAGACCTGAAAAGGGAAATAGAAAAAATGAAGAAGACACAAACAGAGGGAATTTTGGAAATAGAAAATCTGAGTAAATGATTGTGAACTTAAGATGCAAGTATAACCAACAGAATGTAAGAGATGGAAGAGAGGATCTTTGGTGTTAAAGATACAGTAGAAGAAATAGATTCATTAGTCAAAGAAAACACTAAAGCCAACAAAGTCATGAACCAAAATGACCAAGAAAATTGGGACACCATGAAAAGATCAAATCTACAAATAATAGGGATAGAAGGAGAAGAATACCAACTCAAGGGCACAGAAAATATATTCAACAAGATCATAGAAGAAAACTTTCCCAACTTAAAGAAGGAAATGCTTATGAAAATACAAGAAGAGTATAGAACACAAAACTGACTAGACCTCCCCAAAAAGTCCCCTTGCCACATAATAATTAAACAACTAGACATACAGAATAAAGAAAGAATATTAAGAGCAGCTAAGGAAAAAGGCCAAGTGACTTAGAAAGGCAAACCCATCAAAATAACGCCTGATTTCTCAATGGAGACTCTGAAAGCCAGAAGGACATAGACAGATGTAATGCAGACACTAAGAGACCATGGATGCCAGCCTAGACTAATATACCCAGCAAACCTTTCAATCATCATAGACAGAGTGAACAAGACATTCCAAGACAAAGCCAGATTTGAACAATACTTATCCACAAACCCAGCCCTACAGAAAGCACTGGAAGGAAAATTCCAACCTAAGGAAGTCAGATCCACCCTCAAAAACACTGGCAATAGATAAAACCACAGCAGTAAACCCCAAAGAAGAGAAGTACACACACACTACCACCAAACAATAACAGGAATGAACAATCACTGGTCATTAATATCCCTTAATATCAATGGACTTAATTCACCTATAAAAAGACATAGGCTTACAGATTACATATGAAAGCAGGACCCTTCTTTCTGCTGCAAACAAGAAACACATCTCAAATTCAAAGATAGACACTACTTAAGAATAAAAGGCTGGGAAAAGACTTTCCAATCAAACGGTCTTAAGAAACAAGCGGGTGTAGTCACCCTGATATCTGGCAAAATAGACTTCAAACTAAAATCCATCAAAAAAGATCAAAAAGGGCATTACATACTCATCATAGGAAAGATTCACCAAGATGAAATTTCAATTCTGAACATTCATGCCCCAAACACAAGGGCACCCACATATGTAAAAGAAACATTACTAAAGCTTAAATGACATATAAAACCCCACACATTAATAGTGGGAGACTTCAACTCCCCACTCTCACTACTGGACAGATCTCCCAAAACGAAACTTAACAGAGAAATAAAGGACTTAACTGATGTCATGACCCAAATGGACTTAATATCTACAGAACAATCCATCCTAACAAAAAGGAATATACCTTCTCAGCACCCCATGGAACCTTCTCTAAAATCGATCACATACTTGGCCACAAAGCAAATCTCAACAGATACAAAACAATTGGAATAACCTCCTGTGTTCTATCAGACCACCATGGTTTAAAGTTAGATTTCAACAACAACAAAAACTACAGAAAACCTACAATCTCATGGAAACTGAATAATGCTCAACTGAATCACCAATGGGTTAAGGAAGAAATAAAGACAGAAATTAAAGACTTCCTAGAGATCAATGAAAATGAAGACGCCACATAGTCAAAATTATGGGACACTATGAAAGCAGTGCTAAGAGGGAAATTCATAGCACTAAATGCCCACATAAAGAAGTTGGAGAAATCTCACACTAGTTACTTAACTTCACACCTGAAAGCTCTAGAACAAGAAGAAGCAAAGTCAACTAGGAAGAATAGACACCAGGAAATAAAGTGAGAGCTGAAATCAATTAAATAGAAACAAAGAGAACAATACAAAAATTAATGAAACAAAGAGTTGGTTCTTTGAGAAAATCAACAAGACAGACAAGCCCTTATCCAAAGTAACCAAAAGACAGAGAGAGAGCATCCAAATTAACAAAATCAGAAATGAAAAGGGGGTCATAACAACAGACATTGAGGACATCCAGTGAATCATCAGTTCATACTTCAAAAACATCTGCTCCACAAAACTGGAAAACCTAAAAGAAATGGATAATTTTCTGGATAGGTACCATATACCTAAGTTAAATGAAGACCAGATAAACTATTTAAATAGTCCAATAACCCCTAAGGGAATAGAAACAGTCATTAAAAGTCTCCCAACCAAAAAAAGCCCAGGACCAGATGGTTTCAGCGCAGAATTCTACCAGATCTTCCAAGAAGAGTTAATACCAATACTCTCTAAATTGTTCCACACAAGAGAAACAGAAAGAATATTACCAAACTCCTTCTATGAGGCTACAATTCCCTTGATTCCTAAACCAAACAAGGATACAACAAAGAAAGAGAACTACAGACCGATCTCCCTCATGAACATTGATGCAAAAATACTCAATAAAATACTAGCAAACAGACTCCAAGAACACATCAAAACAATTATCCACCATGATCAAGTAGGCTTCATCAATGGGATGCAAGGGTGTTTCAACATATGAAAGTCTGTCAATGTAATACACCATATAAACAAACTCAAAGAAAAAACCGTATGATCATCTCACTAGATGCAGAAAAATCATTTGACAAAATCCAACACCCCTTCATGATAAAGGTCTTGGAGTGAACAGGAATACAGGGAACATACCTAAACATAATAAAGGCAATTTATAGCAAGTCAACAGCCAATATCAAATTGAATGGAGAGAAACTCAAAGCAATTCCACTAAAATCAGGAATGAGGCAAGGCTGCCCACTCTCCTCATACTTATACAATATAGTACTTGAAGTTCTAGCCAGAGCAATAAGACAACATAAGGAGATTAAGGGGCTCCAAATTGGAAAGGAAGAGGTCAAGCTTTCCCTATTGCAGATGACATGGTAGTATACATGAGTGACCCCAATGATTCAACCAAGGAACTGATACACCCTATAAACACCTTCAGCAACATAGCATAATAAAAGATCAACTCAAAAAAATTAGTAGCCCTCCTATATACAATTGACAAAGAGACTGAGACTGAAATCAGAGATACATCACCCTTTACAATAGCCAAAATGACATAAAATACCTTGGGGTAACACTAACCAAGCAAGTGAAGGACTTATATGACAAGAACTTTAAGTCCCTGAAAAAAGAAATTGAAGAAGATGCCAGAAAATGGAAAGATCTCCCATGCTCATGGATAGGCAGGACTAACATAGTAAAGATGGCAATTTTACCAAAAGCAATCTACAGATTCAATGCAATCCCCATCAAAATACCAACACAATTCTCCACAGACTTGGAAAGAATAATATTCAACTTCATATGGAAAAACAAAAAACCCAGGATAGCCAAAAGAATCTTGTGAAATAAGACGACCTCTGGAGGCATCACAATCATGACTTCAAGCTCTACTATAGAGCCACAGTAATAAAAACAGCTTGGTACTGGCATATAAACCAACATGTAGACCAATGGAATCGAATTTAAGAGCCTGACATTAATCCACACATCTATGAACATACAATTTTTAACAAATGTGTACAATGGAAAAAAGAAGGCATCTTCAACAAATGGTGCTGGCATAACTGGATATCAACATGTTGAAGGCTGCCAATAGATCCATATCTGACACCGTGCACAAAACTTAAGTCCAAGTGGATCAAGGACCTCAACATAAATCCAGCTACTCTGAACTTGCTAGAAGAGAAAGTAGGAAGTAGTCTTGAATGCACTGGCATAGGAGATCACTTCCTAAATATAACACCAGTAGCACAGACACTGAGAGAAGTCAATGGGACTTCTTAAAACTGAGAAGCTTTTGTAGAGCAAAGGATACAGTCAACAAGGCAAAGCAACAGTCTACAAAATGCAAAAAGATCTTCACCAACCCCACATCTGACAGAGGACTGATATCCAGAGTATATAAGTAACTCAAGAAATTAGACATCAAAATGCCCAACAATCCAATTAAGAAATGGGCTTAGAATTAAACAGAGACTTCTCAACAGAGGAAACTCAAATGGCTGGAAGACATTTAAGGAATTGCTCAACATCCCTAATCATCAGGGAAATGCAAATCAAAACAACTCTGAGATACCACCTTACGCCTGTCAGAATGGCTAAGATCAAAAACACTGAAGACACCTTATGCTGGAGAGGATGTGGAGCTAGGGGAACTCTCCTCCACCGCTGGTGGGAATGCAAGCTTGTACAACCACTTTGAAAATCAATATGGCGCTTTCTTAGAAAATTGTGAATCAATCTCCCCCAAGATCCAGCTATACCACTCTTGGGCATGTACCCAAGGAATGACCAATCATACCACAGGAGCACTTGCTCAGCTATGTTTATATCAGCATTGTTTGTAATAGCCAGAACCTGGAAACAACCTAGATGCCCTTCAACTAAAGAATGGATAAACACAATGTGGTACATATACACAATGGTATACTACTCAGCAGAGAAAAACAATGACATCATGAGGTTTTCAGGCAAATGGATGGATATAGAAAAAATCATCCTGAGTGAGGTAACCCAGACTCAGAAAGACAAACTTGGTATATAATCACTCATAGGAGGATAGTAGATGTGGAACAAGGATGACTGGACTGCTACTCACATCACCAGAGAGGCTACCTGGAAAACAGGACCCTAAGAAAGACACGGGAATCACCCAATGACAGAGAAATGTATGAGATCTACATGAACAATCTGGACATGAGTGAAGGTAATGAAGGACAAGGCTTGAGGGAAAGAGAGCTTGGGGGAGCCTGAGATCCCAGCTGGATCAACAACAGAGAGGGAGAACAAGGAATAGGAGACCATGGTAAATGAAGACCACATAAGAATAGGAAGAAGCAAAGTGCTAGAGAGGCCCACAGAAATCCACAAAGATACCCCCACAATAAAGTGCTGGCAATAGTCCAGAGACAGCCCGAACTGACCTACTCTGGTGATGGGATGGCCAAACATCCTAATTGTCGTGCTAGAAACCCCATTCAATGACTGAGGGAACTGGATGCAGAGATCCATGGCTAGGCCCTGGGTGGAGCTCCGAGAGTCCAATTAGCGAGAAAGAGGATTGTTTATATGAGCAAGAATTGTTGAGATCAAGGTTGGATAAAGCACAGGGATAAATAGCCAAACAAATGGAAACATATTAACTATGAACCAATGGTTGAGGGGCCCCCAACTGGATCAGGCCCTCTGAATGGGTGAGATAGTCAATAGGCTTGATCTGTTTGGGAGGCATCCAGGCAGTGGGACCGGGTCCTGTGCTCATTGCATGAGTTGGCTGTTTGAAACCTGGGGTTTATACAGGGTCGCTTGGCTTGGCCTGGGAGGAGGGGACTGAACCTGCCTGGACTGAGTGTACCAGGTTGATCTCAGTCCTCAGGGGAAGCTTTGCCCTGGATGAGGTTGGAATTGGGGGTACGCTGGGGGGAAGGGGAGGGGTTGGAAGGGGGGAGATCAAAGGAATCCTTCGCTGATATGTAGAACTGAATTGTATTGTAAAATAAAATTAAATTAAATTATAAAAAAGAGTAGAGACTATCCATGTACATTACTATGAGAATGTGCAATACCTCAGAACATACATAATGATGGAATGAGAGCCTTCAAGTTTAACAGAAAATGAAAACATTCAGAATGATGTCACATTGACCCAAGACAAATAATGAAAAGTGACAGCCCATAGAAACAAATATAATGAAAGATATCCAGAATATATTGAAATTTTCTAGATGTGTTTTAATGAAAAAAAACTTCAATAATTTCAACAAAATTAAATATATCAATGCTTAATGTGTATCTCATCTAAAAATGAAAGATATGGAATGAGAAATTTATAACCACTCAGAATACACCTATGATCTTTGACATGGCCAAGATTCCATCTTGACTCAAATAGAGCCATCTTTGGTTTAACATGAAACAACTCTCCTTTTTCTACTCTATACTTGAAAAGTCTTTTGGAAAAGTACTATACTCATTCTACAAACTGAGGGTTGAAATGCCTCAAATAACAGCATGTTTTTATCTTCTGTTAAATTGCTTGATTGCTGTACTCACCACTCACCCCTGCCAACTGCCAATCAGGTTATGCCTGTTCTTATATGTTTGCCCTTACAAGCTCCCTGTAAATTGAAGTTGAGGCTACAGTGTGAGAAAAGTTTTTCTCCATGTAGTAAACGAATTCACTTAATATAGACTCTCAGTTTGGAATTTTGTCATGCTGAGTACTTTTTGGTGTTTACCCTGCAACAGACTTAGATGAGGGTAAATTATTAAAAGCACAAAATGCATTAGAATGATGTTCATATGATAACTCACATCAAGTAAAATCATGGCTTCATGAAAATCCTTTCACATAGATGCACACATGTGTGCACACTCATTTCAGGTTTGTTAGAAAGAGGAATATCCAGTATGATGAAATCTCACATAATAAACAGCAGCATAAAATAAGGCAAAAAAATGCTACCATAAATGACAAGGGGAAGGACAATATATGATGAATGAAAGCTACTGAGGAAATGTTTAGGGTCTCTATTGAAACTGTTTCTGGAATAATCATGGACCAATCCTTAGTATTAGAGTAAAAATGATAGGAAAGTTGAAAGTTTTCAGTCCATCAGGTCAATGTTGTAAGAGTAAATTCTCAGCACACCATACTCTATTCCTTTAGCAGAAGTTGTCTGAAATGATTTTAGTTATGGTCATATCCCCTAGAAGAAATAGACAGAGGCAGCTTTGAATCAGTGCCAGGCTGAACCATTCAGTCCCAGTATATCACCAGTGTTCAATACAATCATCAGCCATGCAATGACAGTCAGTTGAACAATCAGGGGAACAGAATTGGCTATGGGTCTTGGGATCTGATCATATACTAGCAATCTCCACTTTTCCATGTACTGGCACTGTAGAACACCATTGGTTTGGTTACAGCAGAATATAGAAAATATTCTATTCAGTGAGTTAAGACAGGCCCAGAAAGGTCACTAGCCTACATTCTCTCTCTATGTGGTTTTATCATGTATAGGTGTTAGAAATATATGTTTATGTGGAATGAGTGTATGACCAGACCAGGAAATGAGAATGGGGCTCATACAGGAGACAGAAAAACATGAACAAAAGAAAGAAAGATAAAAGGATGAAAATACCAAACTTGAAAATTTTTGTAGCTAAACCAAGAACCTTGTAGCCAGGCAATGCTCCTGAATGTAACCACCAAGACTGTGGAAAATTTCTTACTTCTGCTTAAGTAGAATAAATACAAACATACATGCCAAGAACTCCAGTACTAAGAATAACTTTGGTCTTAGTTACGATTTCTGTTGTTATGAAGAGACACCATAACTGCAGCACGTCTTATAAAGGATAATATTTAATTGGGACTGACTTACCATTTCAGAGATTAAGTCCATTAACTTGATGGCTAGAAACATGGCAACATGATGGCAAAATTTGGTGCTGGAGAGGTAGCTGAGAGTTCAACATCTCGATATGCAGGAAACAGGAAGTGAACTGCCTCCCATACTGGGCATAACCTGTGTATTTGAGACAGTTTTCAAACCTCATCTCTGCAGTGACACATACTCCAACTATGCTACCCCTACCCTAACAAGGCCACACCTAATAATGCTACTCCTTATAGGCCAAACATTCAAACACATGAGTCTATGGGGGCCATCCCTATTCAAAACCACCACATTCCACTGCATGGCCCCCACTGAATTGTAACCATAACATAATGCAAAAGTGCATTCAGTACAATTTCAAGAATCTCTATAATTTTTCAGTCTCAAAAAGGTTTTGAAATCCAAAGTTTGAAATCTCTTCTCAGATTCAGTCTCTTAAATGTAATCAATCCCCTATAAAATCAAAATAAATAAAAAACAGATCACATGCTTCCAACATATAATGTCACAGATTTTATATATATATATATATATATATATATATATATATATATATATATATATATATAACTGTTCCAAAGTGGAGGAAAGGGAGGATAGTGAAGAAATATTGGAACAGAGCAACATGAAAAAACCACCAGGGCAAACTCTAAACTCTGCTCTTCTATGTCAACAGCTCCTTAGATCTCCAGGCCATTTCAACTTTGTTGATTGTAACACACTTCTCTCTTTTAGGCTGGTTCCATTCCCTGTATTCAGTTATCATCATCAGGTATGCCACAGCAATTGCATCTCTAAAATCTTGGGGTCTGCAAGGCAATCCAGGATTCACTTTCACAGATTCACAAGATGGTCTCACTGGGGCTCCATGTAGGGACACCCCTGTAACATGCCTGGCCTCATTTGCTTTCCTTAGCCACAGGAGGAGGGAGAATCCATAACCACTTTCTACTATCCTTGACTATAAAGCCAGGATCACATGGTATTAGCTGCCAAGTTCTGCTGCTTGCTGTGGCTGGAACATATCCCCTTGTTCAACAGCATTTTCACCAACTTTTTATTTTCAAAGTTTTCCTTCACCCCTAATCATGAATATAATGAAACTGGCTCTGTACACCAGGCTGGCCTTGAACTCAAAGATCTTTCAATTATAGCTTTACCAGCTTACTGTTTTTGATGGTTTCCTTCATTGCCTAAACTTGGCTGATCTGGAACTTTCTATCCAGACCAGCCTGACCTCAAAGTCAGAAATCTACCAGCCTCTGCTTTTCAATGCTGAAATAAACAGTGTGAACTTCCAAACCTGGCTCTAAAATTTTTTTAATTATTTTTCATAAGTTGAACACTTACATGAGTCTGATCTTACCCTAAGGTAATCACTCCCCTTATTACATTACTTAATCTGTTTATATCCTTGAATTAAACTTGCTCCATTCCACTTGCTGGTGCTCCTTTTCTCCTCAAATTGTACATTTCGTATTTTTCCTTCCTTAACTTTCTCCTTTTAATTAAAGAAACATGCACAAGAGTGAACACTGTTAGTTACAAGACAGTCAACTCCATACTATTTTGTGATATACTCTGCCAATGGTATTAAACAAAACTCTTAACTTTAGGTCAGAAAAACTTTTCAAACAAGGGCAAACAGCAGTCACATTCTTCACCAAAATATCACAAGACCATTCTCTAAGTCACATACTAACATTATTACCCTCTGAAAACTCTTGAGGCAGGCCTCCACTGTTCAAATCATCCTCAGCACCACTGTCTTCCATGATCCAATGAGAATGACCCATTAAGCCTGGCTTAAAGCATTCAACTTCTTTCTAATCCATAGTCTCAAATTCCATATTCCTCCAAATAAAACCAAGGAAAGGCCTATCACAGCAATATACCACTCCCTGATGTCAAATTCTGTCTTAGTTACAGATGTCATTGCTGTAAAGACCACCATGACTATGACAACACTTGTAAATAAAAAATTTAATTGTACCTAGCTTACAGTTTTAGAAGTTAAGTTTTGTGGCAAGAAATATGTTAGAGTGTAGGCAGATGTGTAGCTGGAGAGGTAGCTTAGAGTTCTACATCTTTATCCACAGGCAACAGGAAGTGAACTGAGTCCCATGCTAGGCATAGCTTGAGCATAGAGAAATCAAAGCCTGTGCCCACAATGACACTCTTCCTCCAACAAGACCATGTCTGCTGCAACAATGTTATACCTCCTAATACTGTTACTCCCTAGAGTCCAAAACTTCAAACACACATGTTTTTGGGGAAAATACATACCTATTCAAACCACCACAATAAACAAAGTAAATTTCTTTTTCACACTGAATCAATTTGGAGTTTACAATCCAATAATAGTCTTGGGAGTATCAACTTGCATATCATCCCCATGGGCTCAGTATCAGCCCATGATCAATTAATCAATATAAACATCATAGAATTCTCCACACATGGAGGTTCTTGAAAATCTTACACTTTTGATGTTTCTGTATCTAATGGGTTCCAAGTGATATTTTAGTTGGGAAACTCCCATGCAATGTATGGTTATGTGTGCTAAGTACTTAAAATACAAAAAAAAAAAAGCGAGTGTGGTTTAAGTCTTTTGGTTGAATGGCAGCTGATATCTGTACATGAAACTCAGAAATCACAGTTGAAACCAATATCCCAACAAATGCCATCCCGTTTTTGTGAACACTGACACTGACTAATATGTTAATTCACTGAAATGTTTGTCAAGATATAATCACAAAAATGTTCTTTGTTTATGCTTTTGCTGTTCCATGTGATAATCATATAAATAGGAAATGTGACATCATTTATGATACACAATGTTCAACAGTGGACACATGAAAACACAATATCCCTGGTTGCTTTTCAAGGCTCAACCTACCTTTTATTGTTTCCTTTCTGAGGTGCCAGGCACATTTCTAGGAAGTTGATGCCAATTGTCTAACCATGCTGCATCTGTGAGGATAGAAAACAATACAAGTATTGACAAGATGCTTCACCTAAAGACCTGATGTGGCCTTGGAGAATCTGTGACTGAAAAAGACTAAGAAGTATCTGTACCACATCTTTGAGAATTGAGTATTTTGTTGTCCACCTGCAAGCAGTGTAAGGAAGGAAGAAGAAATGTAAGAAATTTTAAAGAGGGGCTGGAGATAAGGCTCAGAGGTTAAGAACACTGACTGTTCTTCCAAAGGTCCTGAGTTCAATTCCCAGCACCCATATGGTAGCTCACAATGATCTGTAATGAAATCTGGTACCCTCTTCTGTGTACATAATAAATAAATAAATCTTTTGTAAAAAAAAAACGAAATTTTAAAGAAAAGAGATAGTGACCAATGATCACCACAGTATGAGACCACACCAGTGCTCAAATCTGTGAGGTTACTCTGCCCAATTCTGGTAAGGCATATTTGTATTCACAGCCATAGAACACTGCACATGAAAGTACAGAAGGTACTGGTTACATCCAGTGAACTACAATGTTCACTCTACTAAATATTCACTTACTTAATTTTAGGTGTTAAGAATTGAGTGTATAAGAGCAAATAAAATTTTTATGAGTTAATTGCATATATGGCAGATAGTAATGACAATTTGTGAGTCACTGTTATCCTGTTAGTTTGATACTTTTCTTGATCTTTCTAAAAGTATAATGCAGACACCATTGTGATAAGACTTTAGAAACACTGAAGATGAATGACTCTTTAAATCCAACAGCTGTTTAGAGACAGAGTGGATACAGGAAGGTCATAAACACGGCTAATTTGACACAAACACAATCACCTCAGTTTGTGATCACAAAGCTGTCAGGGATGTTCTCAGACACATTTAATTCTTAGATGCAGTTTGTGTTCCCCACCTTAAATTTTTCACATTGTTTGTATGTAAATGTATGCTTTTTACTGTATCTTTTCATTTGAGAGGACTAGAGCAATGGCTAAATAGTAAAGAACACTTGCTGCTGTTGCAGATGACCTGGGTTTGGTCCCCAGCACCCACGTGGTGCCTCACAATTACCTGCAACTCCAGTTCCATTGATTACCTACACCTTCTTATGACATTGAGGTTACTAAATTCTCATAGTGCACACAAATATATCAGGCAAAACATTCATACACAAAAAATAAAAATAGATAAATAAATACATCTTTTTAAAACTAAGTTTTCACTTCAATATGAATTTTCACTTATAGAAAAATGACAAATTCAAATAAGTATTTCAAGATTTAAAAAAAAATACAGTGTTTTAAGTGTGGTTTGAAATGAGAGAAAGTTATCTCCTAGTTCAACATCACAAGAACAAGATACACCTGTTGTTTATGATTCCACCAGAAATATGCATTGTTATTATGGCAGAGGTAAAAGAATATTGTGGCAACTATCAAAGAATTACAAACATTATTACTCTACACACAATGCAACTTGAAATACTAACCTGTGATTAACAAATAACAGCATGAGAAGAAAATTATATCACTAAGACAATTGACTTCAAATTCTGCATGTATTTGCTAATATTCTTGGTGGTGTTGTTTTTAAGTCAGGTGTCACTATGTGGCTCTGAATATCCTGGAAATCACTATGTAGACCATGGTGACCTCAAAATCACAGAGCCCTGCCTATCCCTGCTTCACAAATGATGAGATTAAAGCATTGCACCACCACAACAGGATTATTTGATAATTCTTATATTGATTTATCTATTATAATGAAATTCATGATGCATTAAAATAGAGGTGGCACATGAGATAATAAATAATCAGAATAATGAGAATCCTTAAATATTGTCCAATGAGATATAACACTAGTACGGATAAAAAGGATCTGAGTGGTACAGCCCAGGCCTTCAAAGCACCAGGCCCTATATTTTGTTATCAACAAGAATAAACAGTGAGGAAAGGCACTGTATCAAGTTCTTCATATCAACTGAGTAAGAATAGTTCAAGAGAGATACTCAGGACATATGCGGTTCTCATTGTAATTGCCCAATGTTCTATCATCCACTCCATTTCTCCTTTTCATGTTCAAGAGGGAGAGTTTTCAAATCAGTCATTCTACAACTGACCATTCAGTACAAAGTAACTACTGCCTCTATAACCAGATAATAAATGTAGTGTCACATAAGAATACTTTTTACTCCAGAAACATATTTACATACTACACTTTTATAGAGTTCTATGCTTCTTATATTTCAATTTTAATGTCCAATATGGCCATGAAACCATGATAACTCCATATTTAATAATACTTCAAACAATGTCAACACATCATGGAGTGTGAGATAAATTAACACACTGACTTATTACCATAATTCTTCAGAACCTTCACAGATGCACTGTGATATCCTTATATACCCACAATAGCCCTCAGTGGGGGACTTATATTACAGTAAGAACCAACAGGGACTGGCACAAGGTTAGGAACACTTCTATCTTTCTCAGTAACTTCCTAGCTATGGAATTATTCCTGCACCTTCTCTCTCTGTTCCATGGAGCTGGTTCTACCCCAAATTCCCATTACCAGAAATAAGCACTTACCCTTGTCTCTCTCCTTTGCTGGATCTTTCACTTCAACTGAAATGCTAAGTACTCTCCTGGCTTTTACATCTGCAGGATTGTGGGGTCATTGGGCAGATTCCAACCCTTAATAAGCAGTTGGAAGGGAGTCAGATCACACCTGAGGTAGAGGTCTGTGACCTCACCTCCCTCTAGAACTGCAAGTTTTCATTTCACCTGACAAGGTAATGAAAGTGTTGACTTTGAGAGACAAAATAATTCATGAAACTTTTCCCGTTGCTCATTAACAAAGATACCGAAGAGTTTCCTGTGAATATCTCCACAGAGACAAAGACTTTTTAGGAGGCTTTGAGTTTTCATGATCCCTGAAGGCTGATCAGATCTCCTGTGGAAGGTGTTAGAATCTTTGGAGTGAGTTTCTTAATAAAATTAGTAAAGTTTCTTGGTCTCAATGGATACAAGTTTCACTGACTACTTGAGCATAAGTTAAATTAGTTCTTTAAAAAGGAAACAAGACCTGAACTGAGGCAGCACCACTTTACATGCCAACATGAATGGAAAATCTTTCAAAGATCCACATCTGGATAAAAAGCTACAGCTAAAAGTACAGATAAAGGGAGAATAAGTCTTCTCTAGGGATGTGTCCCTTAATTAGTTACTCAATACCATGTTGTCAGCTCTAAAATAGATACATACATGATCAAAAGTAAATGGACTTAGCAGATTATAAATTTGCATGGATACATATATAATTAAAGTAAAAGAGGCTATGAATTTGAAAAGCAGCAGGAGGACAAGGGAGACTTGGAGTAGGGAGAGAGAGGGGAGGAAGTGATATAAATACAATACTCACACATGAAATTCTCAATAGAGGGTGATGCCAGTGTGACTAGAATAAAAGATGGGAAGTTAGAGAAAGCAACAGAACAGAATGGAAGTGGGAATTTAGTATAGTAGGATGTAGCACATAAATGGAGAAAAAGATATAGAATTCAGAAAGAATCAATTAAAATGAAATATTCACAAAGGTTTTATATGCAACCTTATCAAAGTGTAAACTGATTATTAAAAATAAGAAGAAAATATTTTAAAAACAGATCTTACGCAGACAAAGATAAACCACTGTTGGCCTGCCAACTAGAACACCATCATAAAGGCACAATGGAGTGTCAAGGTCATTAGCCAAGGAGAGTGAGAGCAGAGTGTTCCCAAGACTACCTCAGAGTTGCTTAGGGCATCCTCATATTTTGCAGATGTTGGTCTCTGCATGGGATTTATGATCCTATTAAAAGCTGTGCTTTCCAAGTCCTAGGGATAACAGAAATCTTTGGGAGGATGAAATGTGGCATATACTAACATCGGTTTGCTATAATTTGATTACATATTCCCATAAAATGGACAGAATTTAAGGGAAAATGTAAGTAATAGTTAGAATAAAATAAATATATATTTTATCAAGTAAATAAAGGTTAGTGTACAAAGCATGGATATAAATAGACTTGTAGGTTTTCAGAAGTTTTGTCTGTTTAGTGTCAGGCATCATGGATTTTAGAATTTCATGGAGAAAGTGTAATTTGAAGCACATATTCTCTTCCTAAGGGAGTCTTGACTTATATGGGAAGCTAGGCCCTCTATCACTTGTATCTCAGTGCATTTAATCAATATTGTTCGAAAAATAATGAGTTCCCTAAATGTTTTTGAGATTTTAATGTAATTACATCATATGCATCTCCAATTCTTTCCTCCAAACCCTCTTTTATACCCCTCCTCACTTTCTTTGAAATTTGTAGAATTTTTATGCATTATTGTTACCCAAATATGTTATGAGTGTTCTCATGCTTCTTGTAATCTTAAAACTGATCACACTTGAAAGGGGAAATTAGCCATTACAATTAACATGGCACATTGTAAGGGATAATATTTAGACACTTCATAGTGGAGAAGGTACCTGAAATGGCTTACACCACTAATCAGATCGGTGAATACCCTAACTGTTGTCATAGAGACTTCATCCAGGAACTGATGGCAGCAGATGCAGAGATCTACAGCCAAGCACCAGACCAAACTCCACAAATCCAGTCTTAGAGAGAGAAGAGGGATTTATTAGCAAGGGGCATCAAGATCGTGATAGGGAAACCTACAGAGACAACAAACCAAGTTGAGAATTTTAGACTAACAGCTGTGGAGTATCCATGCGACTGGACTAGGCCCTCTGCATAAGTGAGGCAGTTGTGCAGACTGATCTGCTTGCAGGACTTCATGGTAGTAGGATAAGGATCAACCCCTGGTGCATGAGTCGGCTTTTTGGAGCCCACTACCTAAGGTAGGACACTTTGCACAGCCTTGATGCAAGAGGATGAACCTGGACTTGCCTCAACTGAATGTTCCCCATACCAAAGTTAAATCAAGACCAGATAAACTTTTTAAATAGACCAATAACCCCTAAGGAAATAGAAATGGTCATTAAAAGTCTCCCAACATAAAAAAGAACCAGATGATTTCAGTGCAGAATTCTACCAGAATTTCAAAGAAGAGCTAATACCAATACTCTTCAAATTGTTCCACACCATAGAAACAGAAGGAACATTACAAAATTCTTTTTATGAGGCTACAGTTACCCTGATACCCAAACCACACAAAGATGCAACAAAGAAAGAGAACTACAGACCAATCTCTCTCATGAACATTGATGCAAAGTTACTCAATAAAATACTGGCTAACTGAATCCAGGAACACATCAAATCAATTATCTACCATGACCAAGTAGGCTTCATTCTAGGGATGCAAGGATGGTTCAACATATGAAAGCCTGTCAATGTAATACACCATATGAACAAACTGAAAGAAAAGAACTACATGATCATCTCATTAGATGCTGAAAAATCCTTTGACAAAATCCAACACCCCTTCATGATAAAGGTCTTGGAGAGATCAGGAATACAAGGAACATACCTAAACATAATAAAGGCAATTTACAGCAAGCCAATAGCCAGCAGCAAATTAAATGGAGAGAAACTCAAAGCAATTCCACTAAAATCAGGAACAAGACAAGGCTGTCCACTCTCCCCATACTTATTCAATATAGTACTTGAAGTTCTAGCTAGAGCAATAAGACAACAAAAGGAGATCAAGAGGATAAAAATTGGAAAGGAAGAAGTCAAACTTTCATTATTTGCAGAAGATATGATACTATACATAATTGACCCCAAAAATTCTACCAGGGAACTCCTACAGCTGATAAACTCCTTCAGTAAAGTGGCAGGATACAAAATTAACTCAAAAAATCAGTAGCCCTCCTATATCAAATGAGAAGGGCCTGGGAAAGAAATCAGAGATACATCACCCTTTACAATAGCCACAAATAATATAAAATACCTTGGTGTAACTCTAACTAAGCAAGTGAAAGACCTGTATAATAAGAACTTTAAGTCTCTGAAGAAAGAAATTGAAAAAGATATCAGAAAATGGAAAGATCTCCCATGCTCATGCATAGGTAGGATTAACTTAGTAAAAATGGTAATCTTAACCAAAAGCAATCTACAGATTCAATGCAATCCCCATCAAAACACCAACACAATTCTTCACAGACCTGGAAAGAACAATACTTATTTACATGGAAAAACAAAAAACCTAGGATAGCTAAAAGAATCCTGTATAATAAAGCAACCTCTGGAGGCATCATGATCCCTGACCTCAAGCTCTACTATAGAGCTATAGTAATAAAAACAGCTTGTTACTGGCATAAAAACCAACATGTGGACCAATGGAATCAAATGTAAGACCCTGACATTCATCCAGACACCTATGAACATATGATTTTCGACAAAGTAACCAAAACTGTGCCATGGGGGAAAAAAGCATCTTCAAGAAGAAATGGTGCTGGCATAACTGGATGTCAACATGCAGAAGATTGCAAATAGATCCATATCTGTCACCATGCACAAAACTTTAGTCCAAGTGGATCAAAGACCTCAACATAAATCCAGTTACACTGAACTTGATAGAAGAGAAAGTAGGAAGTAGTCTGGAACAAATTGGCACAGGAGACTACTTCCTGAATATAACACCAGTAGCACAGACACTGAGAGCAACAATTAATAAATGGGACTTCCTGAAACTGAAAAGCTTTTGTAGAGCAAAGGACACAATCAATAAGACTAAACGACAGAATACAGAATGGGAAAAGATCTTCACCAACCCCACATCTGACAGAAGGATGATCTCCAAAATATATAAAGAACCCAAAAAGCTAGTCATCAAAATACTGAACAATCCAATTAAAAAATGGGCTGCAGAGCTTAACAGAGAATTCTCAACAGAAGAATCTCAAATGGCTGAAAGACATTTAAGGAATTGTTAAACATCCTTAGTCATCAGGGAAGTGCAAATCAAAACAACCCTGAGGTATCATCTTACACCTGTAAGAATGGCTAAGATCAAAAACACTGAAGACAGCTTTTGTTAGAGAGGATGTGGAGCAAGCGGAACACTCCTCCACTCTTGGTGGGAATGCAAACTTGCAGAGCCACTCTGGAAATCAGTATGGCGGTTTCTCAGAAAGTTGGGAATAATTCTTCCTCAAGACCCAGTTATACCACTATTACTGAACACATTCACTTCCCTGTCTTCCCATGTCCACCCTACTTCCTTGTGAATTCCACCAATGACAAGAAAAAAAAAAGATAAAAAATAATAAGTCCAAGTTGTGTTGTCTATATACGCACTGGAACATTGTCAGTTTTCTTTAATAAAGCCATTATTTTTTAATTAATTAATTAATTTATTTATATTCATTTATTTATATGGGTGCAGTTTCCCCTTCCTCCTCTCCTCCTAGTACCTTCCACCCACTCCCCTCTTTTTCCATCCCCAAACCACTCCTTATTCCTCTCTGTTTAAGAAAGGGCAGATGTCCAATGAGTATCAACAAAAGTGGCCTACCAAGGTGTAGTAAGACTAAGCACCTCCCATGTATTAAGGCTGGGCAGGGTGACCCTTATATCTCATCTAAATCAAGAGATAATAATGAGAAATGTACATGGCTGAGAGAATATCTGTATGTTCTGGCAGCGCAAAGGTTCCTGTATCTTTTCTCAGATGCAGCCATATGTGGTTTAGCCTGAAATTGATTCTCCCTTCTCTAACCATGCCATTAAAAGTCTGCTGGGAAAGTACCTAACTCTGTTAAAACAGTGGGGCTGAAGTTCCCCAGCTAACAGAAATATTTGGGATCTCTAAAATTGCTTGCTTGCCTTGCTTCCCCCTTCCAAGTGCCAACCAGAATGTTGATTTTCTGAATGCTTTGTCTTCACAGGCTCCATGTAAAAGATATTCTAAGCTGCTCTGTGAGAAGTGTTTTTTCTGTAGGGAGTCACCAAGCCTTCTAAATACAGACTTAGATTATGGATTTTACCACAGGGATGATGCCACCTTAGACTGTTGGCAGTGATTGAGGGGTGCCTGGACTGGTCTACTCTGGTGATCGGTCTAGTGAATACCTTAAGTGTCACCATAGAGCCTTTGTCCAGTGACTGATGGAGGCAGATGCCGGGATCTGCAGCCAGGCACCAGGCTAAGTTCTGGGAATCCAGTAAAAGGGAGAGAGGAGGGATTCTGTGGGCAGGGGATGTGGAGATCATGAAGGGAAGACTTGCAGAGATGACTGGCCACACTTGTGGAGACCCATGAACTGTGGACTAGTGGCTGTGGATCCTCCATAGAATTGGACTAGGCCATCTGGATACAGGAGACTTGTTTAGCTCAAACTATTTAGGGGACACACGGGCGGCAGGGGCAGGGTGTTGGGATCCATCCCTGGTGCATGGTCATGCTTTTGGGAGCCTGGTGCCTGCGGTGTGGCACATTGCACAGCCTTGGTGTGGCAGGGAGGGACTTTGACCTGCCTCAGCACGGTGTGCTGGGCTCTGCTGACTCCCCATAGGAGACCTTGATTTAGAGGATGTGGGGATGGGGGGTGGCTTGGGAGAGAGGGCTGTGGGGTAGGAGAAGGGAGGAGGGAGGAGGTGAGATTTGTGGGTAGTATGTAGGGTGAGTAGAAAATTTCTTAATAAAAACATGGAAAAAAAGAATATGGATGTTAGTCAGGGTCAGTGATCTTTGGGTCTTTATTCCACAACAGTCTAAGATATGGAAATTAATTAAAATGTTGGTTCTAGTCACAACCTACTTCATAGTAAGTTATGAGCTAGCTCATATAAAAAGTCACACCTCAAACACACACACACACACACACACACACACACACACACACACACACACACACATGTGTCCAATTCATGTCAGGACTGTTAGAGACAAGGGAACATCTGGTGTGATGAAATCTCACAGAATGAGCAATAAATTAAAAATGGGCAAAATATGACAGTAGAAGGGTCAAAGGTAACGACAATATCTGACAAATGATAGCTACTGGGGAAATGTTTAGTGTATCCATTGAAATTGTGTCTGGGACAATCAGGGACCACTCAGAAGTCTATGGTGGAAGTGATAGGATAGAAGTGATTTAGAGAGTCCATCACTGCAGTGAAGTTGGATGAAACTCTCCGGACACCACACTCTTTTTTGTAAGAGAAAGTGTCTGTAAACCACTCTTAAATTGGATGAGATTCCTTTGCAGAAGTGGAGAGTAGCAGCTGTGAATCAGCACCAGGCTGAATCCTGCAGCCCAGAGAGGGCAGTGTTATCTATCTCTCACATTCATCAGCCATGGAGGGACAGTCAGCTGGACAATCAAAAACCGAGGCAGAATTGGCAGTTAATCCTGGCGTCTGAAGTAGTTTAAACAGAGTGGGAAGGTAAACAAATTTAGAAACTCCCAAACACAGTCTCTATTTCCCTATGCGCTGGCACTGTAGAACACCCTAGGGAACAGATACAGCCCAAACTAGAAACTACTCGATTAAGTGATGTTAGACAGGCAAAGAAGAACAGATAGCACTGTTCCAAGTATGATTTCATAGCTTTCAATTTTTAGGAATGCGTGTTTGTGTGGGAGTAAGTGTGGGTAGTTTCCAGGAGACTTGAAAGGGGCCCCAAAGAATGTCTCAGAGTAGGGTGGGGACAGTAAAGCGATACATGTGTGTGTGTTTTGAAAGTGAAAGTAGGAATAATGTACAAAGGACCCCATGAACTGGGAGGAGAGAAGAGAAACGGGGAAAGGGGAGGGGTTGGGCCAATCTAAACAGTAAGTATGAAAATGCCTTTAGGATGCTTGATATTTGTATGCTAATAAAACATGAAAAAATAAATAAATGAAACAAAATAAAAATCAGTATAAAATGAAGGAAGAAAATTTTGAAAATACCGAATTTGGATGTGCTTATAGAAAAACCATGATCTCATGTCCTGTAAATTTCTGTGAAGGTCACAACAAATATTGTTGAAAGGGTTGCATCTGTTTAAGTGAAAGAAACATAACCCTACACTCCAATTAACATACACTGCTTCTGTTTTTCCAACATTCTATTCAGTATTTAACTATTCTGAGAAGAAACAATTATTATAATTACAATTCCATTTGTGTAATCTAGAGTAATTTTTGTAATCTGTAGTTCCATCTCTTTAATTTTTGAAATAAAATTATAATTGCATCATCGTGACTTTCTTCCCTCCCACCAGTTCCATGTACCCACACAAACATTTCATCTCTAATTCATGGCCTCTGTGTGTTTATATAAAATCTTCTCAATCTGTATAAATTTATTTCTACGTATTTGATTTCAGTTTTCATCATTTGGTGCTAGATAATCAATTAGATATTATTTTTCCATACTCACAGCAGTTCTGTCATCGTTCATGGTTTTAACAACTAACAGGAAAAAAAAACAACTTCTCATTGCAAAAGTAGTAGAGTATTAAAAAAAAAAGCTAATAAAAAGGCAAAAAGAAGAAAAAAAAAGAACCTATTCAAAATACAGAGCACAACATACGGTGTTTTGCCAAGCCATACTTGTACACCCACAATAAAACTCCTGCACTCAGGGCTCAGGGAATATTGTGCTGGAGGAGTCAGAAAGATTGTAGGAATGAGAGAAATATATATGTGCTGTGAGACTTCATCTCCTAAAAATGTTGGGGAAGCTGCACCCATGAAGTCTCAACTTGCCTGCTTATAAAAAATCTGAATAAGGACAACAGACATGCTAATGCAGAAGAGGAAAATACCACTGGCTTCCAGTAATCTGACTTTTAAGAATAACCATACAAATGAGTTTACTTTTGACATCATCCAGTAGCAATCAAGGGATCATTAACTTGTGGGCTACCGAGACATGCCCAGTGGTGGCCCATCATCAATGAACTGTTATGCACAAAATAGAATTCTACATACCAATTCTGGCCTCAGGAGATTCTACGTCATCACAGCCATGGGGCAAATGGGTGTCTGCTGCTGGCCAGAAGGAGAGGAGTGCACCGGCATCATCATGCAGCAGAGACAATGCAGCCACAATGACCAATGTGAACATGGATGGTTCCACGGTGTTAAGAAAGTATGTGAAGAGTTTGCTGTGGTCCTGTGACCACTGAGGTCCTATCCAGCATCAGCCATCAAAGAGAAATCTCCTTTCACAGATGATTCTCTGTTTCTTCTCTCACAACTGCAAAAGCTAGAACAGTCTGCTGTAAGCTATGTGAGTTCAGGTCTGAACTAGTCTTTCTCTTTCACTAGAGAAACCAGCACAGGCAAAATACCTACAGAGGGACTGATTCCCCTTGATACCTCAGGGTAATAAGGGTTAAAGAAGGTACATGAGATGCTCTTTCAGTCCTATTAAGCTCTTCTTGGTACTATTTGCTATGGTTTTAGCTGTAGGTTTGTACCACAAAAAAGGGACGTGGTATCATTGCCATTAAAACACGTGGTGACAGTGCTTATGGGTTCACCTCCTCTCCCTTTCCTTTGGAAGAAAACTCAGGATCTATTCAGTGAGTACTGCAGTACATGGCAAAACTGTGAGCTAAGAGAGAGGCTTCTTACAGACTTGAGCCACCCCTGCTTGACTTTATAAGCTCCCCCTTTTTAACCCTGGCTTCCAGAAAAAAATTGATAATTTTCTTTTTCCTAGTGAAAACATTAGTGCACAGTTGGAATTAAGAGCTATGTCCCTTTGTAAAGGGAAGTAATAGTAAAAAAAGATCTAATGTCATATGTATGTGTATAAAATGTAGAAAAGGCAAATATCTGTAGATATCAATAGCAAATAATTCTAAAGGGGTTTCATTCTCTATACCAACTTTACATTTTCATAGTTGGAGCTCACTGCTCAAAACACTTCTGTTTGAGTTTCTAACTGTGTTTTATGATTTTCTCTTCTGGATATATCCTTGGACATATGTACAGACACAGATCATATTTTTGTCCTGTCTGTCTAATATGAAATATTGTATGTTGTAAATATAATTGTATATATAATTTAATTTACCATATATTTAGGCAACTACACTATGCCTTAGCTACGAAATTGTAGGTAAATTTCACATGAATGTAATGCTAATATTGAAGCTATTTTTACCTTTATTGAATTTAAATTTATGTAAAATTATCTTTGCTATGGATATCACTCTGTATGCTGTGAGTGTGTTGCTCTGATTGGTTAACAAATAAAATACTGATTGGCCAGTAGCCAGGCAGGAAGTATAGGCAGGACAAAGAGAGAGGAGAATTCTGGAAACAGGAAGGCTGAGTCAGGAGTCATCAGCCAGACACAGAGAAAGCAAGATGTAAAGATAGCTGTAAGCCTCTAGCCTTGTTGCAAGGTATAGATTTATAGAAATGGGTTAATTTAAGATGTAAGATCTAGCTAGCAAGAAGCCTGAGCCATTAGGCCAAACAGCTTTAATTAATATAAGCCTCGGTGTATTTATTTGGGTCTGAGCAGCTGCAGGCCTAGCCGAGACTAGAGAAAACTCCAGCTACATATCTTTTTTTTTTTTCCAAGGGAGGGTTTCTCTGTGTAGCTTTGTACCTTTCCTGGAACTCACTCTGTCTCCAGGCTGGCCTTGAACTCAAGGAAGTCTGCCTGCCTCTGCCTCCTGAGTGCTGGGATTAAAGGCGTGTGCCACCACCACCCAGTTTTTTATTTTTTTATTTATTTTATTTTATTTTATTTTTTTTGGTTTTTCGAGGCAGGGTTTCTCTGTGTAGCTTTGCGCCTTTCCTGGGACTCACTTGGTAGCCCAGGCTGGCCTCGAACTCACAGAGATCCGCCTGGCTCTGCCTCCTGAGTGCTGGGATTAAAGGCATGTGCCACCACCACCCGGCTATTTTTTTTTTATTTTTATTTTATGTAAAATTTATTTTTAACTGGCTACATTTTTGTCTTTGAGTAATTGTGCTTTATAACTGCATAATATAAGCCTACAGAATACTTCAGGATTCACGAGGATAGTTTCCCATCTGAGAGAAGGGGTTATAAGATGGAACAAAGCAAAGAACAGTCAGATGAACAAAATTATTTATATTAAAAAAAGGAGTATTTTAAGGGGTGATGAGTGGTAGTGTTGCAGATATCCTATGATTATAATGTTATTTGGTGCAGATGTTCTCAGTCCTGCTAAGTCTGTCTTTTCCCATTGGTGGGATCTGGGGAATCAGGGAGTTAGAGTGATGGTGCAGTGGGTAAACACACATGCCTCCAAGCCTGAGAATTCCAGAGGCTTACATGGTTGAAGGGGAGACATGATTCCTTCCTTTGAGTTGTTCTCTCTCTCTCTCTCTCTCTCTCTCTCTCTCTCTCTCTCTCTCTCTCTCTGTCACTCTATCTATCTATCTATCACTTTCTAAAGTATAAATAATTGTTTTAGCCTTCTCACCACTGGACCGTCAGGCACAATGCTGCAACAAATCTGAATTGAATATTGATTATGAGGCATTGTGCAACATGCCAACTCAAAGTGAAGGATACCGTAAGGATGACTGCTCACCACAGCCAGGACACTTCCAAACTCAGGAAAATTCTTGTGAAAATGACACACTTTCTAATTCCTCAAGAATCGAATGTACTGGTTGCTGGGGAGCACAATATTTAGCATGGCATGGAGACAGTAGTCCTGCCTGTCTGTCAAGACTTCTCTAGATAAAACGTTAAGTGACAGTCACAGAGGTATAACCGAATCTCATACACAGATATGGCCGTGGGGATCCTCTTCCTGTCTCAGAATGCACTGGCAATGCTGGGTATCTCAGCCTTGCTTTGCTGTTTTATCAATGTTGTATTCTCTGGGATCAGATCTAGGCCAACAGACCTAATTGTCAAATACCTGACTATGGCTAACTTCATGGTTCTTCTCTGTAAAGGAATCCCTCAGACAATGGCTGCTTTTGGTCAGACATATTTTCTAGATAACATTGCATGTAGACTTGTTTTTATTTTTATTTTCAGAGTTGCCAGAGGATTATCTCATGCATCTATATCACTCTTAACTTTATGCCAGGCTATCTTGATCATTTCAAGGAATGCCGAGTATGTATAGTTCAATGCCATAACCCCCAGTATCATTGAACACTCTCTCAAACTGTGTTGAGCCCTGCAAATAATGGTAAATGACTTCATTCCTGTGCTTGTGACAGACATGTGGGATGGAAGAAACTGTACTGGGATTAGAGATTTTCTATATTGTGCTGTAGCCAAGCCTCAAAAATCTAATCTACACAGTTTATGTCATCTTATTGGCATCCTTTCATATCATGTGTTTGGGAATCATGATGTGGGCCAGTGGTTCCATGGAGCTTTTCCTGCTTTAGCACAAGCAGTAGATTCAAAACATTTGTAGAGCTCTGTGTCCTAGGTCATCTCCTGAGACCAGAGCCACCCAAATCATCATTGTCCTGGTCATCAATTTTGTGTTCTTTTATACAACTCCTGGTATCTTAACCATGTGTTTAAGCATTATAAATGGAACCACCAGGTGGATGGTCAATGCCAGTGTAGAACGAGCTGCATGCTTCCCAGCACTTTGTCCCTTTCTTATCATTGGAAACTACAACTCAATTTCCAGGCTCTGATGGACTTGCTAATATTGAAAAACAAATGTTAGAATTCAGAGAGTTGTGACATTTATACTGCATACCCTCTTTTGTTCTTTTTGTTCTATTTTCTTCTATCAATATATTTTGTCTAAAAGGTGAGACTTAGCTATAAGCTTACACTTTCTGAAATTTCAACTTTAAACAGGGTTTTACCTAAGGATGCATGAAAATATGAAAGGTATTAGCTATTCTTTCTGATAAAATTATTACCAATAGAAAAGTGTCAACAGCAGGACTACATGTATCACAGCAATTAAGAGTTTTTATGAGAGTGCATCTTAATCAAAGATACATCATGAATGAGAGAAAATTTATGTTCAATAGAAAAGAGAAAAAAGGAAAGAAAAGACCATGTAAAAAAGCAAAGAAACAAAAAATGAAAAGCTACAGATAATAAGTGCAGAAAGAGGTAGAATTAGTCTTCACTAGGAATGAATCCATTAATTGTTAATCCAATATCGAGTGCTCAGCCCAAAAAGTATATACATATGATCAACACTAAACGGACTTAACAGATTATAAATATTCATATATACATATACAATTAAAGTAAAAGAGGCTATGAATTTGGGAAGACAGCAGTGGAATCTAAGGAGAGTTGGAGTAGGAAGGTAGAGGAAATGAGGTTAAATACAGTCCTCATATGTGATGGACCTCTGTGATTCTAATAAAAGGTGGGGAGTGAGAAAATGAAACATAACAAAATGGAAATGGGAATTCAGTATAATAGAACATAGCAGAGAGGTGGAAACAAGGAGATGGAGTAGGGAAAGAATCAATCAAAACGAAATGTGACAAAGATTTTATATATAGTTAGTTTCCAAAGCCTTCAAGACCCTGAGGCATTTTCACAGCAATTACTGTGTCTAAAACTGGGCATGCATGTGCCCAGGATACAGAGCAATTGGCATTTGTGGAATATCCTCTCTGCGACATGGTGAGGGCTTTGTACTGTAGGCCAATATCTAGACTCAGAAAAGGGTTCAGAGGCTCCTCAGGATCATTGTGAAAGCACTGTCTTTATCCACAATCTTTCTCCAAATGTAGCTAGCTTATAGAAATCCACTATGATGCTTCACTATTGCTCCATTGCATTTTTTCCACTTTGCAAACTCTTTGAATGTTTTTTACTAGTTAAAGTTCCTTAGTATTGACCTTCCTAGCCTTCCATCCATTGTCAATCATCTGTGTCTTCCACCCTCCTGTTCTCTGTCTCCTCCAAATCCAAATATCTTAGACAATTCCCTATGTCCTCTGTATTCTACACCTTTATTTGCCAGGTGGCAGTGGCACAGACCTTTAATCCGAGTACTCAGGAGGCAGAGCCAGGTGGATCTCTTTGAGTTCATGGCCAGCCTGGTCTACAGAACAAGGTCCAGGACAGGCATCAAAACTACTTGGAGAAACTCTGTCTTGAAAAACCAAAAAAAAAAAATTACTACCTATAGGTCTCTTTTCTGAATGTTATCCTGAAGTTACATTTACATCCATTTGCACACACACACACACACACACACACACACACACACACACACACACACCACCATATATATATATATATATATATATAACATACATTATAAGATAGTGTCTTACTTAGGGTTTTCTATTGCTTCAACAAAACACCGTGACTAAAAAAATCAAGTTGGAGAGGAAGGGTTCTTCTTTTTCTTTCTTTCTTTCTTTTCTTTCTTTCTTTCTTCTTTCTTTCTTTTCTTTCTTTCTTTCTTTCTTTCTTTCTTTCTTTCTTTCTTTTTTGCTTACATCTCAGCATTGCTGTTCATCACTGAAGGAAGTCCTTATCATTTACTTAAGAAAATATAATGTGACACTCAAATGCAACTTTTATGTTGCCTGATGGTTTCTGTTGAATATAGATAGCTGTAAGAACAAAGAGGAAGGGAAGCCAACAAGAGAAAATAGATAGAGAAGCATAGATGAGAGCAGAGAGCAAATGAGAAATAAGAAAGTTATCATTCGAATATGTATGTTTCTTTACTAAGACCCAGAGATAAAAATTAGCCCCCAAATCTCCTTACTCTGAATCATTCTCTCTACCAAACCCGGGAATAGCCTGGAAGCTGGTCTTTCAGACAGCAATAGGACAGGAAGTAAACCAGAGCAGGATCCCAGAGACAAGCTAATCAGAGTCCATGGAGGGGAGCTACTTACTGGCTTGCTTCCTGTGGCTTGCTCATCCCACATTCTTATAGAACCCCCAAGCCCAACATTCAAGGGATGACACCATCCACCATAGGCTGGGCCCTCCTCCATTGATCACTAAATGAGAAAATGCCTTATAGCTGAATGTCATTGATGCATTTCCTCAACTGAGGCTCCTTCCACTAATGATTCTAGCTTGTGTCAAGTTGACACCCAAAACCACCCAGTATAGATAGGATCAACATATAAATGGGAACAGAATTTATTTTTTGTCTTTCTGAGTTTGGGTGACCAGGGTTACTATTATCCATTATAAATCCACCAATTTTCCTATGTATCTTGTGATTTCATTGTTTACCCATCATCATTTGTCCATTTTACATATGATTACAAATTTAAGTACCAATTTATCTGCTTATGGATATGTAGATCCCTCCAAATTTCTTTTCTATAGTAAATGGAGCAGCAGTGAACTCGGATGTAAAAATATGTCTATGGTATGATATGGAGTTCTCTGGGTAAATGCACAGTTGTTCCATTTTTAATATTTTTGAAACCACAAAACTGATTTCCATAAGGGTTTTGTTAATGGCTTCCAAATGTTTGTTGATGAAACACAAAGCATTACTGTGTTGCCAAAGCAGATAAAGACAGAATAAAAACACAGAAAATTTATAGGTCACTGTCACTGATGATACAAAAGTTCTCAATAAAATAGTAGCTAACCAATTTTAAGATCATGTCAAAACCATCATTCAATTAGAATTGATTTCTTTTTTGGGGATAGCAGATCAACTCTAATTCTAGCACCTGAAGCTACACAAGGGTCCATTTTATAAACTTCATGGGACTGTTGTACACATTCAATAAAGTGACCACTGTGCAATACCACTGAGAGTCGCAAAACCAGGAACACACTTTGGATTGCTTAAACAGAATCCACAGAGTTAAAAACAAAATCGGAAGCCATCCAGAGTTACACTAATTGTCAAGTAGAGGTTGTACACGGAATACTTGATATAACAAGTCAATAATCTAGCAGGGACATTGAATGCAACTTCACAGTCTCGTCCTGTTGTGTTCTGTAGGGAAGTTTTTCTGATTATTAGCCACTGGTGGATATAGCAAGGACCAAGGTTTTCCACAGAAGGTGAAACATATTAATATGACTCTTTGGTACTGATGAAAGCTAAAGCAGTTGTGATGGGACCAGGGCCCCCTGAAGAACAAGTTCATTGCCAGCTATGGATTCAGTTTTTCTTGCTGTTAGAAATGTGGTACACAGTGGTGTCTGTGAATTCATCAAGCAGCCATGATTCCCTGACAGGAGTAAAGCAACAAGAAGGGCAGATTTATTGACAGCATTTTTTTGTTGGCTACTACAAACATTAGGTGTGCACTGGGAAGACTCTCCTAGCTGCAAGTTCAAGAATGTAATGGGCCAGGTGGTGGTGGCGCACGCCTTTAATCCCAGCACTGGAGGCAGAGCCAGGTGGATCTCTATGAATTTGAGGCCAGCCTGGGCTACCAAGTGAGTTCTAGGAAAGGCGCAAAGCTACACGGAGAAACCCTGTCTTAAAAAACCTAAAAAAAAAAAAAAAAAGAATGTAATGGTTCTCAGCTCATCCAGTCTGCTGATTCAAGAAAATGACAAAATTCCCATACTCATTTTGGCTAATGTTAGAAAGACTTTCTGAATTGAATTTTTAAGTGTGATGGGAGGAGTAAAAAAGGAGATATGAAGCAAAACATATCATGTAATTACTTACAATAAGATGAAGAGGTTTTGTTCCTCAACCATACAAAACTTAATCTGCACAGAATGGAATAATGACTCATAAGAACAAAGGGTCCAATGATTGAAAACATAGAGAAGTGAAGCAGGTGATGTTCACAAGCCACCAATTTTAATTATGCAAAAGAGCAAGGCAGCCTCATAAGATGGAGGAGAGGGTATAAAAAACCAGAAAGGTAGCCACCAATGCCAGGATGTTCTGGGTGGCTCTGGGCTCAGGAGAGGTTCTGCTAGAACCAGTAGTGCTGTGTATGTGTTGGACACTTTGCTTGTGTCTGTACAGAATGACAATCATGGAACTGCTGGGCCCAGGTGATCATCACAGAAAAGAGGATTTCAGGACATTTGTGTCTTGAACCATCATTCTAATGCATTATCTGCTTTTAATAATATTTTAGATATTACTGCTACAGAGTAAAAGACCTAAAGACCACTCAGCTATGCTGGAATAAGAGTAAGAAATGGGGGGAAGATGTTTTGGGTCAAACAAAACAGTAAATATTACAAAGCCATAAATAAATCAGCTACTTTTAAGATAATTAAATACAAAAAGAAAATAAATATTAACAAAAAGTGAAACAAAAAGTATTCTAATACTAAACTTGGACATGAGTGTAGATAAACCAAGAACTTTATAGCCTAAGGTAATCTGTGAATGTCCCTAGGAAGGTTGTGGAAAACTAGTTAGATCTGCTTAGTTCAAACAAATACAAAGCTGCAGGCCAATAACCCTGCTCTAAGAATAACATGTCTTAGTTTGTATATATTGTTGTCAGGAGACACCATGACAAAGGCAACTCTTATAAAAGAAAACAGTTAATTGATCCTGGCTTAAAGTTTCCGAAATTTAGTACATTATCTTCATGGTGAAAACATGTAGGGAGACATGGTGTTGGAGAGGAATCTGAAAGTTCTACTTCTTGATTCACAGGCACCAGGAGTTGAACTTAGTCCTACACTGTGCATAGATGGAGGACATTAGACCTCAAGGCCTAACCCCACAGTGAGTCACTTCCTCCAACAAGGCCACACATTCTAGTAATATCATGTCACTCATTATGAGCCAAGCATTCAAACACGTAAGTCTATAGGGGTCATACTTACTCAAATAGCTACATTCCACTTCCTGCCCACAAAGGCTGGTTGCCATAACAATTTGAAATGCATTTAGTCCAAATTCAAAAGTCCCCATAGTCTGTCACAGTCTCAACAATGTTTAGAAGTCTAGAGTTCAAAATCTCTTCTGAGATTCATGCAATCTGTTATCTCTAATTTAGTTTATAGTAAAATCAAAAATTTTAAAAACAGATCACTTACTTCCAACTTACAATGGCACAGGATATAATTACTCTTCTAAAGAGGAAGAAAGGTAGGGTAGTGAGGAAATACTGGATCAATGCAAGACCAAAAACCAGCTGTTCAAATTCCAAACTCTTCATCTCCATGTCTGATGTTAAGGTGCTTTTCAAATCTCCAAGTCTTTTCAACTTTTTTGATTGCAAAACAGTTCTTTCTTGGGTTGATTCTACTTCCTGTTAACATCTCTTCTGTAAGTATCCCATGATTCTGGCATCCCCAACGTCTTGGTATGACCCAGATAATGAAGACTTCAACTTCCCAGCATCAAAAAGTGGCCTAGATAGCTCTCAATGAAGGGGTACCCCTGAAACTTTCCTGTTCTCAATGACTTCCCTTGATCTTAGGGGGAGATTACATTACCTATTCCTTTAATCATTGACATTAATGACAGACACTTTGCCAAAGCTGCCAAGTTCTGCTGCTTTCTGGGCTGCAACAAGCATGCCTTTTCAACTCCACCTTCACCAGCTTTCTGTTTTCTGTCGTTTCCTTCTGTGCAGAAGCTTGGCTGTCCTGGAACATGTCTATCATGCTGTCTTTGAACTCAAAGTTGTTTAAATTACATCTTCATCAGCTCTATTTTTGATGATTTCTCTCACTGCCTAAGGCAAGATGTTATGGAATTACTCTTAGCCCAGCCTGACCTCAGACTCGGAGATCCACATGCCACTTCCTCAGCCTCTGCAGTGTTGGGATTAAGGCATCCACTATCACACATTGTTCTCAGTTTTCTTTTTATTTCTTTTCACAAGTTGGAAACAGCAAGGTGGGATCTTGCCCTAAGTTCACCACCCTTTTTATTCCATTCCTTAATCTTTTTATCTCCTTGATCACAGGACTTAGTACTATTCTATTTTGTGGTGCTAATTTTATCTTCAAAATGTGTAATTTTTATTTTTCTTAGCTCACCTTGCTTCTTTTCATTATTTATCTGAATGAGATTGAACACTAATAACCACCTGTCAGAGTCAATACTAGACTTTTGTGAGATTTCTTCTGCAAGAAGAAATTAACCCAAAACTAATCACAATTAAAATCACCCTCAGGACTTTTGTCTTCCATGTTCCTACAAGGATTGCCCATTAAAAAACACAACTGCCGGGCTGGAGGGATGGCTCAGAGGTTAAGAGCACCGACTGCTCTTCCAGAGGTCCTGAGTTCAATTCCCAGCACCCACATGGTGGCTCACAACCATCTGTAATGAGATCTGACACCCTCTTCTGTATACATAATAAATAAATAAATAAATTTAAAACAAACAAACAAACAAAACACAACTGCCTTTCTAATTCATAGTCATAAAGTTTAAATTCCTCCAAAACAAAACATGGTCCAGCCTATCACTGGAATATTCCAGTCCATGGTAAAAGTTTTGGTCTCTGTGCTGATATATTGTGTATCAAATAAAGCTTGCCTGAGAAACAGGGCAGAGCAAGCATCTAGATTAAACATAGAGGTCAGGCAGTGCTGGTACACACCTTTAATCCTAGCGCCAAAGAGGCAGAGATCTGTCTGGATCTCTGTGAGTTCAAAGACACCCTGGATTATGTGAGATTGATTAGGTCTAGGAGAGAAACAGAGCCAGACTCTGGTGGCACACAATTTTAATCCCAGTACTTGGGAGTCACAGTCCTTTAATTCCACCACTTGAGTTCTGATGACTTTGCTTGGCAAGCACACATGTCTCTAATCCCAGCACTAGGAAGGAAGTACTATGACTGGGCAGAGAAAGGTATATAACACATGAGGAGAAAGGATTTGGAACCTCTTTTCAGCTAAGGGCTTTTTGGCTGAAGCCTTTTCAGCTGAGTCCTTTTCACCTAGAACCAAAAAAGGGTTCCTCCATCAGAGAATTGTTCATCTGGTGGGTTAACATCTGAACTTTAATTGTCATCTGCGGCACCTCTGATGAAAACATTGGTACCAGCAGCTGTCAGCAGTGTAGCTTGAGTATAGGATACATCAAAGCCCACCTCCACAGTGACCCACTTCCTCCAACAATGCCATACCTCTAATAGTGCCACTTCCTATAGTCTAAGCATTCAAACATTTGAGTTTATTGGGGCCATACCTATTCAAGCCACAACAACCTAAATAAATATCTTTTTGTCACTGAAGAAATTTGGAGTTTAGAATCCAGTAACAGTCTTGGAAGCATCTTGCTTCATATGATCCACATGTGCTTATTAATATCCTTGGATCAGTTAATCAATGTACACACAATAGAGTACACACATGTAGAGTCTGGGAAATCTTACACTGTTGGTTTTAGCTATATCTACTGGATTCCAAGTGATGTTTCATTTGTGAAAATTAAGATTTAGAAAACCAAGGCTTTAGAGATTTTAATGAAATACAGAGTTGTATATGTGGTTTGTTTTGATAGATAGAAATCCCACCTCCCAATTTAGTTTCACAAGTATGAGGTAGACCTGACGTTCATGAGGACATCAGAAATATGCATGGTTACTATCTCAGAGATAAAGGCTATAGTGGTAACTACAGAGGAATTATTAAAATTTGCTCCGTACAAAAATGCAGCAAGAAATACTAACATAAGATTAACAAATAATAGCATGAGAAGAAAATTAAGTTACTAAAACAATACACTTAAAATTCTGCATATATTTGCTGTTTGTTTTTGCTGTTTTCAAGTCAAAGTGTCATTATGTAGCACTAGGTGCCCTGAAACTCCATATGTAGATGATATTGGACTAAAACTCACAGTGGTGTGCCTACTGATGCTTCTCAAGTTCTGAGATTAAATGTTAGCACCACCACAATTGACTTATTTGAAAATATTTACAATGAATTATATATTTCGATTAAATTTATGATGCAGTCAAATAGATGTGATGCATGACAGATAATAAAAAATAATCATAATAATGTGAAACCTAAAATATTGCCCAATGAGATATAGCACTAGTGTGGACAAAAATGCGGGTGAATGGTAGAGGTCTGGCCTGGGAATACAGGCTCTGCATTACATTAACAAGAAGGATAAACACTGAGGGAAGAATGGTATCAGATTCTGATTAAGAGTAGAGTAAGACTAATCCAGGAGAGATAACTCAGAATACATATGATCCTGGTTGTCACTGCCCAATATTTATTCTGTATCTTCCATTCTGTGTTATCTTTCTAAGAAAGGGAGGGTGGGGGGAGAGGTTTCAAACCAGTTATCTAACCAATGGCTATTCAATAGAGCCTCAGTTATTGCCTCTATAACTGGATGATAAATGCAGTGTCACATAAGAATATTTTTAATACATAAACATATTTATATCCTGCATCTTTTCAAGGATGTATGCTTCTTATATTTCCATTTTTATGTCCACTCTGTGCATGAAACCATGATAAGTTCACCTGTAATACTAATACTTCAAATATAGTCAAAACATCATGGAGGATAAATAAGGTCAATCATCACATTGACTGATTACAATAATCATTCTCCACATGCTCTGCATTATCCTGGTGTGTCCCTAGTCACCCTCAGTGGGGCATTTATATTAAGAACTAATAGGGACTGACACAAGGTTAGGAACAGTTCTATCTTTCTCAATCACTTCTTAGTTATGGAATTATTTTTGTGCCTTCTCTCTTTGTTCCATGGATCACGTTCTACCACAAATTCTCATTACCTGATGTGAAAACTTACCCAGATTTCTATTCCTTGATGGCTCTCTGTTCCAACAGGAATACAAAGTACTCACCTGGCTTCACACATATGCAGGATGATGGTTTCATTGGGCAGATCCTTACTCTTAAATAGCAACACTGTAAGAGAGAAGTATAAAGCCTGAGGTAGAGGTCTATGACTTCATCTCTCATCAGGATGGTAATTTTTATTTCACCTGCAGTAGCAATGACAGTGCTTGCTTTGGGAGACAAAATCATTTATAAAACATTTTTTGGATGCCAATTAACAAAGAGTCTTAAGACTTTCCTGTGTCTATCTCCACAGAGACAATATTTTGGAGGAGTGGAGTTTTTATGATCCCTAAAGCCTGACCTGGCATCCTGTGGAAGATGATAGAAACTTTCAGGTCATTTTGATAAGGAAGTTAGAGAAGTTTCTCTATCTTATTGAATTTCAGGTTTCACTGACATCTTCAGCATAAATCAACTTAGTTCTTTTAAAAATATTTATAACATTTTTTACTTAAAATTATCATTGAGAGTTTTATAGATGCACGTGAGTTATAGTCAAGTGCACTCACATTATCTTCTTTCCAATGTGGAATGTTCTGTATGGCAAATGTGTTGCTAATTAGTTAATAAATAAAACACTGATTGGCCATTGGCTAGGCAGGAAGTGTAGGCGGGACAAGGAGGAGAATAAAGCTGGGAAGTGGAAGGCTGAGTCAGAGAGACACTGCCAGCTGCCACGATGAGAAACAGCATGTGAAGATACCGGTAAGCCACGAGCCACGTGGCAAGGTATAGATTAATAGAAATGGGTTAATTTAAGCTGTAAGAACAGTTAGCAAAAAGCCTGCCACGGCCATACAGTTTGTAAGCAAAATAAGCCTCTGTGTTTACTTGGTTGGGTTTGAAAGGCTGTGGGACTGGCAGGTGAGAGAGATTTGTCCTGACTGTGGGCCAGGCAGGAAAACTCTACCTACAAATATTTATAACATTTCTTACTTAAAATCATCATTGAGAGTTTTATAGATGCACGTGAGTTATAGTCAAGTGCACTCACATTATCTTCTTTCCAATTTCTCTTTTATGTCCTCACACCACTATTCTTTGTAAATTTCATATGTCCCCCCAAAAAGAAACAAACAAAAACACTGAGTCTACTTAGCAATGTTAGTATGTGCCGAACTCAGGGACACATATAAAAGCATTTTAATCTCTTAAATGTTGAATTCTCTAAGAAATCTGACACTTCCTCTCCCAGAAGGACAATAGCTTTTCAGCAAGGACTGTGACCACCTCACCTCATTCACTGTGCAGCTTTTGTGCATACTGTCCTAAGTAGTAAATTCACATGTGCAGGTGCCTGTTTAGTCTGGACAAAATTGTTACCTTGAAATCATCTGCCACCTCTAGTTCTCAAATTCTTTCTGCCTCTTCTTCCAAGATGATCCTTGAGTGTTTAAAGGAAAAGGTATTGTATGGATGTCCCATTTAAAGATGACCTGTCCAGAGTCACATTTTTGCCATTTTTGTTTTGAGACAGGGTTTCTCTGTGTAGCTTTGGAGCCTGTCCTGGAACTTGCTCTGTAGACCAAGCTGGCCTAGAATTCAGAGATCTGCCCACTTCTGCCTCCCAAGTGCTGTTATTAAAGGTGTGTGAAACCACTACCTGGCCCCTCCAGAGTCTCTATTTCTCAGCACATTAGAGCAATTGTGGGCCTGTATGTTAATCACTATATAGTGCCAAAAGAAGCTTCGTTGATGAGGGTTGACAGTTATACTGCAGAGGTAGGCAGATCTCTGAATTTGAGGCCAATTTGGTCTCTAGAGTGAGTTCCAGGACAGGCTCCAAAGCTACACAGAGTAATCCTGTCTCAAAACAACAACAGCGAAAACGTGACTCTAGATGGGCCATCTTTAAGTGAGACATCCATATGATATGATACCTTTTCCTTTAAACACTCAGGGATCATCTCGGAAGAAGGGACAGAAAGAATGTAAGAACCACAGGTGGCAGATGATTTCAAGGAAACAATTTTTGTCAAGACTAAACAGGGTACTTCTACATGTGAATTTACTTGATAGAATAGTTATACTAATCCCTTTTTATGAACATAGGAGCAGAGAAAACAGTTTATTACTTTGTCCCCACTTACTTCTTTCAAGCATTAACTAGGAAAAAGCAATGTTACTTGTAGGAAAATGGATGAAAAGAGAGAATTACATTAAGTTAACAAAAACCTTTCATGGACAAAACAATTACAGAATTGGTATGGTGGCACATAAATTCAACCCAAGCATTCAGGATACAAGGCTGGCAGATCTGTGAGTTCAAGGCCAGCCTGGCCAATGTATTGAGTTTCAGTACAACAAGAGAAATGTACAGAGACCTAGTCTCAAAAAATAATAGAATGACAGAAAAAAAAGAGAAAGGAAAAGAAAGAAATTAAAAGAAAAAAGACACTCACACATTTTTTTGTTGTTCATAGACGTTATATGGATACATAAACTTACGGTTCCATCTATGTATGATATATATATATGTATGTATGTATATATATATATGTATGTATGTATATATATGTATATACATATATAATTTGTATATATCATATATTACACGCACACACACACACATATCGAAGAGGGTAGTTGAAGCATATGGGGGAAATGCACTCAGTGAAATATAATCTTTTATGAAAAGCCCTACTGTGACACAGTATCATATACAATAAACATTCATAAAGAAAAAAATAAAGTAAAATGATCTTTTCCCCCTCATCCTGGCAATATTCCAGTTACCATGGTTTTTACTGTCCTTTCTGCATTTTACTGCTGTGACAACAGCTTTTGTCTTCTCCAGAGAATCCTTGAGTTTGCCTGGTATAGCCTGCTTGACAGGAATGCATCATAAAATTTTCAGAGTAGAGTTCATGGCTCCTGGGCACTGTGTGTCTTTCAAGTCCAGAAAAACTCACACTTTGAAGCATTCAGGCCACCTGGGTATCTCTGTGTTCCCTAGAACACAGTCAGTGAAGACTATAGAATTATGGATAACCAATTAGTATGAGAATTTAATCTTATATACCCAACTAGCTTGTAGACATGGATGTATCCTTGCAACCTCCATTACATTCTGTTTTGATAAATGTATAAAAAGGTTGATGGCTTGGAATGAGGAGCAACATTTGGATTGCAGACATTCTGTAAACTTGGTTGCTGACAAGTTAAAGCAGGAAATCATCCATAGATGAAATTTCTACAGTTCATTAGTGAACTTCAACCTTCTTTCCCTGAAGAGGAATCTCTGAATCCCAGTACTTGGGTAGCAAGTGCTGAATCCCTGGGGAGCAAGAGCAATACAGGGAGAATTAGAGAAAAGAAGAGATGAGGGGAGAGGAGGAGAGGAAAGCAAGAGTAAAACAGAGAGAAAATGAGAGAGGATATGATGGAAAAGGTAGGAGATAGAGTAAATGAAAAAGAGGAAAGGAGTGAATTAATGACAAAGTATCCAAATTAAGCTTCTCATGTAGGAAAAACTATGGATTTTACTTGTAACCAGATTTTTTTCTGTGTTTTGCTATTTTTTGCACTGTTCTCTGGTGACTTTCAATATCTCCTGGATTATTTTTAGCAAATAGAAATGTTCAATTAAATGTCTTTTTGCTTAAGCAATTATACATTCCCTTCTAAAGCTCTCTATGTATTGATTTATTGTCTCCATGGACATGAGGAGCAAAATGGATACTCTAAGCCCTCCATGCTCTCTGAGTGACTTATGCATAAACCTGAGTGAGGTAAAGCCAAAATCTAAAGGTTTCCAGAACTTTCTTGTGACTCTTTTAATTATGGTTTAACTCACACTCCTCCTTTACAACATTGACCTATCTGCTTTCTGTAAAATTGTTTCAGGTTTCTTTTCCACATGATTCCCAATCTTTTCCTTCACTTCTTCTGGGATTACTTGAGCAGTGAAGCCTGAAACTTTATCTCACCATGTCTTTAAATCCCTATTCTCAGTGTTGTATGATCCTATGGATCCATCAAGGGCACAGTGTAAGACATGATAAACAAATGATAAACATTGCCTTTGACTACATTGGTCTCTGTGATTCACAGTTAACATACTTACAGAAGTAGTTTTGCATCCAGTACATTGAAGATTTTAATTACTATGCCTAAGATGCCTGTATAAAACACAAACGTCCCTAAATTTTATAGGCTATACCATAACAGCCCATTACCATTTTTCCAGACATAGAAATCTATTTTTAAAACAGACTGATATTGTAAAATTTGATATTCTTAAAAGATAGTATGTCATAAGACTATCTGCTATTTCTGCTTTTGTAATCAAACTTCCTTACTCTGCTCTGAAAGATGACTAAGACACCTGCAAGTCATATATTTTAAAATCAGCATCTACATACACGTAGGCAGAACACAAAATGTTGTGAATTTTGCCTTAACCTACCCTTGGATGGTTAAGGCTAGTTTCTACAGCTTGGGCTCAATCAGTAAAGGTGCCAGTACCAATATAAAAAGCCTTTTCTTACTAAAATTGATTCCTGGCCATGGTGAATCTCTGAGTGACCCCAGACATATAACAAAAGCAATCTATGCTATGTAGAATTTTCATTCTCATAGTGCTTACTTAATTCCCCTTGTTCCTAAATTATAATAACAATATATTCCCTAAGTTTTGACAGAAATTGAGGAAAGTGACACGGATTACTCCAAGCTTTGTTCCTACAAAGAAATTACTGCAGATCATGTTTGGCTTCATGGAAAAATATTTTGGTTTTATATTCTGTCTGTCTGTCTGTCAGTATGACTCTCTCTCTCTCTCTCTCTCTCTCTCTCTCTCTCTCTCTCTCTCTCTCTCTCGGGGTTTGTGTGTGTGTGTGTGTGTGTGTGTGTGTGTGTGTGTGTGTGTGTGTGTGAGTGTGTGGTCATTTTCAATTTGTTTATTCAATATATTTTGGGGGAGAATGGCTCCACAATTCAAAATTCATCCATTGTCCCTTTTCACCATCACTCACTCTTCCTCAATATCCATCCTTCTCCTCCAGCTCCCTGGTTCCCTGTGTGTCCTAACACGCCAGGAGAGCAAAATAGACATGTCTTTAGCACGTCTTTCTGTAGTTCAAACCAGATTGAAAGTACCTCAGTTTGTGATGGGAAGATGTATTCTTTAGGGGTGACATCAATTCCTCAGCAGGAAGTATTATGGCTGCTTCCTATAGCATCAAATTGACCACAAGGAAGATGAGGTCTCAGCATATGAACTTGTTAGTAACACTGTATTAGGGAATCTTTCCTACATGGAAACAGGCCTCTCATGTCTCTCTGACCACTGAGGATATATCTATTATTTGCAATCACAGAGAAATCTACATCATATCTGAGTCTTGATTTATTTCCTGTGGCCTAAAGAAGCTAGGACATTCTACTGCAAGCCATGTGAGTTGAGCTCAAATCTAGTTACTTTCACTAGAGAAAGCACCACAGGCAAAATGTCTTCTGTAGATGTAACAGTCTTATTAAATAAGAAACACAGAGCCATACATATACATAATGGTACATATACACAATGGAATACTTCTCAGCAGAGAAAAACAATGACATCATGAGGTTTGCAGAAAAATGGATGGATCTCGAAAAAATCATCCTGAGTGAGGTAACCCAGACTCAGAAAGACAAACATGGTATGTACTTACTCATAGCAGGATACTATATGTGGAACAAGGATGACTTGTCTGCTACTCACATCACCAGGGAGGTTACCTGGAAAACAGGACCCCAAGAAAGACACAGGGATCACCCAATGACAGAGAAATGGAATGAGATTTACATGAACAGCCTGGACATGAGTGGGGGTAGTGAAAGGCGAGGGTCGAGGGAAAGAGCTTGGGGGACCTGGAAATCCCAGCTGGATCATCAACAGAGAGGGAGAACAAGCAATAGGAGACCATGGTAAATGAAGACCACATGAGAATAGGAAGAAGCAAAGTGCTAGAGAGGCCCACAGAAATCCACAAAGATACCCACACAACAGACTGCTGGCAATGGTCGAGAGACAGCCCGAACTGACCTACTCTGGTGATGGGATGGCCAAACACCCTAATTGTCGTGCTAGAAACCCCATCCAACTACTGAGGGATCTGGATGCAGAGATCCATGGCTAGGCCCTGGGTGGATCTCTGGGAGTCCAATTAGCGAGAATGAGGAGGGTTTATATGAGCGAGAATTGTTGAGACCAAGGTTGGATAAAGCACAGGGACAAATAGCCAAATGAATGGAAACACATGAACTATGAACCAATGGCTGAGGGGTCCCCACTGGATCAGGCCCTCCGAATGGGTGAGACAGTTGATTGGCTTGATCTGTTTGGGAGGCATCCAGGCAGTGGGACCGGGTCCTGTGCTCATTGCATGAGTTGGCTGTTTGAAACCTGGGGCCTATGCAGGATTGCTTGGCTCGGCCTGGGAGGAGGGGACTGGACCTACCTGGACTGAGTCTACCAGGTTGATCTCAGTCTGTGGGGAAGGCTTTTCCCTGGAGGGATGGGAATGGGGGTGGGCTGGGGGGAAGGTGAGGGGGATGGGAGGGGGGAGAACAAGGGAATCCATGACTGATATGTAGAACTGAATTGTACTGCAAAAAAAAAAAAAGAAAGAAAAGAAAGCAGAGCCAAATGAAGAGTTAAAAGCCCAAAAGGTCAGAGCAGTAGCTAAGAGCTGATACTAAAAACCCTTTCTTACCCTTCACTGCCACTGCCATTCTTCCCCTCAGAAAGATACCTACTTCCTGTGTATCTGTCTTTTGATTGACTTTCTGTTCTGCCTTCTCATTGGTTGTAAACACAACCACATGACCTCCTCGTCACTGCCATTCTATACAGACCTCTAGGTCTCTATGGTTGGTATTGAGATTAAAGGCGTGTATCTACATGCTGGCTTTATCCTTGAACACACAGATCTGCTTGTCATGTGATTGGGATTAAAGGTGTGTGCCACCACCACCTGCCTTCTGCTATGGCTTGCTATTAGCTCTGACCCCCAGGCAACTTTATTTATTAACATACAAATAAAATCACAATTTAGCACAAATATCACCATATTTCCCCCTTTCTATTTTAATAAAACCAAAAAAGGAAAAATGTTATAACTAATGTAAGTAAAACTATATTCAAAATGTACAATAACTATATACAATATATACAAGCAATAAATACCTAAATAATGTTTAGTCCATTTGCATGACATATTCAGAGAAAATAATTCCATTATCTATTCTATTTTGGGAAATCCAAAATGTACTTGATTCACTTTCTATCCTAACTTATATTATTAACAGAACTGTCTTATAACGTCTTTCAAATTTATACACAGATGGCCAAACGAATGGAAACACAAGAACTATGAACCAATGGCTGAGGAACCCCCAACTGGATCAGGCCCTCTGAATAGGTGAGACAGTTTATCAGCTTGATCTATTTGGGAGGCATCAAGGCAGTGGGACCGGGTCCTGTACTCAGTGCATGAGTTGGCTGTTTGAAACCTGGGACTTATGCAGGGTCACTGGGCTCAGCCTGGGAGGAGGGGACTGGACCTGCCTGGACTGAATCTGCCAGGTTGAACTCAATCCTCAGGGGAGTCTTTGCCCTGGAGGAGATGGGAATGGAGGGTGGATTGGGGGGGAAGGCAGGAGTGGGAAGGGGGGTGGGAGGGGAGAGAACAGGGAAATCCGTGGCTGATATGTAGAATTGAATTAAATTATAAAATAAAAAAAATACACTTACACCTCTTTAACTAGTTTCTTTTCTGAAATTCTTAACAAGGAAAACTATAACTATAACTATCTAATCTTCAACTATAGCTAACTAATCTTCAACTCCCTTAGAGACCCAAGAAGAAAATAATATTACCTAACAAAAATAAAAACAGGAAGTGTATGCAAGCAGCTTCCAAAAAATGTGAGTTGCAGAAACAGCCAGCTGCCTGAAGAGTCACCTGAGGTTTCTCCGCAGTGCTGGGGCATCATCTTCAGCCTATAGCCTTAGCCTCTAGGTCTCTATGGTTGGTATTTAGATTAAAGGTATGTGTCTCCGTGCTGGCTGTGTCCTTGAACACACAGAGATCTGCTTGTCATGTGATTGGGATTAAAGGTGTGTGCCACCACCACCTGGCTTCTGCTATGGCTTGATATTAGCTCTGACCCCTAGGCAACTTTATTTATTAACAAACAAATAAGGTCACATTTCAGCACAAATATCAACATAGCCTTCACAGGGATTGATGACCAATAATACCTCAGCATGATAACCTTAAAGAAACCTGTACATGAGATGCTCTTTCAGTTCTGTTCAGCTCTTCTTGGAACTCTTTGAGATGCTTATAACTGCAGGTTTGTACCAGTAATAGAGAGGTGGTACCTCTGTGTTTGAAACATGCTGTCACAGGGCTTATATGCTCCCCTCTTCTCCCTACCCCTTTGAAGAAATATCAGGGTTTAATCAGTGAGATTCTGCAGTGAATGGGGCCCACAATGAGTTGAGAGAGTGATTTCTTATTTACTTGATCCACCTTAGGTTGACTGTATAAACACCCCTTCCAGAACAATTCAGTGGTTTTCTTTTTCTTAGTGTAAACCTCAGTGAGCAGTGGATATTAAGGGACTATGTTCCCTTTGTAAAGGAAAGTGATAGTAATGAGGATCTAAGGCTATATTAATGTATATACAATGTAGAAATGTCAGACATCTGTAGATACCAATAGCAAGTAATTTTTATGCTGTTTCTCTCACTATACCAAATTTATGTTTTCAAAGTTGGAGCTGAATGTGAACATGATTAATTTTTGAAATTCTAACTGGTAGGCACTATTTTGTCTTCTGTGTTTTCCTTGGTCATATGTGCAGACACAGTACATATTTTTGCTCTATATAATTGCTATTACTATATACTGTGTATATTAGTGTGCCTATACTTTAATTTGAAATATATTTAGACAATGACACTGTATCAGTGATAATTTTATCAGTGTTAATAATGATACATTAGAAAATATTATTTAAAAGTTCCTGTGATTGTAATTCTTATATTGAGGCAATTTTTTACATTTATTGAATTCAATTTTAGGTGAAGTTGATTTTAATATGATCAGCATTGATGCATTTGGGTAACTGTATTTTAAATATACACGATATACACCTACAAAATATCTCCAGATTCAATAAGATAGTGTAAATTGATATTTCCTGCCCTGACTGCATGGTCCTCAATAATCAACTCAGAAGCTGAAAATGAACTATAAATGCTCTGCCAGTAGCTCAGGTTTGTTACTAGCTAACACTTACACTGAAATTAACCCATATTTCTACCTATGCTTTGCCACGTGGCACAAAGCTTGTTATCTCATTTGAGGCAACCTAATTGTATGTCAGCTGCTCATGTCTCCTCAACTCCCCTGACTCTACCCTTCTTCTTCCCATCATCTCAGTTTGGCTTTCCTGCCTAACTTGATGCCCAGCCAATGGACTGTCAATTTTTATTAACCCATGAAAGTAATACATATTCATAGTGTAGAAAAGGATTGTTCCATAGCAGGAGAGTTTGCAAACACAGATGGAGTTTTTAAAGGGAACAAAGAAAAGAACAGCCAGATGAACAAAATACATTTTTATATTCAAACAAGGAGTATTTTAACAGATAATGTATGGGTAGTGTTGCATGCATTGTGATGATTTAATTTTATTTGCTGGAGGTCATCTCAGTCCTGCTAAGTCTGACTTTTACTATTGGTGGAATCTGGTGTTCTCAAAGTTAGAGTGATGGTGCAGTGGGTAAAAGTGCCTGCTTGCAAGCCTGGTCATTCTAAAGGCTTACATGGTTGAAGAGGATATAACTCATGTGAGTTGTTCTCTAACACCCTTTCTCTCCCTGGCTCTGTCTCTTTATCTATCTTTCTCATTTCTAAAGTATAATGTATGGTATTAACAGTCTCACCTCAGGGAAAAGGCTGCAACAAATTCAAATTAAATATTCATTGTGAAGCACTATAAATATGTAAACTCAAAGTGAAGGACACTATAAATCTGACATTTCACCACTTCCAAGTCACTTTCAATCGCAGGAAGCTTCTTATGAAAATGATACACTTTCTAATTCCTCAAGAATAGAATGTTATTTGTTGCTGAGGAGCACAGTATTTAGCATGGCATGAAGATGCTAGTACTGCATGTCTATCTAGAGATCTCTGGATCTCATATTAAATGATATCCAAAGAGGTATATCAGAATGTCATACACAGACCTGACCATGCTATCCCAGACTACAATGGAAATGCTCTGAACTCAGCCTTGCTTTTGTACTTTTTCTTTTTTTTTTTTAGACAGGGTTTCTCTGTGTAGTTTTTGTGCCTGTCCTCAATCTCACTCTATAGACCAGACTGGCCTCAAACTCACAGAGATCCACCTGGCTCTGCCTCCAGAGTGCTGGGATTAAAGGCATACGCCACCACCACCCAGTTAGCCTTGCTTTGCTGTATTATCATGGATGAATTCTCTGTTGTCAGGGTCAGGTCTATCGACCAAATTAGTAATCCCTCAGACAATGCTGTGGTTTGTTGGATGTATATTCTACATAACGTTGTATGTTAACTTGTTTTTATTTCCACAGAATGGCCATAGGTGTGTGCCTATGCTCCACATCCCTTTTAAGTTTCTTCCAGTCTAGCATGATCATTACAAGGAATGTTGAGTACAAACATTTTAAAGCCAGATCCCCCAAGATCATTGGACTTTTTGTCATGCTATGCTGGTCCCTGGTATTGATCATTATGGATACATTCCTCTGATGTTGACAGACATTAGGGATAGAAAGAAAAGCACTGAGTTTAGAGATTTCCTATGCTGTGCTGTTCCCAAACCTGAAAATCTAATCTACACCTTATATGTAACCTTATTGTGCTCTTCTAATGTCACCTGTTTGGGATTCATAATGTGGGTCAGTGGTTACATGGTACTTATCTTACAGAAGCACAATCAGAGGTTCCAGCACATGTATAGAGTTCTGTGTCCTAAGTCTTCTCGTGACATCAGAGCCACCCAAAGCAGCCTTGTCCCAGTGAACAGTTTTGTGCTCTTTCATACAATATCTGACATCTTAACCGTGTGTTTAACTTTTGGAAATGGAATCGCTAGGTGGCTGGTCATTGACATTGCACAATCAGCTCCATGATTTCCAGCATTTTGTCCCTTTCTGCTCATCAGGCACTATACCGCAGTTTCTGTGCTCTGCTGCACTTGCTAATATCAAACAACACAATACAATTCAGAGACTTCCGACATTTATATTGCCTGCCCCTTCTATTATTTTGTTGTGTCATCTTATCATTCCTATAATACCTAAAGATGGGTGTAAACAATTACCATTTCTTTTCAACATGATCATAACCAATAAAGAAATGTCAACATTGGAACTGTATGCATCATAGCAATGAAGAGCTTTAAGAGCATGCATCATAATCAATGATACATTGTGTGTGTGTGTGTGTGTGTGTGTGTGTGTGTGTGTGTGTGTGTGTGTTTGTGTCTGAATTTTATTGAGTTGTGGAGAAAAATATTAAAGAACAAATCTGAAGCAAAATGGATTTAACTTGGAAAAACAACATATGTTTACTCTCATGTACAAGCTGTCCTATGATTATCATATATGGATTGAAGTGTGCAAGTAAATAAAGGAAATGTGAAGGTAGGTAGAAAGGGCCTATATATTTTGCTTCCATGTTATATAGAGATGATATCATTTCTCAGCATATATACTAGCCCTTAAGTTCTACATTTCCACTCCTTGCAAGTTGTTCTTTGATACATAGTCGTAGTACATGTGTTGTAGATTCATTAAATTGGGGGCTCAGCACCTTATTGTCAGTTGTTCTCTTCATGTTGATCAGTTGTGGACTTCTGTAATGGTCTCTATTTACTACCAATGGAAGCTTCTTTGCTGATAATGGCTGAGACCTACTCTTGCCTCTGGGTATCAGAATAAGTACAAAAAATGCAATTTTAAATTATATTGATTTAGGAAGGTGGAAATAGTAAGTTCTCTTCTAGGTTGATGTTCTCACCAGCCATTAGACTATTGAGCAAAGTTTACAGTCCCAGGCAGGCATAGATTCTCTCCTTTTGAGCCGGGCTGAAGTTGATTCATGAAATTACAAGAAAATGATTTTCTAAAGAAGGCCTGAACAGTGGCAGCATTATCTGAGATGCCAATGTGGATGGGGAAACTGACAATTCTCTACATCTGGATGGAATACAAATAATTAATGAATGCACATAAAGGGAGACTTTGTCTTCCCTAGGGATTGGTTATACAATACTATGTAGTCAGTTCTAAAATTATGTACATTTGACCAACACTAAATGAATATAAAAGAGTATAAATATGCATACAATGGTAATTATTATAAAAATTAACATATGTAATATATCTTATTATATACTTATTTTTTTATAATTCAAAATATATCATTATATGCTTAATATTACATATGTATTTAAAGTAAAAGAGATTATTGATTTGAAAGACAGCTGGGCATCAAGGGTCAAATTGAGGATAGGATGGCACCCCTCTAATGGTAGATCTTCTTTATTATAGCATATTAATTACACAAAATAATGAGTCTCATTATGTACGATCATTTCCAAGGACAGGATCAGACATTATGACATAAAGTTCTAAATTTAGCAATTGGAAGTTGTCTACACATGATGATAACTATTACTGTTTTAAAACTGGGCATGGATAAGAATGGATTCAGAGTAAATATGATTAGGCGAGGTGAGGCATGGTGAGTGCTTTGAACTAGAGACCAATATCTAAGATCAGAAAAGGGTTCAGAGGCTTTACAGGGTCATTGTGAAAGCATTGTTGAAAGCCACCATCTTTCTACCACTGTGAATTTCAGAAATGCACTGCACCTCATCATACCTCACGAGTATCATGGCATCCCTTTCTACCCTGAAAACTCTTAAAGTGGTTCTGTGTTTGCATTAGTTTATGCTCCTTTGTAGTGACCTTATCAGCCTCCAGTCTATTGTCAATCATTTGTGTTTTCTATCCTCTTGTTCTATGCCTCCTCCCAATCAAAATATTTTAGAATAGACATTAGGTCCTCTGTATTCAATTCCAAATGCTTTACCCCTCAATTTTTAGGCATTTTCAACTCCTCTATGACACTAATGCATACTCTTGACACCTAGAGTCTTAGTCAGTTTTGAAGAGCACTTTATAAACTCATTTATGCAATTGTCCTGTATTCCCTGATTCCCTTCAGGATTTGTGTTCATTTTTCTTCCCTCCTCATATCTTTATTATTCCCCCAACTGGTTTCTTTTATTGATATGGTTGGACTAGAAAATGTTTTTGAAAGACTTGGGTTTTATAGGATATACCCCAACTATGGAAGTATTTACAAAAATTGTGGACACTTTTGAAGGTTAAATATAACTGGAGGTGTTCAGTAAGCCTGTAAATCTTGTGTATAATATTTGTTGAATCCTAACTCTTGGGTGCAGATTTGTAGTATGTAGCCTTCATTATGCTGAGGTATTATATTGCACAAATCCTAAATGGTCTTATGATAAAAACCTGGAGCCAGATATTGGAGTCAATGCTGAAAGATCAGAGAGACAATGGAACCAACCACTAGATAAACTTCTCACAATTACCAAATCCTCAGGACAAATGGAAGGCCAGATACTATCTCCACATAGCCTTTGACTGAATGCCTCTGAGTCCTCAGCCGAAAAGGGTCTAGTTCCTGTCTCCTTATGCCTTATAGGCCTTTCTCTGTCCAAATGGTGTGTGTGCTTATCAAATACTGGTAGAAAAGGCATGAAATCTCAAGAACTGCTATTAAAGGCATGTGACTCCCAAGTACTGGGATTAAAGGTAGGTGCCACAACTTCCTGGCTCTGTTTCTATCCTACTGAATCAAACTCATGTAGTCAAGGATGGCTTTGAACTCACAAAGATCCAGATGAATCTCTGCCTCCTAAATACTAGGATTAAAGGTGTGTGCCACCACTGTCTGGCCTCTATGTTTAATCTAGTGGCTGCTTCTGTCTTCTGATCCTCAGGCAAATTTTGTTTGATATGCAACATATCACCACAGTGTTATTGGTGTATCTCTTGACACTTCATGGCATTTATGGGAAAGGAATGTTGGGTTTAGTAAAAGTATTTCTGGCATCAGAGATGGCAAATGGGATGTTTCCATCAAATCCATTCCCTCAGAGTTCAGACAACACCATGGGAGAAAAGGGAGGAAGAGTGTAAGGGCCACAGGGGATGGATGACATCAGGAGAACAAGGCCTTCTGAGCCAACTGAGCAAAAGTCTATGGACTCACTGACATGGAAGCCAGAAGCATAGGTACTGCACACATCTCCATCTAGTCCCCTGCATATAAATTATAGTTTTCAGTTTAGCATATTTATGGGCCTCCTGAGTATATGAATGAGTGTGTTTGTTTTGTTCAACCTCGATGTGATATATTTTATCTCATTATACCTTATCTTGTCATTTTTTGTTATATATCAGAAGACTATTCTTTTCTAACGACAGAAAGGAAGTGGATCAGATTGGGAGGGGAGATGGTAGAGTGAGGAAAAGCTGTAATCAGGATATATTGTATAAGAAAATAAACTATTTTCAATAAAAAAGAAAAAAGAATATTTTGTGGCATCTAATAAGTCATTCATGTGATTTCTGACTTTTAGTCTGACATTTACTGGTGGCCATAGCTAAGCCATCCCTATATCTTTGGATAAGTTGTGATAGCATTTTATTATAAACTGAAATCATTGTATTGTAATGAACTCATGAATAAAAGCATTAAAGATCTACGATGAGATAGCTACTCAAATGAACACTTGCCCAGACCCAATTTCTTTATATTTCAATTTAGTTTTATACAGTTAGAATAGCTATACTGTAGCCATAGACCTTTGCTTAGGGTTTTACACTGTCACTCACAAGTATATTTTTATGCCCTTATCCACTACAGAATAAGAAATTGGTAGAGTTGAAGACAGAAGAATAACTAACTTGATATACTCTCACATAACTACCTTACTGCCATGTTGCTAGAGTTTTCCTGCCTGGCCCACAGTCAGGGCAAATCTCTCTCACCTGCCAGTCCCACAGCCACTCAGACCCGACCAAGTAAACACAGAGATTTATATTGGTTACAAACTGTATGGCCGTGGCAGACCTCTTGCTAACTGTTCTTACAGCTTAAATTAATCCATTTCTATAAATTTATACCTTGCCACGTAGCTCGTGGCTTACCGGCATCTTCATATTCTGTTTCTCATCGTGGCAGCTGGCAGTGTCTCTCTGACTCAGCCTTCCACTTCCCAGCTCTATTCTCCTCCTTGTCCCGCCTACACTTCCTACCTAGCCAATGGCCAATCAGTGTTTTATTTATTGACTAATTAGCAACACATTTGCCATACAGAACATCCCACAGCACTTCCCCCCCCTTTTTTTTTCAAAAAGGAAGGTTTTAACCTTAACAAAATAAAATTACATATAATTTGGGAATTTGGGCGTAGCTTCTCTTACTACTTCCTGCTGGAGGGGGGCGCTGTATCTTATGGGGATACAAAGAAAATTTTAAAATTATGGAATAGTCCATGAGGGTGTATCGTCTGAGCCAGTTGCCTTCAAACCGTTCTGGATGTTGGATCATCTGGGCCATGGTGTCATCGGAGAACTTTCAGGGGGTCTTGGATGGTCAAACCTGATGCATCTTAATCTGGAACAAATCCATAGCATTTGGCTTTCTGTGGGAACAAAAGCAGAGTCTCCTTTCCAAAACAACATATCCTTATATCCTAATTTTGAAGTTAAGGTACCTTTAAAATATACATTTTGGCATAACTCAACAGCATTTACAATTAAATGTTTTTCTGCAGTTAAAAATCCCAAAGATAACACAATCCAGATTCTCTGTGTAATATTCATCTTTATGTGGCTTATTTTTTATATTAATTTTACTGTCTCTTTAAAGACTTTATTTTTTAAAACTATGTATTTGTTTATATAACTGTATATATCACCTTTTTTGTCTCTTTCAAGCCTATGCATATTTTACACACATTGTAAATTATTACATCTGAATCTGTCTTATTGTGAATCTATTGCTTTAAACTGCAGCAGCTGTGGCTGCTGACTCCACCCATCTCAGCTTCCCAACATGGTGGTGGTTCCTTTTCCACCAGCTCTGGGAGTTATCATGGTTCTATGCTTTTATCCAAGCAGTGTGTAGTCCAGAAACCTCTTTTTTTGTTTTGTACCAGCAAAGGCTAAATCCACCATACAGCTTAATGTGCCACTTGCAGAGGCCTCATTCCCGCCAAACTGCAGGTCGAGCATGCACACCAGAAACCCACAAGGAGCTCAAACCAGCAGCTGCCACTCATTTGAGAGAGACAATTAGGAACTGCTTTTAGCTCCGTTTTAGAATCTTTTTTCTCAGTTTTTAGGTGGAAACTCTTGCCACCACGGTGGACGCCATTTGTTGCTAGAGTTTTCCTGCCTGGCCCACAGTCAGGGCAAATCTCTCTCACCTGCCAGTCCCACAGCCACTCAGACCCGACCAAGTAAACACGGAGACTTATATTGGTTACAAACTGTATGGCTGTGGCAGGCTTCTTGCTAACTGTTCTTACAGCTTAAATTAATCCATTTCTATAAATTTATACCTTGCCACATAGCTCGTGGCTTACTGGCATCTTCATATGCTGTTTCTCATCATGGGGCTGGCAGTGTCTCTCTGACTCAGCCTTCCACTTCCCAGCTTTATTCTCCTCCTTGACCAGCCTACACTTCCTGCCTAGCCAATGGCCAATCAGTGTTTTATTTATTGACTAATTAGCAACACATTTGCCATACAGAACATCCCACAGCACTGCCACTTTGCCTGACATTACCTTTTGGGGTCTCCTTTCTAAGTGTCATAAGAAAGTTAAAGTTTCTACTTACATATAAACATTTGAACCATATAGGATAAGATCTGCATATGAAGCAGACGATGTGAGTTTCTTTTTGAGTTGGTGTTACCTGATTTAATACTATTCATTAAAAGTCCATCAAACTCTCTACATTTTTTGTGATTTATTCTATCACTGTAGTTGAATAATAGTCTATTTTATATATGAAAACACGTTTGATTATGGATTTATCTGTTTATGGATATATAGCTGGGCTGAATTTCCTCAATATAATAAATACAGCATCAATAAAAATAGTTTTGCATATATCTCTGTGGAAGTATATGGAGTTGACCCGGAATAGGCCCAGAAGAAGATTAGCTGTGTCAAATAGTAGTTCTTTTTTAGTTTTTTAGGAACTTCCAAACTGATTTCTATAATTTCACTATTAATTGGCTTCCAAACTATTGATTAATCCAGCATTTTAGTGATTTAAAACCAGATACCAATAAAGAAAATTTTCAGACTAATCTCCCTAGTATACATAGATGAAAAATTTCTAAAACATGTTGACATATAAAATTCAAGATAACATCAAAACCATCATTAATTTCCATTGATCATATTTTTGGCTAAGTGGTAAGGGAAGATGCTCTTTTCGGAGACCTTGTTGAGAACTATTGCTATAAGCTTTGCAAACCAACCTGATTGCTTCTAGTGCAGCTAAAAGCAGGGTATTTGGGAGTTAGGGCTAAAGAACTTTTCTCATACTGGTGCAGGCTAGAGCTTTTGTGAATGGACCAGGGACTCCTGAAGCACAACTTCATAGTCAGCCATGATTTTAATTTTCTTTATCATTAGACAGTAAGACCCATAAGCTGTATGTGAAATAACCAAGCTCTCAGGATGCCCTAGAGAACAAAAGTGGGAAGAAAGGCACCTTTTTTGAAAGGATTTTGCTAGTTTTTTTGTACATCAGTAAGACAAAGGGAAGCCTAGCAGGGGTAAGTTGAAAAGTAAGATAGTCCTCTTACAATAGGATAAGCTCATGTAGGCTGCTAATTAAACCAGCTGACAAAGCTCCCAATTTATCATTTTGGTTAATTGTTAAAAGACAAGACACTAACTCCTTCACTTTCTGTACTGACATTGTGATGGAGATGGTAAACACCTGGATACCACAACAAAATATCATTTGCATACTTAAAATAAGAATTAAAGATTTTATTCCTTATCCAGGTCAAACTGAGTCTAGGAACCACAGAGTACCAATTTAAAAGAACAAATGGGGGAAAACCTAGAGAAGTGAAGATACTGAAGTTGAGCACCCACCAATTGTGATTATACCAAAGAGCGACACAGCCTTGTAAGATGGAGGAGAGAGTATAAAAAGCCAGAAAGGTAGACACCAGGGCCAGGATGCTCTGGGTGGCTTTGGACTCAAAACAGATTCTACTGGAACCACGAGTGCTACGGATGTTTTGAATCCTCTGCTTGTGTCTGTACAGAATGACAATCATGTAACCACTAGACCAGGTCATGAGCAAAGAAAAGAAGATTTCAGGGCACACCACCAGTGCTGAATAGAGTGAGTCATTGATTTCATTACTCTCTACAGTGGAACAGTATCCAAAATCTCGTTTTCTTGTCAGATTTCTACTATTCCTTTCAATAAGTGGGTACACAGGGAAAATGACATTTATCAACATGCACAAAACCCAGAGGACGGCAATGGAGCAGCCAATGTACTTTGAAGCTTTGATTTTTTGATCCTTACAGCAACATTCCTTGTGACTGATGGTGATGGCTTGGAAAACACTCAAGAGGCAGGTGGTGCCAATGGACACAGTCCTGCCAACTCTTTGAGTGTAAAAAATTAATTTGCACCCAAGATCATTTAAAAACTGCTTCAACCCAAACGCTGCCACTGTATTTGGCACTCCTGAAGAGAGAATGATCAAAGCATTGGCGGCATTTAGGTGCATGCGAATCAAATCTGTGGGCTTTAATTTGTTCTCTCCATAGTGAACTAGATAGTAGTAAAGAAGATAGAAATTTCCCAGAATTCCAGCTGTAGTTTGTGACAAGAAAATGATTTTGATGGCCGATTTCCAGAAGTCTATTCTATGACCTGGCATGATTCTCTTTAGACAATGGCCAAAGCCATTTCTCTGCTCAAAATGAATGAAAAGTATTAGTAATCCAAAGACATACAGAGAAACTAAATCAGAATGTTTCTTAGATCTCAGGAGTAACATCTCAGCCTAGACTACATAACAAGAATTTCTCCAAGTTAATGCCAGAAAAAGTTATTACTTACAACACACTACTATAAGGGTTCAAAAGGCCTCAGCACACATATATGTATCATTGATATGCCTTCATAATCATTGAATAAGCAGCATTATGGGTAAGGATATTTGGCCTGTGAGAAGCAATGGAAAGTGAGAGCCAATAATATCAAGCAAAATATAAGACAATAAAAATATACTGATATATTCTAGACTTAGTATAAAAGAAGGCAATTTCAGTATCTATAACCAAACTCAAAAACATCAATTCTCACAGTATATCTTATGTAAATTAAAAGATGATTAATGAAAAACTTACAATATCATCCAGAATATATCTACAGTTATGCATAGAAAATTTGTTAACAGCGTAGAATGTATTCAAATTATGGGTTAAATGACAACTTTCATCTCGTTAAGTTAAGAGCTAGCTCTTATGAAAAGTCACAACAAATAGACACACACAAACAAACATACATGTGCACACACAAGTTAGGACTGTAAGAGCATTGGGACATTCAATACAATGAAATCCCAAAAATACTCAACAGAATAATAAGAGGCTAAATAAGTCAGCAGAAATGGCAAGAAGATGATCACTATATGAAGAGTGATATCTAATGGGGAAATATTCATTGTCTCTATTGAAACTATGTCTAGAATAATCAGGCACCAGTCAAAAGTCTTGAGTGTAAACACTAGGTAAGATGGCAGTCTGTTAAACATCCAATCAGTGTAGTGGGAGGAGACTCTCAGGATGCAATACTCTTCCTGCAGGAGAATGTGTGCGTAGCCCTCTTAAGTAGGGTGAGATCCCCTTGAAGAAGTAGGCAGAAGCAGCTGTGAATCAGTACCAGGCTGAACCAAAAAGCCTCAGGAAGGGAAAAAATGCTCCACTTACTGATTTGCTATGCAAAGACAGTTAGCCAGCCAATCAGCAGGACAATCAAGAACTGGGAAAAAATTACCAGTGAATCTTGAAATCTGAAGAAGTTAAAAGAAAGTGCAGAGATAAGCTGAGACCTTAGGAACTACCAGATAGTAGCAGTTTCTCTTTATCCATGCTCTGGTATTGACTTCAAAATTTGGATGTAAGAATATGTTACTTTGGAAAGGAGACTCTGCTTTTGTTCCCACAGAAAGTCAGAGGCTATGGATTTGTTCCAGATTAAGATACATCAGGTTTGACCAGTCATAACCACCTGAAAAGTCTCCGATGACACCATGGCCCAGATGATCCAACATCCAGAACCATTTCAAGGCAACTGGCTCAGACGATACACCCTCATGGACTACTCTATAACCCTAAAATATTCTTTGTGTCCCCATAAGATACAGCGCCCCACTCCAGCAGGAAGTAGTAAGAGAAGCTACGCCCAAATTCCCAAATATACCAAGCTGGCTTTGGAGATGTGTAAAGGTTAAAACCTTCCTTTTTAAGAAAAGAAAAGGGGAAGTGCTGTGGGATGGTCTGTATGTCAAATGTGTTGCTGATTGGTCAATAAATAAATCACTGATTGGCCAGTGGCCAGGCAGGAAGTATAGGCGGGACTAACAGAGAGGAGAATTGAGAGAACAGGAAGCTGGGTGAGAGAGACACTGCCAGCCACCATGATGACAAGCCGCATGTGAAGATGCCGGTAAGCCACGAGCCATGTGGCAAGGTATAGATTAATGGATATGGATTAATTTAAGCTGTAAGAACAGTTAGCAAGAAGCCTGCCACGGCCATACAGTTTGTAACCAATATAAGTCTCTGTGTTTACTTTGTCAGGTCTGAATGGCTGTGGAACTGGCGGGTGAGAGAGATTTGTCCTGACTGTGGGCCAGGCAGGAAAACTCTAGCAACACTCCAGGACTGGAAACTCCCTAGAAAGTGGCTATATCAGAAAATAGAAAGTATTCTAGTAAGTGAGGAAATATAGGCTAAGAAGGATCAATAGTGTACATTCTGTCTCAATGTTGTTTCTTAGCTTATCATTTTTAAAATATGTGATTACGTGGGAGTGACTGTGTATCAAGGCCACAAAAGTTAATATGGAGCCTTTAAGAGGATTAAAAAGAGACTCTATGAGAGATCAGTGAAAATGAGAACATACAATGTTAACAGCATAGAAGAAGTGTGCCTGGATCACATATGCTGGATATGGGTGGACAGACGGGAAAAACGTGTGATTGGTTCAATCAAAACACTAAATAGAAAAAAAAAGCTTAAAAGAAACCTGCTACTTTTATCTAATTAAAAAATACTAACAAAAATACAAAAGATAATTAAAATGAAAAATAATAAAGGAAAATATAGTTGACAACACAAAAGATGGTTATAATTCTGGGTAAACTAAGAACTTCATGGCCTGGCAATGCCTGTGAATGTCACCACAAACACTCAGAAATCTGGTCACTTCTGCTTATGGGGAACAAATACAAAAAAAAACCCTACATGCCAATAACGTGAGTCCTAAGAATGACAACCCAAATAATTTTCTTTTTAACATCAAAGAAATCAAAGAAAAGTGGTGGTTATAACCCACTGATAGTCTTGGATACTTCAATCTGCAGACCACCCTCATTTGCCCAGTTACAGTTCTTGATCAATTAACCAATACAGACACAGGATAGAATTCTGCATATGAGTAGATCCTTGAAATCTTACAGTATTGTTTTGTGATTCATCTTTGGATTCTAAGTGATATTTCCCTTGTGACATTCCCATGAGATGTATGGGTATAAGTTTTGTTTCCTTATTTGAAAATGTACAAATCTCAGACAAAGAAGAAATTGAGTTTGGTTTAAGGTTATTGGAAGAATGGCAGCTGGTGTCTACACATGAAACTCATGGAATCACAGTTTGAGACTGATATTGCAACAAACATGTTCCAATTTCTGTCAACACTGATGCTGACTGAGAGATGAGATCACTGAAAAGTTAACCAGAACAGTATCACAAACATGTTCTTTATTGATGTTTTTGCTTATCTGCTGATGATCATGCACGTAGGAAATACGACTTTTTTTAATTTTTAACTTCTTTATTGATTATTTGTGAGTTTCACATCATTCAACCCCAATTCTGTTCACCTCCTCATCCCTCCATTTCCACCCCTCACCCTGCAGTGCCTTCCCATAAAAAAAAAAACAATCAAGGAAGCAAGTAAGCAGAAAAACAAAAACAAGAACAAAACAAACAAAAATTCTCTTAGCTTCTCCTTCTATCTCACCTCACCAAAACCTCTTCATTCATCCTGGTGGCATTGGGGGTCTCAATGTGTCATATATTATAACCTTTTTTCCTATTAGCATTACTAGCAAATGTTCACTACAACGTGTCACTGGTCTGGTTCAAGGCCCCTGTATGCTATCATCACTGGATTCTCACTCGAAGTCCTCTGGGATATTCCATGGCTGCTGAGTCTTAGAGATTCCCCAGTATTGTTTCATAGGACCAGTCTCTTCAAAAGCTGCAGCATGTCCTAAATGGGGTAGATGTTAGGGTCGACCTGGTTATAGGCCTGAGTAGTAACTGAGCCAGTCATTCTGGGACCACCCACCTCAGGTGAGGCAGAGTCAAATCCTTTATGCCCACACCTTCAGCATTGGTTCAACCTTGCCCGTGATGTGGGGTTTGAACACCTCTCTGGAGTGCAGGGGTCAACTGTGACATACTTTAAGATACACAATGTTTAACATGTGACAAATGAAAACTCAACATCCCTGGAAGCTTGGTAAAGTTCCACATACCTGGCATTGGGCTTAATGAGAGTCCAGGAACATTTCTAGGAAAAAGATGCCAGTTCTTCTACCTTGTCACATCCGGGAAGATGTAAAAAGGAAAATATTGTAGGTAGAGTGTCGTCACAATGGTCACATCCATTGATATCCTGTATTCTACATGAAAATATTGTTTTAAAAATTGTAAAGAGTTAAGTGTATAATAGAAAATATAATTTTTGTGAATTAAATATAATTTATGTATATGTGGAAAACAGCAATGACAATTTATGATTCACTGCTATACTCTCAGTTTGACCTCTTTTTTGATGTTTAAAATTATATAATATAGATAGACCACTATTTCCACTGTTAAGAACTGAACTTAGAATAAAAAAGGATGTGTGCCTCTTTAAATACAATAAGTGCTTAGAGGCAGAGTCAATATTGAAGGGCATTGACCATGGCTAGTGTGGCACAAGCAAGGTCATCTCAGCCTATGATAACAAAGCCATGTAGGGTGGTATCAAACATGATTCAACCTTCTGTGCAGTTTGGGTTCCTCATTTGATTTTTGTTCACTTTATTGGTATTCAGATGTATGTTTCTAGCTTTAAAGTGTTTTCATCAGGGAGTACTGGAGAGGTTGCTCAGTGGTAAGGAAAATGTGTTGTTACTGTAAGGGATTTGTTTGGTCCCCCACACATGCTTTACAACTGCCTGTGACTCCAGTTCCATGGGGTTATCTTACCTTCTAGTGGCCTCTGCAGGCACTGCATTCTCCAAGAGCTCATAGTTGATGCAGACACCAACATACATGCATACAATATAAAGATAACCATATAAATATTTTTAGAAATAAATTTTCACTTTGATATGAAGGTTTAACTCATAGGCAATGTCAAGTTCAGTGCTTCTGAGCTTTAGTAAAGTGCACTGTTCTCAGTGAAGTCTGACCGACAGAAAACTGACCCATCTTCCAGTTTGATTTCAAAAGGACAAGATGGACATGATGTTTATGATGCCACAAGAAATATGAATTTTTGTCATTACATGGGCAAAGGCTATAGTAGATAAAACAGAGACATTACTAATACTGTTAATCTGTACAAAATATAACATGAAACACTAATATGTAACTAACAAATAATAGCATGAGAAGAACATTAAATTCCTAAATATTTCTTTTAAAAGGGAGCATGTACTTGCTGATTTTTTTTGTTATTTTTCGTGATTGTATATCACCATGTAGTTGTGGCCTACCACAAACTCACTACATAGATCCTGTTGGGTTCAAATTCACAGAGATATGCCTTCCTCTACCTCTGAAGTCTTAGGATGAAAGGTTTTCACCACACATCTGGCTTATTTGCATATTCTTATATTGATGAATCTTTTATAATGATATTTATGATGCATTCAGAAAGAGGAGCAGCATGTGAGAAATAAAGTACAATCTGAATAATGTGAAACCTTAAATATTGGCCAGTGAGATATAGCATACTAAATATTAGTTCCACTTTAGTTGAGAGCTAGAACCCTGGAACATCATGCACAAGGCTCTGTCTCTTTTAGCAATACAGATAAACAGTGAGTAAAGACATGCCATAAGGTTGTGCTTAATAATAGAGTATGATGAAACCAGGGGAAATAACTCAAGATAAACTTGGTACTGGATGTCCTTGTCTGATATTTATTCTGGACATTCCCTTTCATTTGCCTTTCCCAAGGACAAGAGGCAGAGGCTCCAAACCAGTCATTTTAACAATGGCCCTTAAACAAAAATTCAGTTATTGCTTCTATAACCAGATCATAAATTTAGTGTCATATATGAACTTTTTACTTCACAAACCTAGTTTTATCCTGCTGTTCCCAGGAATGTGTGCTTCTTATATTTCTATTCTAATATTTACTAGGACATAAAACCATGGTAAATTCAACTAAAATAATAATACTGAAAAGAGAGTCTACATATCATGTTAGCTGAGGTGAATTATCACACTGTGTTATTACCACAACCCTTTCGCACATTCACATATGGGTTGCATTATCCTGTGTTACCCAATTTCACCCTTGGTGTGGGTCTTATATTACATTAAGAAACAACAGAGACAAGGATAGGAACACTTAATTATTTCTAACTCATCATTTGCTTATGCAATTATTCTTGTGCCTTTTTTGTCTATTCCATGGATCTGTTTCTATCCCCAATCCCTTACCAGACAGGAACACTTACTCAGGCCTTCCTTCTTCGCTGACTCTGCCACTCAGACTGAAATGCAAAGCACTCACCTAGCTTCTTGTCTCTGCAGGATGGTGGGTTCATTGGACAGATCTAGTCCCATTAATAAGCATCACTGGGCTAGAAATATAACAAGCTAGAGTTCTGTGACTTTGTGACCTCACCTCCCTCCAGAACTTCAATTTTCATTTCAACTGTGGTGGCGATGACAGTGACAGAGCTGGCTTTGGGAGACTAGATCATTTATGAAAAAGTTCTCCTTGTTAATTAGCAAAGACTTTTTAGTGTTCCTTGTGATTTTATCCAAAGGGGTAAGGTGTATTGAAGAGGCACTGAGTTTTCATGATCCATGAAGGCAGACCAGGGCACCTGGGGAAGGTGCTAGAAACTGAATTCAGATTTATGAGAAAGTTAAAGAAGCCTCTGTATTTCTTTGGATTCCACACTTCACTGACTTCTTCCAACACAAACCAACATAATTAACTTTTAGAATATTTATATCATTTACTACTTAAAATGTGAATGTTTTATACATGCATGTGTTTTAGTCAAGTCTACAAATGTTTATCTCTTTTCAGTTCCTTTTTTATCCTCACACCACAATTCTTTTCAATTTTCATGTGTCCCTTAACACACACACACACACACACACACACACACACACACACACACACACACACACACACAAGAAACCCAAAAATAGTAAGGCTACTATGTGTGTAATGGAGTGGCATCTATGGAATCATGAGTAGTCTCTAAAAGTTAGAAATCTGACACATCCTCTCCCAGAAATCATCTGTGTCGATTAGCTCTTCAGCTAAGAGTGGAACTTCCTGAACACCTCCACTCTACTTGGATTTTTCTAGATTAATCTGTGCAGGTTTTGTGCTTAGGGTCACAACAAGTAAATTAACATATGCAAGAGCTCTCTTTCCTTAGAATCATCTATTACCAAAAGGATTCTAAAATGCTTTCTGCCTCTTTTTTCATGATGTTCCTTGATTCTTCGGAGGAAGAGTTATTATATAGATGTCCCATTTTTAGCTGGAACCTCCAGGATATCTTATGCTCAGTTCCTTGCATAATCAGGGCCTCTGTGTCAATCCCCACAGACTGAAAAAAGAAGCTTCTCTACCAAGAGTTGAGAGATATACTAATTAATTAAGATAAGAGCTTAGTGGTGAGTTTATTACTATATCCTTTCAGCAGAATGATATTATTAGGTTTTTCCCAAGTGATGAATCAATCTGACTCTATCTTAAGATTGGTAGCTGTCCTGTTACAATGTCAAAATAAGTTCATTTCTGTTTACTTTAAAACTCAACTCTCTGGTTTCTGGAATTTGACATGTTGCACACCTTGACTTTACCTTGACCTCCATCCTTTCTCAAACCACAAGAAGATATTTTGCCAGTTAATCTTAAACTGCTATTTGCTCCTGTATTTTGCTTGCAAAGTTCCTATTTTGCACAATTCCTCAGGCAATTACAAGATTATGATTTTCCCATATAAAAGGAGTCTAGACATTTATCTGTTGCTGTTCTTCTAAGCTCCACATCAGGGACCACAGCTGCTGGACCAGCTTTGGTGTGCACAGAAGTAAAACTTGATTAATTGGATCAAAATTATGGCTGGGAAGTAGTGATGCTTGCTGTTAACCCAAGAACTTGGAAGGCAGAGGCAGGTGAATGTCTTTAGTTTGAAGCTAGCCTTGTCTTCAGAGGGAGTCCCAGGACAGGCAAGGCTACACAGAGAAACCCTGACCTGAAATCAAAACCAATAAAAGCAACATCATCAACAAAATTTGGGTTAATGTCATTATACTGATGGTCTTTGTATTTATTTTGTGGATTTAACATTGGACCTATGTACCCCTTAGTCACATAATCTTGTCCCTGATAGTACCTCAAATCACGGGTTCAATCACGTGAAATGGATCTTCATCCTTTCTGAAGTTGTTAGTTACTCTCATGATGTTCACGACCCTATTGTGCCAGGCTACTTGTTAGGGTTACTCTGGTAGAATCTATTGTGTTTTCATGGCACTAGATTACCACCTCCGAATGTGCCCCCAAATCCCGTAGTTTCTCCCAGTATTTTCCCCCTTCCTTCCCACAACTTGATCACTACTGTTCCCAACACCACCCACTGCCAGTACATGCATGAAATCTATTCTACTTGCCTTTCCCAGGGAGATCTTTGCATCCTCATTAATTTCACTGTGTTACTTAGCCCCTCTGGGTCTGTTGATGGTAGCCTGATTATTTTTTACTTACCAACTAATATCCATTTATAAGTGAGTAAATACCATGCTATTCTTTCTGCATCTTGATTGCCTCATCGGGATGATTTTTTTCAACATCGTTTTTTTTTTTCAATTTGCCTGCAAAATCCATGATTCCACTGTTTTTAACAATAAAGTAATACTTCATTGCATAAATGTACAACATTTTCTTTATCCCTTCTTTATTTGTGTAACATCTAGGTTGTTTCGTGCTTCTGTTTATTATGAATGAAAGTGCTATGACATAGTTGAGCAAGTGTCCTTGTGACAGGATGAAATATCTTTGGGTATATTCCCAGGAATGTTATGGTCTTGAGGTAGATAGATTCCCAGTTTCTAAGAAACCAACACATTTATTTCAATAGTGGCTGTACAAGTTTGAACTCCCACCAGCAGTGGAGGAGTGTTTCCTTGCTCTACATCCTCACCAGCATGAGATGTCCCTTGTGTTACTGATCTTAGCCATTCTGACATGTATAAGACAGAGTTTATGAGTCACTTTGAATTTCATTTTACTTATTGCAAAGGATATTGACCATTTCTTTAAGTGCTGCTCAGCCATTTTAGATTCTTCTGTTGAGAATTCTGTTTAGATATCTACTCCATTTTTAATTGAATTATTTAGTTTGTTGATGTTTAATTTCTTGATCTCTATGCATTTGGGGTATCAGTGCTCTGTTAGATGTGGAATTGGGGAAAAACTTTTCCCATTCTGTGGGCTGACTTTTTGTCCTATCGACAGTGTACTTTGCCTTACAAATATTCAGTTTCATGAAAATTTGTTAATTGTCTAACTTAGTACATGAGCTATGTGTTCTGTTCAGGATGTTGTCGCCTTTGCCACAGAGTTTAAGGCTATTCCTCTTGTTCTGTAGCAAGTTTGTGCAAGGTGATTGGTATGGATTCTGCTACAAACAGACATCCAGCTAGGTGAACATAATTTGTTGAAGATGCTTCCTGTTTCCATTTTATTACTTCTGGATTTTTTAATCAAAAATCAGTGGTCAATAAGTGTGTGGATTTATGTCTAGATCTTTGATTCAATGCCATTGATCAACATTTCTGTTTTTATGCCAACACCATGAACTTTTTATTACTGGAACTATGTAGTAGAGCTTGATTTCAGGGTTGGTGAAACCTCCAGGCGTTCTTTTATTTCGTAGGATATTTTTACCTATCCTGTTTTTTTATTTTTCCATATGAATATGAGTATTGGTCTTTCATGTTTGTAAAGAATTGTGTCAGAATTTTCATGAGGATTGCATTGAATCTATAGCTTTCTTTTAGTAAGGTGGCCATTTTTACTATGTTAATCTTAGTGATCCATAAGTATGGGAGGTCTTTCCATCTTCTAACATATTCTTCAATGTTCATCTTCCAAGTCTTGAAGTTTCTATCATACCAGTCTTTCACTTGCTTGGGTAGAGCTACTCAAATATATTTTATATTATTTGTGTCTATTGTGAAGGGTGTTGTTTCCCTGATTTCTTTCTCAGATCATTTGTCATGATAGGAGGGCCATTGATTGTTTTAAGTCAATCTTGTATCCAGACAATTCACTGATGGTATGTATCAGGTGTAGGTATTCCCTGGTAAAATTTTTGAGCTTTCTTATTTAACTATCATATCTTTGCAAATGGCAGTACTTTGACTTCTTCCTTACCAATTTGTATCTTGACCTCTTTTAGTTTCTTGGTTGGTCTAGCTAGTTGTTGCTAGATATATATGGAAAGAGTAGACAAGAGTGTGATGTTCTTGAACTTAGTGGAATTGCTTTGAGCTTCTTTCCATTTGTCTTGATGTCAGCTATAGACTTGCTGTAAGTTGCCTTTATTATATTTAGTTACGTCCCTTGTAACCCTGATCTTTCCAAAGGGTTTTGAATTTTGTCAAAGAACTTTTCAATATCTAAGGAGATGATCATGTGGCTAATTTTCTTTCAGTTTGTTTATATGTTAAGTTACATTGACAGATTATCATATGGTGAATGATGTTTGCAATTTTAGGATGAAAACATCTTGATCATGATAGATGATGTTTTAGATATGTTCTTGGATTCGGTTTTTGAGTATTTTATTGAGTACTTTTGCGTTAATATTCATGAGGGCAATTGGTCTGTGATTCTCTTTCACTATTGAGACTTTGTGTGGCTTGGGTATCAGGGTGACTCTGGCTTCAGAAAAAAAATTTAGTAATGTTCTTTCTGTTTCTACTTTAGTTACATAATTTGAGGAATTTGGGTATTAGGTCTTCTTTGCAAATCTGGTGGAATTTTATGTTAAAACATCTGGCTCTGGACTTTTTGTTTGTTTGTTTGTTTGGGAGACTTTTAATGAATGCTTGTATTTCCTTAAGGGCTATAGATCTATTTAAGTTGTTTATTTTATCTGTATTTAGCTATGTTAAGTCATATCTATTGAGAAAATTGTTCATTTCTATTTAATTTTCAAATTTTGTAGAGTACAGGTTTTTTAAGTATGACCTAATAATTCTTAGGTTTTCCTCCATGTCTGTTATGTCCATTTCTGGTTTTGTTTTGGACATTCTCTGCCTTTTATTTATTTTGGATAAGGGTTTGCCTCCCTAGTTTATTTTTTCAAAGATCCAACTCTTTGTTTCATTGATTTTTTATATTTTTCTTTGTCTTTAATTTGTTGTTTTTGTTTGAGTTTGATTATTTCCTGACTTCTACCCCTCTTGGTTGTGTTTGATTCTTTTTGTTCAAGAGTTTTCAGGTATGCTGTTAAGTTGCTAGTATGAGATCTTTACAATTTCTTTATGAAAGCACTTACTGCTGTGAAATTTCCTCTAAGCACCACTTTCAATGTGTCCCATAAGTTTGGGTATGTTGTGCCTTCATTTTCATTAAATTCTATGAAGTTTAATTTCTCTATTTCTGCATTGACCCAGTATTAGTTGAATAGGGAATTGTTAATTTTCAATGACTTTGTAGGATTTCTGCTGTTTCTGTTATTTTTGATATCCAACTTCAATCTGTGGTTTTCTGGTAGCATATAGAAGATTATTTCAATTTTCTTATATCTGATTAGACTTGCTTTGTGACCAAGTGCGTGTTCAATTTTTGAGAAGGTTCCTTGTCATGCTAACAAGGGATATGCTATTTGTGTTTGGATGAAATGTTCTGTAGATATTTGTTAGGTCCACATGATCCAAAACATCTATTAGCTCCAGTATTTCTCTGTTTAGTTTTTTTCTGGATGATCTGCCCATTGGTGAGAGTGGGTTATTAAAGTCTGCCACTATTTATGTGTGAGGTTCAACATGTGATTTCCGCTTCAGTAATGTTTCTCTTACAAATGTGTATGACCTTGCATTTGGGACAATGATATTCAGAATTGAACTGTTATCTTGGGAAAGTTCTCCTTTGATGAGTATGAAGTGCCCTTCACCATCTCTTTTGAATAATTTTTGTTTAAAGTCTATTTTGCTAGATATTAGAATGGCTATACCAACCTGCTTCTTAGGTCCATTTGCTTGGAAAATATTTTTCCCACACTTAACTCTGAGCTAATGCCTATCTTTAATGTTGAGTTATGTTTCTTTTATGAAGAAAAGGATGGATCCTATTTGCTTATCTGTTTGTTTTGCCTATGTCTTTTTGTTGGAGAATTGAGTCTGTTCATATTGAGAGGTATTAACTAACAACAATTGCTAATTGTTGGTATTTTATTGTTGTTGGTTGTGGTGGTGGTGGTGGTGGTGGTGGTGTTTGTGTGTGTGTAATTGTGTGTGTGTGTGTGTGTCTGATTTTCCATTTTGTACATTTTGCTGGTGTGAAATTATCTATTTCCTTCGTTTTGTGGGTCTAGTTAACTTTATTTTGTTGTTTTCCTTCTAATAACCTCTATAGGAATGAATTTGTGGGTATATATTATTTAAATTTGACTTTGTTATCAAATATCTTGATTCCTTCATCTATAGCAATTGAAAACATTGGTGGGTATAGTAGTGTGGGCCTGTATCCATGGCCCCTTAGAGTCTCCAGGATATCTGTCCAATCCCTTCTGGCTTTTAGAGTCTCCCATGAAAAGTCAGGTGTAATTCTATGAGGTCTGTCTTTATATTTTACTTGGTCTTTTTCCCTTGTAGTTTTTAATATGCATTCTTATTCTGCATGTTTAGTGTTTTCATCATTATGTGGTGTTGGAAATTACTTTTCTGATCAAATTTATGTGGTGTTCTATAAGCTTCTTGTACCCTTACAGGCATGTGCTTTCTTAGGTTAGGAATTTTTCTTCTGTGATTTTGATAAATATAATTTCTGTATTTTCTTCTTCTTCTATTCCTATTATACTTAGGTTTGATCTTCTCACACTTTTCCAGATTTTTTGGATGTTTTATGTTAGGAATTTTCTTAGATTTAATATTTGCTTTGACTGATGAATCTATTTTATTTAATGTGTATTCAACATCTAAGATTTTTCTCCTCCATCTCTTGTGTTCTGTTGATGATGCTTGTGTTTATAGTTCCTCTTCACTTACCCAGATTTTCCATTTCCAGAAAACCCTCAGTTTGTATTTTTTTTATTGCTTCTATTTTGATTTTTATGTCTTGAACAGTTTCCTTGGCCTGGGTGGTTTTTGTTTACTTTCTTGCCTTCTTGGCATTATTTAAGGGACTTATTTATTTCGTCCAATTCTTTGTTTGTGTTTTTCTGGATTTCTTTAAGGGATCTTTTCATTTTCTCTTTAGGAATCTCTATCATCTTCATAAAGTTGTATTAAGGTAGTTTTCTTGTGCTTCAGATGCATTGGAATATTCATGTTTTGCCACCGTGGGATATCTGGAATCTGGTGGTACCATATTAACCTGAATGTTGTCATATATATACATACATATATAGATATAGATAGATAGTATGTTTTCATTATATATATATATAACACACATATATGTTATATATAAATATATATAACATACACATATACATACACACACATATATATTATATATTTTTTTTTCAAGATTTCAAGATTGGGTTTGTCTGTGTAGTTTTGGTGCCTGACCTGGATCTTGCTCTGTAGACCAGGATGACCATGAACTCAAAGAGATCTGCCTAGCTCTACCTCCTGATTGCTGGGATATTTTGGCATGAGCCACCACCACCCAGCTCATCAATTGTATTCTTACACTGGCATTTATACATCTGGATTGGGTTGATTATAGATCTAGGTGCTGATTTCTGAGGTTGTCTTTTTGGATGGATGTTTTATTTCATTGTTTCTGTTTCCTCTTTGGTCTTCTTTCTTTGTGGCCTTGGTTTCTCATGGTTAGTGTGACCTCTAAGCCAGGAGCAATTTTCCTTCCAAGTTTGGGGCTGTCCTGGCTTTCTTAGCCTTTGGTTCAGCATGGAGTCTCTGTTCTTTTTTTTTTTTTTTTTTTTTTTTTTTTTGGTTTTTCGAGACAGGGTTTCTCTGTGTTGCTTTGCGCCTTTCATGGAACTCACTTGGTAGCTCAGGCTGGCCTCGAACTCACAGAGATCCGCCGGCCTCTGCCTCCCGAGTGAGTCTCTGTTCTTTTAACTGTTGGGGCCTGTAGCTGAGAAATGGAAGTCTGCAGGATTGGGCGTAGGGGCCTGGCCATTGGGAAGTTGGTGAGATAAGAGAGGGCAGAACTTGAAGTGAGTCTTCGGTAGTTGAATCTAGTGAGTGAGTCACTTCATTTGGCGAGTGGGTCACTCACCCTTCATTAAGAGTTGTGTGGCCTGTACCTGAACAGAGGAAATTCAGAGAAGTTTGGCATGCCAGAGTTGGAGACAAGTCCATGCTGCTGGGCCACTAGTGGGGTTGAAGGAGTATTGTTCAAATGCTAAATGGCTTTTAATAAAAAAAAATCCCAGAGCCTGATATTGGGGGTGAAAGCAGAAATATCAAAGAACCAGAGCAAGCCATAGCCACCAGCTCTACCTCACCAACTCCTCAGCCTGAAAGAGCTTCAGCTGAAAGGATTTCAGCTGAAAAAGCTTCCTCAGCTGAAAATGCCTTTAGCCAAAAAGGTTTAGTTCCTGTCTCCTCACACCTTATATACCTTTCTCCACCCAGCCAGGTCATTTCCTGTCTCAACTTTCTTTTTTTTTTTTTTTTTTTTTTTTGGTTTTTCAAGACAGGGTTTCTCTGTGTAGCTTTGCGCCTTTCCTGGAACTCACTTGGCAGTCCAGGCTGGCCTCGAACTCACAGAGATCCACCTACCTCTGCCTCCCGAGTGCTGGGATTAAAGGCGTGCGCCACCACCGCCCAGCCCTGTCTCAACTTTCTTACTGCTGAGATTAAAGGTGTGTGGTCCCAATTACTGGGATTAAAGGTGTGTGCCACCACTGTCTGGCTCTGTTTCTCTCCTAGAATGAGTCAATCTTATATATTCCAGGGTGGCTTTGAACTCACAGAGATCCAGACGGATGTCTGCCTCCTGAGTGCTAGGATTAAAGGTGTGTGCCACTACTCTATGGACTCTATATTTAATCTAGTGCTTATTTTGTTCTCTGATCCTCAGGCAAGCTTTATTAGGGTACACAATATAGCACCACAGAGGAGATGGGTGGTGGAATAGATCTTAGGGAGCCAAACCTAGGTATTAAGAGAATTCAGCTGACAAGTAGGTCACTCACTCTTCTTCTGACTGGTGTTGCCTGAACCTGAGCAGCAAATTCCACTGAAGTACAAAAATTAATTTTATAATAATGGGATGAAAATCTGGGAAAAATTTTTTAAAATATGGACCTTATTGTGAAACAGAATCTTTAAATTCTCTAAAATATATTTTTACTTTAAAACTTAACTATAGTTACATTATTTCACCTTTCTCTTTCCTCCCAAGAGCCCTTTCTGTGTATACTCCCCAATTGTTTCCAAATTAAGAGCTTCTCTTTCTTTCACTGTAAAACACACACACACACACACACACACACACACACACACACACACACACACACACACACTAAATATATAAATACAACTTGATTTGTACATAAAATGTTACTTGTATGTATTCTTTTTCAAAGTTGACTAATGGTATTGGATGGCCAATTGGTAGGTTAATCCCTGGAGAAGACTATTTCTTCTGTTCTCAGTATTCATTGGTTGTATGTAGCTGTCTGTCTATGGTTGAGATCTCATGAGATTCACCCCTCCCATGTTTGCATGTCTATCACAATCACCCTTGTTTAGGTCTCATTTTGGAAGCCACATTGATGAGATTTCATGGGTGAATCTTCTCTGACATTTCTAGGAGATGTACTATCACAGAAATCTTCCCATTCCTATGGCTCTTATAATCTTGCCAACCTTTCTTGCACTATGATTCTTGAGGCTGAGGTGCACTTATTATATTGTAGATGTATTAGATGAGGCCAGGCAACACATGGCCTCTTGTTCTCAGCATTTTGGTTTGTTATAGTTCTATCTAATGGACCCCATCTGTTGTAAATCACATTTCTCTGATGACATCTGAGGCCTATGCTTATCTGTGGTGGTGAGGATATAAATTTGCCATGTGTTTAGGAATCATGCTGGTTTAATAACATGATAGTACCAGATTCTCCTCTAAGACTCATGACCTCACTCTTTATGATTAGTTGGTTCCATGTCAAGAACCAAAAATGAATTTCCTCTACAAAACAGTAATATTTCCAAATTCTTTTATGCAGCCATTATAAACCTGAAACCAAGGCCAGACAAAATGTGTTTTCGCACAGACATGGTCTCTTAATAATTCTACAACCAATTAGTATGTTATAAATTGGCAAAGCCATAACTCATATAGGCCAGGATCAAGAGGATTGGCAAAGCTTCCCTTTGGATTCTGAAAGTTCATGAATAAATGACCTGTGTGTGAGAAGACAAACAAGTAGTCTTCCTCAGCTCAGATATTAACAGCCTGTAACTGTTCACACACAAACACCTGCTATGGAGAAAATTTTGCCATGGGTTGTATTTAGTGAATATGATGAAGTTCCAGGTTGCAGTGGTAGCTGTATAAGAGAACACCACTCCATCTAAAATTCTCTGCATGTGTGTCTGTGAGTCTGTCCTTTCTTCATTCCTTTATCCACTTAGCCAGGGTTCTAGGACACAAGCTGCATGAGACCTGACAAAGGGCTCAGAGCATAAGCCAGCTCCTCAGCAGGCTTCAAACAAGAGTAAAATAAAATACACAGCATGTTGTTCTTTCAGGAAGTTTGTCCTCAGCTTTAGAAAAGTAACTTATACATACTTAATATACCAACATTACTGAAAGGTATAAAGCAGGAAGTTTTAGATGTGTTAGACATATTTAGGAGTGTTTGTGAACATTAGATGTGTTACACATAACAAAAGCAGTCTTATACTATACATTAAATATCCATTAATAAACTTCAATTATTGATGAATAGTGTAAAAGTAAACATTATTTTAAATCTGTGCATAGGAGCATGAGAGAGGGGAGTATGGACTGGACATCCCTGTCAGTGGTTAGCAATCACAGGTCCTTACTCTCAGCACTCTGAGTGGTTATGCATCTCTCAATTGACTTATGCCCATTTGCAAAAAGAATATTCCTGGATTAAGGTTTAGAGCTGCCCAAGTGTATGGTTATAAACATAATACCCAGAAGGCAATTTAACAGCTTGGCAAGAAAATAAAATAACAATAGGAGGTTCTACCTTAAGGTTATGATTTACCAAGCCATGGTCTTTTTTATCTAAGATGACAGTGGCAGGCATGAAATTAATTCACTCTTGTAAAATAGGTCTAAAATCTGTTCAGGAAGTATTTACCCTTTCTATATGTGTATGAATGGGCACATCTTGCTTGGCAGGTCAGGATTAAAGTATGAAGGATCGAGGAAGAGATAAGAGCAATGACGTTATTTCCCCTGAAAACCTACATCGTATCTTCTAGCTATATGAATGCTCTCCAGCAGAGATGCTTCCTGATCAGTGTTCAAGAGCTTGAGAGAATCTGTGCTTTGGAATATTCAGGGAGAGAATAGTGATCAGAGTAGGCATCTTTGAGGAATCTGTACAGATGGATGGGCTGAATTTCACAATAAAACAGTATTTGAGTAACTGCTTTGTCAGCCTGAAAATGTCCAGCAGTAGATGTTGTGATTTGAGGCTGGGATGACACTGTTAGGTCTACAGTTTCTCCCCATCTGGACATTCCTACACTGTTACCCAGGGGATATTAGAACATAACGTGGCAATTGTTTTCTATTAAGTCTTATATTATAGGATATTAATTATACAGTAATATGAGTCTCTACAAATGGCTATTTCCAAGGACAGGCTCATATGTATCAGACAGTTCAAAATCTAACACCCATGTTTCTGAGAAGACCCATTGCATAGTGGCAGCTATCATCTTGTCTATAACTAAGCATAGGAGGTACTTGGACTCAGAGCAGCTGGAATTTATCAAATGTACTCTATAAAGCCTGAGGAGTTCTTTGCATTATAGTCCAATATCTGCGGTCACAAACTAATTCAGAATCCTCATGCAGTCATTATCAAAACATGATCTATATCCACCATCTTTCTGTCCCTATGACATAGAGAAATTCACTAGACATTCATCATCCCTTCTAGTTCCCACACCTTCTCATACCTATTATGCCACAACTTCATCTTGTCAGCATTTTGGGAACATTTTTATTTAGCCCAAGCACTGAGGAGTGATCTTCCTAAACTTCAGTCCATTATCCAAAATTCGTGTTTTCCATTCCCTTGTTCTGTGCCACCAAACACATACAGCTTCCCACATATACTACATCCTCTATGTCCAAGATGCAAATGCTATATGCTCAAGTTTTAGGGATTATCATCTCCTCCATGACCTTATTTTACACTATTGACCTCTGACTCATGACTGTACAGTCCTTATCAGTTATTTTCAGATTCTTTTAACCAAATCATGTCAAGTTCTTTTTTCCGTCCTCTGTAGCTCAATGAATTTTCTTGTTTTAACATGTCTTCCATTCTCATGTCTAACATAAACTCACAAGTTTTCATTTTTAATAATTGAAAAAGTAAATCATAATAATTGTGATTGCTTGTTTTGTCTGAAGCAAGAAAATCCATGCCTACTCCTGATCTAGCAGTGATAAACATCACAACCTGTACTTCAAGGACAGCCTTCACTACGTAGTTAATGGAAAATCAGCAAGGGATATATTAGATAACTTCCCAACCCAATCGCACACATACTGTTCAAATTTTAGATGGTCTTTTAATTAAAAACATTTATTAAGTGGGTTTTATTAAGTTCATATTATTTATGATGAAAGGCTGTCGGATTTTTGTTAAAAGAACTTCTGATGTCAGGGCTGGCAAATGGGCTGTCTCCATCTTCTCCTTGTGTTCAGATTGGAGGGAATCCTGATGAATTGGAGGTAGAAAGAGGATATAGAGCTGGAGAGAATGGATGACACAGGAGAACCTGGTCCTCTAAGTCAACTGAGAAAACTCTTATGAACTAACTGAGACTGAAAGAAAAAGCCCTGGGCATGCCCAGGTCTGCACCAGGTCCTCTGTGTACATATTATATCTTTCAGTTTAGTGTTGTTGTGGGATTCCTGATATGTGAATGAGTGGATCTCAGATTCATGTGCCTTCTCTTGGGCTATTTACTATTGTGTGTTTGCCTTGTCTATCTTCCATGTGATGGTTTTTGTTTTATCTTATTATATTTTATTCTGTTCTGTTTGCATGATGTCTTAGAAGCCTTTTATTTCCTAATAACAGAAAGGGAATGGAAGATGTGGGGAGAATTTCCAGCTGTCAAGGGCAGTGAAAATGCAATCAGGATGTATTGGATGAGATTAGAAGCTATTTTCTATTTTTTCAATTCAATTTTTTATGGATTCTTTGTGGATTTCACATCACTCATCTTGATCCCACTCATGCCCCCATCCCTTCCTATCCAACCTCTATGTTTGCAACCTCCCCCAGGATGAAATAAAATAATATTTAAAAAGAAAACAAAAATTTTGTCATGGAAGCTATAGTATGACACAGTGAGTCACACAGTATACAATTAGTGCCTATATAATTACTTGCAAGTGTTCATTGCAACACAACATTGGTCTGGATTTTGCTACATCATTGGCCTCTGATTTATCCTACATCATTGGCCTCTGATTTTTCCTACATCACTGGCCTCTGGTGTGTGATATACCATTGGAATCTGGTTTTTGTTACATCATTAACACTGGGCACTCACTGGGGCTCCTCTTGGATATCCTGGTGTTGTCCTGTATCATGGAATTCTTGCAACTTTGTGTCTTCATGGCTTCATGCCCCTTCACTTGCTCCAGTGGGTCATAGGTGTGGTGGATGATGGGATGGACAATGCATAGTCCTGGATTACTGCTGGATTGGTTATCCCAGTAGCTCTCCTTCATCCTCAACTCCAGGATCAGCTCTCCAGCACCAACCTGACTGTTTCACCAGTGCTATATAGTAAGTAGAAAGGATCAGGTCCTGCTCTAAGGGCCTGCTCACCTACACATACACTACCAGGGCTAGTGTTGTAGGTATAGGGGCCACTTTGTCCAGTGCTGCATCAGGTGAGAGGCAGGGCCAGCTCTCTTCTTCTCATAACCTCAGAGATAGCACTCCTACGTGCCACAGCCCTAGAAAGGTGTGTGTGCAGATTCTGTCCTTTGCTCACCGCACCATACAACAGATTAGGGGAAGGAAAAGATCTCTCATAATTACATTCTTGAGCCAGGCTCACCTGCACCACTGCCAGGAGGGTTACCTCTACCATATTGCCCAAACAAGATTCGGTCCCCATTCGTTCTAGTGCTACAGCTAGTGATATACTGGGTCAGCTTATCTGTTCTCATGATCTCAGAGACAGCTCTCCCATCCGCCATAGGTAGTGAGGGATGGGGTGGGAAGATATCACTCCCTCCCTCACACCATTATATGGCAGATGAAGGTTGGGACAAGATATCCCATTCCCACATTCTTGGGGTTGGATCACCTGTGCCCTTGTCAACAGGATCAGCTCTACTCTGCTGCCTTGGAGAGGTACAGGGTCTTCTTTCCCTAGTGCTGCAGTTTTTGAGGGGCATGGTCACCTCTCCTGCCTGACAGAGGTGAGGGAGAGGGCATCTTTCCCTTGCCCATACCACCATAGAGCAGACAAGGGGGACAGGACCAGCCCTCCCTCTTCCATGCACTCAGGGCCAGTGCACCCAAGGGCCTGCCAGCAGGTTCAGACAAGTCATGCTGCCCAGTCAAGGTACAAAGCCTGCTTTCCCAAGTGCTTTAGCCTAGGAGGGGTAGGACCAGTTGCTCCTATTGTTGCAGCCAGTGATGTGTGGGTCTAACTCTGTGCAGCCCTATTCTTTTGGCCTTCACTAAAACAGGAACCACAGACATCAGCACAGTCCATGGTTACTGCAGGGCCATTGGCATAGACATAGACCTTGGCTGTAACTCAGACTCCAACAGCACTGTGGCCGCAGGTGGCAAACAAGCCACCCACCACAGCCCATCCTCACTGCCTTCACCTCGTCAAATCTGCCTCTCTCCACAGGGCATAAACCATTCTCTCTCTCTCTCTCTCTCTCTCTCTCTCTCTCTCTCTCTCTCTCCCTCTCCCTCTCTCTCTCTCTTCCCCTCTCCCTCTATCTCTCTCTCCCATACCGCACCATATAGTACCATATACTTGCTCACCATAAAATACCCCATCCGCTTGGCACATTGTAGTACCCTCAGACCAGAATGTGAATCTTTGTCTCCCACTCAGGCTTATTGGCAATGGACAGGATCCTTTTTTTTTCTTCTCTGTGTCTGAGGCAGAAAATCCTGGACCAGAATGTGGATCTTTTGTAGACTCTTTATTCAATGAAATGTTAAAAAAAAGGAAAAAAAATACTTTCTGGCTTCTAATATCATAATCATGTGGTTTCTGTCTTTGAGTCCATCTGTGTGATGTGTTACATTTACTGATGGCTATATGTGAAAATATCCCTGAATCTTAGGAAATATTGAGATGCTGTTTCATTTTAAACTAAGATCAGTTTATTGTAATGAACTCAAAATTAAAAGCATTAAAAAGTTGCAATGAAATAGTCAATCAGAAGAACACAGGCCAAGGAGTCGCAAATTATGTACATTTAACTGAACTAGGGAAGAGTTAAGATAGATATGCTGAAGCATGTGATTTCATCATTTACTGTCATCAAATACTAGTCCATTTTACATAGGAACACAAACTTAAGTACCATTTTATCTGTTTATGGATATGTAGATCCCTACAAATTTCTTATCTAATAAATAGTAAATATTTCTATTTCTAGTTAATAGAGCAGCAGTGAACATGGATGTACAGCTATCTCTATGGTATGATATGGAGTTCTCTGGGTATATGCCCATAACTGAAATACCAGAGTCAATAGTTGTTTGATTTTGCTTTTTTAGAAACCACAAAACTGGTGTTCATAATGATTTTATTAATGTCTCCCAAAAGTTTTTGGTGAAGCCCAAAGCATTACTATGATGCCAAATCATATAAAGACAGAATAACAACGAAGAAAATTTGTAGGTCAATATCACCGATGATACAAAAATTCTCAATAAAATACTGGCAAACAAAATTCAAGATCATGTCAAAACCACCATTCAATTTGAATTGATTTCTATATGAGGTGAAAGATAATAATATGATTTTTTCGGAATTGGTGAAAGCTAAAGAGTTGTGATGGGACCAGTACCCCATGAAGAACAAATCCATGGTCAGCTATAGCTTCAGTTTTCCTTGCTGTTACAACGTAGTACATAGTGATGTCTGTGAAATCATCAAGCAGCCAAGATACCCTGACAGTAAGAAAGTAAGAAGTGGAGCTTAACTGACAAGATTTTTTTTTACTGGCTCCTTTAAACATCTATAGGCAATAGGAAGACTCTCCCAGCTGCAAGTTGAAGAGCATAACGGACCTCAGAAACTATGATTATCTCATCCAAATTGCTGATTCAACCAGATTACAAAATTCCCATACTCATCTTAGTTAATCTTAGAAAGATTATGTGTTACCCACTTAACTCTGTGTATCAAAGTTTTGAGGGTTATGGGCAACTAAACAACCAGTTACAAAGCAAAACATATTATGTAAATACTTATAAGATTAAGAGGTCTTATTCCTCATCCATACAAAACTGAATCGGGTCAGAATAGAATAATGACTCATAAGAACAAAGGGTCCAAAAGATGGAAAACACAGAGAAGTGAATCTGTTGATATTTACAAGCCACCAATTTTGATTATGCACAACAGCAATGCAGCCTCGTAAAATGGAAGAGAGGGTATAAAAAAACAGAAAGGTAGCCAGCAAGGCCAGGATGTTCTGGGTGGCTCTGGACTCAGGAGAGGTTCTGCTGGAACCACGAGTGCTGCGGATGTGTTGGACACTCTGCTTGTGTCTGTACAGAATGACAGTCATGGAGCTGCTGGACCAGGTGATCATCACGGAAAAGAAGATTTCAGGACACACAAGCAATGCTGCATAGAGTGAGCCACTGATTTCATCTCTCCCTACAACTGAGCAGTATCCAAAGTCTCGTTTTCCTGTCACATTGTTGCTATGCATTTGGATAAAAGGGTACATAAAGAAGACAAAATTTATCAACAAGTACAAGACCCAGAGGAGGGCAATGGAGCAGTCAATGTACTTTGCAGCTTTGACTTTATGATCCCTCCAAAAGGATTCCCTGGGACTGATGGTCATGGCTTGGAGGACACTCAAGAGACAAGTGGTACCAATTGACACACCCCGTCCAAATGCCTGAATGTATATTAGGAACCTGCATCCAAAATCATTCAAGAACTCTTTCAACCCAAAAGCTCTCATTGTGTGGGGCACTCCTGAAGATAGAATGATTATGGCGTTTGCTGCCATTAGGTGCATGATAATCAAATCTGTGGGCTTTAATGTGCATTCTCTATAGTAAAGGACTAGATAGTACACAATAAGAGAGAAATTTCCCAGAATTCCAGTTGTAGTTTGTGATAAGAAAGTGATTCTGATTGCCAGATTCCAGAAGTCCATTTTGTGATTCAGCAAAATTTCTTTTAGAATATGGCCCTGCTAATTCTCAGCATAATTAATGACAAATATTTATAGCCTAGGATGGAGGAAGTAGCCTTTATTCCATGCACCAACTCCAAAGACTGAAGCAAAGGTTCCTTTAATCTCAGGAGATCAAGGCTATTCCTGACCACTTAAAGAAACCTCATCCCAAATTTTTGACAGGAGTAGTTACTTCCCATGTATGTTACTGTGAGATTACATAATACCTCACAATGTACAAAATGATGAAAGGAGATCCATCAAGTTTCAGAGAAAATGGTCATGCAAGACAACATGGTGTTCACCTGTGAGGAACAATAAAATGTAACAGCCCATACAAACAAACATAATGCAAGCCTTCTAGAAGATATTCAGATTTGCTAGTCATGTTATAATAGAAAACAACTTCAATAATGATCACAAGCATTAAATATTTCAATTCTTAATGTATATCTCATCTAGAATCGAAATAAAAGTAATGAGAAGTTTATAATACCACTAAGAATAGATGTATGGTCTTGTGAGCAGGTAAAGTTTCCTTCATCTTATCATGGGTGGAGCCATCTTCGTGTTAGGCTGAAACTAACACCCCTTTTTCTACCCCCTCCATTATAAAGTACCCAGACCTGTTCTAGAAACTGTGGGGTCAAAATGTGCAAATTAATGCCCTACTTCTAGCTTCTATTAATCTTCTTGATTGTGTTACTTCCTCCTTCCAACTGTCAAACAAGATATAGATTTCTGGCATTTTTTTCCCATAACAGCACCTTGTAAATGCATTTAAGGCTGCTCTGGGAAAAGTACTTCTCTCCATGTAGTCACCAAGCCCACTTAGTACTGACTCTCAATTTTGACTGTGGTCATGCTGAGTGATCTTTAGGTCTTTAGTCTGTATCATACCTAAAAAATTATTAAAATTATATGATGCATTAGAATGATGGTTCTTGAGATAACTTGCATCATATTAAATTAAGAAATAGGTTTCGGAAAAACCATATCACATAAATACACACACACACACACACACACACACACACACACACATACACACACACACACACACACACACACACACACACACACAAATATGTACTCATGACAGGGCTATAGCAGATAAGGGAATATCTGTTATGATGAAATCTTACACAATACACAAAAGAATGAAAATAGGCAAAATATGCCAGCAAAAATTGCAAGGAGAAGGACAAGATCTGATGAATGCTAACTAGGCAAAATCTTTAATGTCTATTAAAAATGTGTCTGACATAATCATGTTCAACTCATTAGTCTAGTGTTGAAATGGTAGGAAAGAATACAGTGTATTTGAATGTCCATCAGTGCAGTTCAGAGGGAGGAAACTCTCAGGACACTATATTTTATTCCTGCAGGAGTATACATGTAAAATCATTCTAAGTGGAGTGAGGTCCCCTTGAAGAAGTAGGCAGAAGAAGCTTTGAATCAGTACCAAGTTGAACCAAGCAACCATAGGAAGGACATTCTTACTCCACATACTCATCAGCCATGTGAGATGGTCAGCTGAACAATCAAGAATATGTAGAATTGGCAGTGAATCTTGGAATCTTAAGAAGTTAAAACAAAGTGAGTAGATGAGCTGAGACCATTGGAACTACCAGATACTAGGAGTCTCTCCTCCTCCATGCACTGGCAATGTAGAACACGCTAGGAAATGGCTTCAGCAAAATAATGGAAAGTATTCTGTTAAGTGAGGTAATGCAGGCCCAGGAATCACTAGTATATGCTCTGTCTCAGCATGGTTTCATTCTTATAGTTGTTTAGAAACACGTGTTTATGTGGAATGAATGTGTTAAACCCAGAAAACTAGAAAAGAGTCCACAATATGGTTAAAAGGAGCCTCTATAAGAGGCTGGTGAAGGTAAGAAAACATATGATATGAGTAAAGATAGAAGAATAATGATTGTAAAACAGCTATGCTGGAATAAGAGCAGGAGATGGAGAGATGAAGGTCTGGGTCAAACAAAAGAGTAAATGTTAAAAAGTCATAAATAAATCAGCAAATTTTAAGATAATTAAATACAAAACAAAAATAAAAATTAACAAAAAGTGAAAGAAAAAGGATTCATAAAACAAACTTGGACATGATTATAGATAAACCAAGAAATCCATAGCCTAGCATTATCTGTGAATGTCACTATATCATTGTGGAAAACTAGTTAGGTCTGCTTAGTTCAAGCAAATACAAAGCTGCATGACAATAACCCTGTCATAATAATAACATGTCTTAGTTATTGTTTCTATTGCTATAAAGAGTCATCATGACCAAGGCAACTCTTATAAAAGAAAAGAATTAGTTGTGGCTGGCTCACAGTTTCAGAAATTTAGTCTATTTTCTTCTTTGTGAGAAAAATGGCAGCATGTAGGGAGATATGGTGTTGGAGAGGTAACTCAGAGTTCTACGCCTTGATTCCCAGGAAATAGGAAGTGAACTTAGCCAGCATAGCTGGAGCACATGAGACCTCAAGGCCAACCCCAACAGTGACACACTTCCTCCAACCAGGCCAACCCACTCCATGAAGGCCACACCTACTAATAATGCCACTTACTATAATCCAAGCATTCAATCACATAAGTCCTTAGCACCATACTTATTCGAATAATCACATTCCATTCCCTGGCCCCCATAGCCTTGTTGTCATGACAATTCAAAATGCATTCTGTCTGATTTCATACTCTATCACAGTCTCAACAGTGTTTTAAAAAGTCCAGTTTTCAAAATCTCTTCTGAGATTCATGCAATCCATTAACTGTAACTTAGTTTACAATAAAATCAAAATTTCAAAAAAAGACCACATACTTCCAACATTAAATGGCTCAGGATATAATTACTCTTCAAAAGTGGAGGAAAGGTAGGATAGTGAGGAAATATTGGATCAATGAAAGACCAAAAATCAGCTGTTCAAAGTCCAAACTCTTCATCTCCATGTCTGATGTTAAAGTGTTCTTCAGGTCTCCAAGTCTTTTCATCTTTATGATTGCAAAACAGTTCTCTCTCTTGTGCTGGTTCTACTCTCTGTTAGCAGCTCTCCTCAGGGTATCCCATGATTCTGGCATCTCCAACATCTTGGCATCCTTGGCATCTCCAAGACAAAGTAGGCTGCAACTTCACAGTTTCAAATAGTGGCCTAACTAGGCTAACTAGGTCTCAATGCAGGAGCCTCCCTGAAAGTTTCCTGCCCTCAGTGGCTTCCCTTGATCTTAGTGGAAAACTACATTATCTATTTGTTTCATCATTGACCTTAATACCAGTACTACATGGCCAAAGTTGCCCAGTTCTACTGTTTTTTGGACTGAAACATATTTCCCTTTTCAACTACATCTTCACCAGCCTACTGTTTTCCACAGTTCCTTCTCTGCAGAAGCTTGAGTGTCCTGGAATTTTCTTTGTTGAACATGCTGTCATTGAACTCAAAGATCTTTAGATTACATCTTCATCAGATATGTTATTGAGGGTTTCCTTAACTGCATAAGGCAAGTTTTTCTGGAATTTACTCTTTTTTTTATTTTATTTTAATTTATTTTGCAATACAATTCATTTCTACATATCAGCCACGGATTCCCTTGTTCTCCCCCCTCCCGTCCCCCTCACCTTCCCCCCAACCCCCCCCCCATTCCCATCTCCTCCAGGGCAAAGCCTTCCCCACAGACTGAGGTCAACCTGGTAGACTCAGTCCAGGTAGGTCTAGTCCCCTCCTCCCAGGCCGAGCCAAACAATCCTGCATAGACCCCAGGTTTCAAACAGCCAACTCATGCAATGAGCACAGGACCCGGTCCCACTGCCTGGATGCCTCCCAAACAGATCAAGCCAATCAACTGTCTCACCCATTCAGAGGGCCTGATCCAGTGGGGACCCCTCAGCCATTGGTTCATAGTTCATGTGTTTCCATTCATTTGGCTATTTGTCCCTGTGCTTTATCCAACCTTGGTCTCAACAATTCTCGCTCATATAAACCCTCCTCATTCTCGCTAATTGGACTCCCAGAGATCCACCCGGGGCCTAGTCATGGATCTCTGCATCCAGATCCCTCAGTAGTTGGATGAGGTTTCTAGCACAACAATTAGGGTGTTTGGCCATCCCATCACCAGAGTAGGTCAGTTCGGGCTGTCTCTCGACCATTGCCAGCAGTCTGTTGTGTGGGTATCTTTGTGGATTTCTGTGGGCCTCTCTAGCACTTTGCTTCTTCCTATTCTCATGTGGTCTTCATTTGCCATGTTCTCCTATTCCTTGTTCTCCTTCTCTGTTGTTGATCCAGCTGGGATCTCCCGCTCCCTCAAGCTCTCTTTCCCTCGACCCTCGCCCTTCACTACCCCCACTCATGTCCAGGCTGTTCATGTAGATCTCATTCCATTTCTCTGTCATTGGGCGATCCCTGTGTCTTTCTTGGGGTCCTGTTTTCCAGGTAGCCTCCCTGGTGATGTGAGTAGCAGACAAGTCATCCTTGTTTCATGTCTAGTATCCTGCTATGAGTGAGTACATACCATGTTTGTCTTTCTGAGTCTGGGTTACCTCACTCAGGATGATTTTTTCTAGATCCATCCATTTGTCTGCAAACCTCATGATGCCATTGTTTTTCTCTGCTGAGTAGTATTCCATTGTGTATATGTACCACATTTTGTTTATCCATTCTTCAGTTGAAGGGCATCTGGGTTGTTTCCATGATCTGGCTATTACAAACAATGCTGATATGAACATAGCTGAACAAGTGCTCTTATGGTGTGGTTGAGCATTTCTTGGGTATATGCCCAAGAGTGGTATAGCTGGATCTTGGGGGAGATTGATTCCCAATTTTCTAAGAAAGCGCCATATTGATTTCCAAAGTGGTTGTACAAGCTTGCATTCCCACCAGCAGTGGAGGAGAGTTCCCCTAGCTCCACATCCTCTCCAGCATAAGGTGTCTTCAGTGTTTTTGATCTTAACCATTCTGACAGGCGTAAGGTGGTATCTCAGAGTTGTTTTGATTTGCATTTCCCTGATGATTAGGGATGTTGAGCAGTTCCTTAAATGTCTTTCGGCCATTTGAGTTTCCTCTGTTGAGAATTCTCTGTTTAGTTCTATAGCCCATTTCTTAATTGGACTGTTGGGCATTTTGATGTCTAATTTCTTGAATTCCTTATATATTCTGGATATCAGTCCTCTGTCAGATGTGGGGTTGGTGAAGATCTTTTCCCATTCTGTAGGCTGTCGCTTTGCCTTGTTGACCGTATCCTTTGCTCTACAAAAGCTTCTCAGTTTCAAGAGGTCCCATTGATTGATTGTTTCTCTCAGAGTGTGTGCTACTGGTGTTCTATTTAGGAAGTGGTCTCCTATGCCAATGCGTTCAAGACTACTTCCTACTTTCTCTTCTAGCAGGTTCAGAGTAGCTGGATTTATGTTGAGGTCCTTGATCCACTTGGACTTAAGTTTTGTGCATGGTGATAGATATGGATCTATTTGCAGCCTTCTACATGTTGATATCCAGTTTTGCCAGCACCATTTGTTGAAGATGCTTTCTTTTTTCCATTGTGCACTTTTGGCTTCTTTGTCAAAAATTATATGTTCATAGGTGTGCGGATTAATGTCAAGGTCTTCAATTCGATTCCATTGGTCCACATGTCGGTTTTTATGCCAGTACCAAGCTGTTTTTATTACTGTAGCTCTATAGTAGAGCTTGAAGTCAGGGATTGTGATGCCTCCAGAAGTTGTGTTATTGTACAGGATTCCTTTGGCTATCCTGGGTTTTTTGTTTTTCATATGAAGTTGAGTATTATTTTTTCTGGAATTTACTCTTAGACCAGTCTGGCCTCAAACTCAGAGTTCCACATGCCTCTTCCTCAACTTCTGCAGTGTTGGGATTAAAGGCATGCAACACCATACATAGCTCCAAACTTTCTTTTACGTTCTTTTCACAAGTTAGAAATTTAATGTGGTGGGACCTTGCCCTAGGTTCACCACTCCCTTTATTCCATTCCTTAATACTTTTATCTCCTTGAACACAAGACTGAGCTCCATTCCACTTTCTGCTGCTCCCTTTATCCTCAAATTGTATATATTTTTTATTTTTCCTTGCTCAGCTTGCTCCTCTTCATTATAAATCTGAATAAGAGCAAACACTAATAACCACATATTAGAGTCAATAATAGGCAAGAGGTAATTAATTAATCCAGAACTCATCACAATTCAAATCACCCTCTTCCAAGTTCTTATAAAGATGGCCAATTAAACACACAACTGCCTTTCTAATTTATAGTCATAAAGTCCAAATTCCTCCAAATGAAAACATGATCCAGCCTAACACAGCAATCCTCCAGTCCCTGGTACCAGTTTTGGTCTTTGTGGGTTTCTATTGCTATAAGATACAACGACCATGATGACCCTAATAAAGAAAAAGCATTTAATTGGGGATGGCTTAAAGTTTCAGAGGTTTAGTCCATTATCTTCTCGGTGGGAATTATGGTAGAGTGCAGGCAGACATGGGGCTGGAGAGGTAGTTGAGAGTTCTACTTCTTGATCCACAGGCTACATGAAGTGAAATGAGTCCCACCCACATGGAGTGAGTTATTGCAGCCTGTGAGACCAGCTCCCAGGGCTGCTAGAGGGTGATAAAAAGAATGCTTTCAGAGTAGCAGAGCTTAAGAATAATTCTAATTTATCTGGGGAAATAATACTCACACATGTAGTAATGATCATTCTGTTTATTTCTCTCAAGCTTCTCCTTCCTTCCTTGTTCTACATAACCATATATACATCTAATGGAAGACAATATAAAAAGTTACATTTGAAGAGTGAAAAACCATTGAGTAAAGCTGCTGAGGAATTTGTGCAGGGACTTGAGTCTTTATTAGTCAGACTTTAGCAAGCGAGGAACTGATATCAAATTTGCTTTGTGCCTGACCTTGGTTCTACATTTAGGTGCATGAGAATTTGTCCTTGTGAAGGTTTATCTTACAAATTCATTTTGTAAGTCTACTTTGATTTTGCTCTGAGGTTTTAAATCAGCTAGTTGTATGTACCTGTCTAGAATTGGGGAGAAATTGCCTTTCTCCAATGTTAGCCTGAGACAATGATAAAAAAACAGGGCCTAAGTATCTTACTGTCCTCATGATACAAGAGATCTAGTTATGAAGCATAATCTAATATATTTTCTATTAATAAAAATTATACAGTTTAATGATAAGTCATCTTTAGACAGTCCAAAGAATAAATGCTAACAAGATTGAGATCTAATCATGAGATTACACATACACAGTACATAAAAATGCACAGTAATGGGGAGACTCGATGTCTGTTTTGGAATATGTGAAATTACAGGAAGAAGTAATCAGTTTTCAGAGTTTCTGGTTCTATGAGCCTTGCTTAAAATGGAGTTCCTCAGAGAATTGTTCATCTGGTGGGTTAACGTCTGAACTTTAATTGCCATCTGCTGCACCTCTGATAAAACCATTGCTACCAGCAGCTATCAGCAGCATAGCTTGGGTAAATGATACCTCAAAGCCCACCCCCACAATGACCCACTTCTTCAAAAAATGCCACACATCCTAGTAGTGCACTTCCTATATTCCAAGCATTCAAAAACTTGAGTTTGAAGAGGGCCATACCTATTTAAGCCATAACAACATAAATAAATTTCTTTTTGCCACTGAAGAAATTTGAAGTTTATAATCCAGTAGCAGTCTTGGAAGCATCAAGCTACATATGAACCACAAGTGCTCAGTAACTGCCCTTGATCAATTAATCAATCTACACATGATAGAATTCTACAGACATGTAGAGTCTTGGAAATCTTACACTATTGGTTTTAGCTATATCTACTGTATTCCAGGTGATGTTTCACTTGTGAAAATCAAGATTTAGAAAAGCAAGACTGTAGAGATTTTAAAGAAATACAGAGTTCTTTGTTGGACATGATAGAAAGATATCCCGTCTCCAAATTTTTTTCACAAGTATGAGATAGGCTTGGTATTCATGATGACACCAGAAATATGCATGGTTGCTACTTCAGAGAGAAAATGTTAATTACAGAGGAATTACTAATATTTACTCTGTACAATATGCAACAAGAAATACTAACATATGATTAACAAATAGTAGCATGAGAAGAAAATTAAGTTACTAAAACAATACACTTAAAATTCTGTGTATATTTGCAGATTTTTTTATTGTTCCTTTTTTCAGGTCATGGTGTGATTATGTAGCTTTGGCTGTCCTGAAACTCACTATGTAGACCATGTCGGCCTAAAACTCAGAGATGTGCCTACTGCTGCTTCTCAAGTTCTAAGATTAAAGGTATGCAACACCACAATTGGCTTATTTGAAAATTCTTACATTGATTTACCTCTTATAATTAAATTTGTGATGCAGTCAAACAGAGGTGATGCATGAAAAATAATAAAAGAATAATTATAATAATGTGAAACCTTAAATATTGCACAATGAGATATATCACTAGTGTGGATATAAATGCAGGTGAGGGGTTGAGCCATGGCCTGCAAGTACAAGCTCTCTGTTACATTAACAAGAACAATAAACACTGAGGGAAGAGTGGTATCAGGTTCTGAGTAAGAGTCGAAGAAGACTAATCCAGGAGAGAAAACTCAGAATACATATGGTCTTAGTTGTCACTGCCCAATATTTATTCTGTATCTTCCATCCTGTGTTATCTTTCTGAGAGACAGAGAAGGAGAAAGAGACATTAAGAGAGAGAGACAGAGACAGAGAGACAGAGATTTCAAACATGTCATCTAGTCAAAAGCTATTCAATAGAGCCTCAGTTACTGCCTCTGTAACCAGGTGATAAATGTAGTGTCACATAAGAATAATTTTTTTTTACTACATAAACACGTTTATATCCTACATTTTCTCATGGATGTATGCTTCTTATATTTCCAATTTAATGTCTACTCTGTGCCTTAAACCATGATAAGTTCACCTATAATAATACTCAAATATAGTCAACACATCATGAGGATAAGGTCAATTATCACATTGACTGATTACAGTAGTCCTTAAACACATTCACACATGCCTGCATTATCCTGGTGCATCCACAGTTACCCTCACTGTGGCATTTATAGTAGGAACTAATAGGAACTGACACAAGGTTAGGAACAATTCTAACTTTCTCAATCACTTCTTAGTTATGGAATTACTTTTGTGCCTTCTCATTGTTCCATGGATCACTTTCTACCCCAAATTCTCATTACCAGACATGAGCACTTACACAGATCTCTCTCCCTTGCTGGCTCTCTGATACAACTGAAATACAAAGAACTCACCTGGCTTCACACATCTGCAGGATGATGGGTTTGCTGGGCAGATCCTTACTCTTAAATAGCAATGCTATAAGAGAGTCACATCAAGCCTGAGGTAGACGTCTATGACCTCATCTCTCATCAGGATGGTAATTTTCATTTCACCTGCAGTGCTTGCTTTGGGAGACAAAATCATTTATAAAACTTTTTTAGATGCCAATTAACAAAGAGTTTTAAGACTTGCCTGTGACTATCTCCACAGAGACAATTTTGGGAGGCATGGAGTTTTTATGATCCCTAAAGCCTGACCTGGCATCCTGTGGAAGATGATAGAAACTTTCATGTCATTTTGATAAGGAAGTTATCTATCTCATTGAATTTCAGGTTTCACTGACATCTTCAACATAAATCAGCTTAGTTCTTTTAAAAAATATTTATAACATTTATTACTTAAAATTATCATTGAGAGTTTATAGATGCATGGGAGTTATAGTCAAGAGTACTCACATTATCTCCTTTCCAATTTCTCTTTTATTTCCTCACACCACTTTTCTCTCTAAGTTTTATATGTCCCCCAAAACCAAAAAAAAAAAAAATACTGAGTCTACTTAACAATGCTAGTATGTGCCAAATTCAGGGACACTTATAAAAGTGTTTTTAGTCTCTTAAATGTTGAATTCTCTAAGAAATCTGACACTTCCTCTCTCAGAAGCCATCTATGAACAATAGCTGTTGAGCTAGGACTGTGACCAACTCACCTCATTCACTGTCCTGGAATTAGGACTGCTTGATTTTGTGCAGATCTTGTGCATCCTGTCCTAAACAGGAAATTCACATGTGCAAGTGACCTGTTTAATCTGGACAAACGTGTTACCTTGAAATCATCTGCTACCTCTGGTACTTAAACTCTTTCTGTCCCTTCTTCCAAGATGATACCTGAGTATTTAAAGGAAAAAGTATAGTATGGATGTCCCATTTAAAGATGACCCATCCAGAGTCACTTTTTTGCTGTTGTTTTGAGACAGGGTTTCTCTGTGTAGCTTTGGAGCCTGTCCTGGAACTCCCTCTGTACACCAAGCTGGCCTGGAATTCAGAGATCTGCCTGCCTCTGTCTCCCAAGTGCTGTTATTAAAGGTATGTGAAACCACTACCCGGCCCCTCCAGAGTCTCTATTTCTCAGCATATTCAGGGATCATGATGCCTCCAGAGGTTGTTTTATTGTACAGGATTCTTTTGGCTATTCTGGGTTTTTTGTTTTTCCATATGAAGTTGAGTATTAGTCTTTCCAGGTCTGTGAAGAATTGTGTTGGTATTTTGATGGGGATTGCATTGAATCTGTAGATTGCTTTTGGTAAGATTGTCATTTTTACTATGTTAATCCTGCCTATCCATGAGCATGGGAGACCTTCCCATTTTCTGACATCTTCTTTAATTTCTTTTTTCAGGGACATAAAGTTCTTGTCATATAGATATTTCACTTCCTTAGTTAGAGTTACCACAAGGTATTTTATATCATTTGTGGCTATTGTAAAGGGTGATGTATCTCTGATTTCCTTCTCAGCCTTTTTGTCAATTGTATATAGGAGGGCTACTGATTTTTTTGAGTTGATCTTGTATGCAGTTATGTTGCTGGAGGTGTTTATAAGCTGTATCAGTTCCTTGGTTGAAATTTTGGGGTCACTCAAGTATACTATCATGTCATCTGCAAATAGGGAAATCTTCACTTCTTCCTTTCCTATTTGTATCCTCTTAATCTCCATATGTTGTCTTATTGCTCTGGCTAGAACTTCAAGTACTATATTGAATAAGTATCTGGAGAGCGGACAGCCTTTCCTCGTTCCTGATTTTAGTGGAATTGCTTTGAGTTTCTGTCCATTTAATTTGATGTTTGCTGGTGGTTTGCTGTAAATTGTCTTTATTATGTTTAGGTATGTTCCCTGTATTCCTGATTGCTCCAAGACCTTTATCATGAAGGGGTGTTGGATTTTGTCAAATGCCTTTTCTGCATCTAGTGAGATGATCATGCGGTTTTTTTCTTTGAGTTTGTTTACATGGTGCATTACATTGACGGACTTTCGTATGATGAACCACCCTTGCATCCCTGGAATGAAGCCTACTTGATCATGGTGGATAATTGTTTTGATGTGTTCTTGGAGTCTGTTTGCCAGTATTTTATTGAGTATTTTTGCATCAATATTCATGAGCGAGATCGGTCTGTAGTTCTCTTTCTTTGTTGTATCCTTGTTTGGTTTAGGAATCAGGGTAATTGTAGCCTCATAGAAGGAGTTTGGTAATGTTCCATCTGTTTCTATTGTGTGGAACAATATTAACATGTCAGTCACACTGTATGATGGACTCCCTCCTACATGGATACAGGCTATCTGTCCATCTGACCACTGAGTGCCTATCTAGGATTTGTCATAACAGAGAAATCTATTTTAATAAGTGAGTCTTGGTTTATTCCCTCCAGTATGCAGAAGGTAAAAAAGTCTACTGCAAGCTTTATGAGTAGAGCTCAGTAGTAGTTTCCTCTTTCATTCGAGAAACCACCAGAGGCAAAATATCTACAGGGAGACTGATGAACCATGATTACTCAGCATAAAAGGTTCAATAAACCTGTACATGAGGTGCTGTTTCAGTCCCGTTCAGGTCTTTTTGGAACTATTTGCTATTGTTTTAGCTGTAGGTCTGTACCAGTAATATGGAGGTGGGATCATTGTGATTTTAACTTGTTATCATGGTGCTTAGGGGTTCTCCTCTCTACCCCTTTGCAGATATCTCAGACTCTATTCAATGAGATGCTGCAATGCATGGCAGCCATGGTGAGATAGGGAAGTGGTTTCCTATAGACTTGAGCCACCTTTGCTTGACTGTATAAACTCGGCTTCCAGAAGAAATTGATCAATGGCTTTCTTTTTCCTAGTGTAAATCTCAGTGCACAGTGGATATTAAGAGGCTATTTTCCATTTGTAAAGGGAAATAATAGTACTGAGGAAATAATGTTGAATTTATGTGTATAAAAAGTACAAAAGTCAGACATCTGCAGATACCAATATCAAGTAACTCTAATGGGGTTCTCTCACTGTACCAAATATAATTTTCATTGTTGAAGCTGGATGTTTACATCAATAATCTTTGAATTTCTAATTGTTAGACATTATTTTGTCTTCTGGATACTTCCCTGGTTGTATATGCAGACATAGTTGGTATTTTCGTTCTGTATACTTGTCAATATCAGATACTGTATTTATTTATGTCAATAAAATTTAATTTGTAATATATTTATAAAACTACACTGAATTAGTGATAATTGTCTAGGTGTAAATAATGATAACTGATAAAAAATTAGGTAAATGTTCTCATGACTTTAATTCTGATATTGAAGCAATTTTTAAATTTATTGAATTCAAGTTATAGGTAAAGATGTGTTAATGTATTATATGATCAGCATTGACACTTTGTATAATTATATTTTATACCTACATTATATTGGCCTACAAAACAATTCAAGCTTCAATAGAATAGTTTGCAAACACAGATGCAGTTTTTAAATGGAACAAAGCAAACAAACAGTCATATAAACAAAATTCATTTTTGTATTCAAATAAGAATTATTGATGTAGATCGGTGCTGCCAGGAGCAGACATGTCTCATAGTCATCAAAAAGAATCTGTGCTATTAAAGCACCTTAACTGTCATATTGAGTAGATCTCTAAAGTGTTTGAAGATAACCTGTCTGTCTAAAATATATCTGCTTCACCTTGAAAACGTACCTAACATGCTTCAGTTTGTAAAGATGCCTCCCTTTAACCCTTGTAATTTCAGAGGTTTACGTGAGTGAAGGGGACATGACACCTGTGAGTTGTTAGCTAAATCTTTTTCTCTGTTTTGGAAGTATATTAGAATGCCATCCACAAGACATGGCCATGCTGGCCCAAACAGCAATGGGAATGCTCTGAACCTAGCCTTGCTTTGCTGTATTACCATGGATGAATTCTCTGAGATCAGCGCAAGAGTTATAGACCTAATTGTCAAACACATGACTAGGGCTAACTTCATTTTCTTTTGCATGAAGTAATACCTCAAGAAATGCTGCATTTTGTTGGATGTATATTCTATATAGCATTGTATATTAAATTGTTTTTATTTCTATAGAGTGGCCATAAGATTGTCCCTATGCTCCAAATCCCTCTTAAGTTTCTTCCAGTCAGGCATGATCACGTCAAGGAATGCCAAATATAAACATTTTAAAGCCACAGCCCCCAAGATTATTGGACTTTCTGTCATCCTATGCTGGTCCCTGCAACTGATCACTATGGATTCATTGCTCTACTGCTGACAGACATCTGGGATGGAAGGAACTGCACTGGGTTTAGAGATTTCCTATGCTGTGCTGTACCCAAACCTAAAAAATATACATCCACATCTTATGTGTAACCTTATTGGGCTCCTCTGATGTCACGTGTTTAGGACTCATGATGCAGGCCAGTAGTTACATGGTGCTTATCTTGTTGAAACACAATCAGAGGTTCCAACACATGTATAGAGTCCTGTGTCCTAGGTCATCTCATGACACCAGAGTCACCCAAATCATCCTTGTCCTGGTAAACAGTTTTGTGCTCTTTTATACAATATCTGACATCTGAACCAAGTGTTTAACTTTTATAACTGGAATCACTAGGTGGCTGGTCATTGCCATTGCATAAACAGCTCCTTGATTTCCAGCATTTTGTCCCTTTCTGCTCATCAGTCACTACACCTCAGCTTCAATGCTCTGCTGCACTTGCTAATATCAAACAACACATTACAATTCAGAGTTCCAACATTTACATTGCCTGTCCTCTTTCTATTCTTTTGTTGTATCATCTTTTCATTCCTCTAATCAAACTTTTACTGAAAATTCATCTCTACTCAGGACAATGTCTAAAGATGGATGTAAATATTAAAACAATTACCATTTCTTTCAATGAGATCATAATCCATAGAGAAAAATAGGTATCACAGCAATTAAGAGCATTAAGAGTATGTATCATAATCAATGATACATTGTGTGTGTATGAATTTTATTGAGTTATGGAGAAAAAAATAAAAGAACAAATTTGCAGCAAGTTGGATTTAGCTTAGAAAAATAGCATATATTTACTCATGAACATGCTGGTCTATAATTGTTATATATGGATTTAAATGTGGGAGTAAATAAAGGAAATGTGAAGGTAGTTAGAAAGGGCCTGTATGTTCTGCTTCTTTTTTTTATATAGAGAGAATATAATTTCTCAGCATATGTATTGACCCTTGAATTTTACATTTCCACTGCTCAAAAGTTGTTCTTTGATTTAGTTGCAGTATATGTGTTGTAGAAACATCAAATTGTGGCTCAGCACCCCATAGTTAGTTGTTCTCTGCATTTTGACTAGTTTTGGACTTCTGTAATGATCTCTATTTACTACCAATGGAAGTTTCTTTGCTGATGAAGGCTGAGACCTTCTCTTTACCTCTGGGTATCAGAGTAAGTACATAGAATACAATTTTAAATTATATTGGTGTAGGAAGGTGGGAATACTAAGTTCTCTTCTAGGTTAATGGCCTCATCAGGCACTAAATATGGAGCTAAGTTAACAGTCCCAGACATGAATTCTCTCCTGTTAAGACAGCCTTAAGTTTATTCATGAAATTTCAAGAATATGATTTTGGAAACAAGGCCTGAACAGTGGCAGCACCATTTGACATGCCAACATGGATGGCAAATCTGCCAATTCTCAACCTCTGGATGGAAAGCTATTTAATGGGTGCACGTAAAGGGAGAATCAGTCTTCCTTAGGGATTGGTTATCCAATACTATATAGTCAGCCCTAAACTTATATACATATGACCAACACTAAATGAATTTAGCAGTGTATTAGTATGCATATAATGCTAATTATTATAAAGATAAACATATGTAATATATTTCTCATATATTTATATTTTATATAATTCAAAATATATCATTATGTATATATATGCCTAATTTTATATGTATGTAAAGTAAAAGAGACTAGGAATTTGAAAGACAGCTAGCACCATTCTAATGGTAGATCTTATAGTATATTAATTACAAAAAATAATGAATATCATTATGTATGATCACTTCTTAGGACAGGTTCAGACATTGCAACACAAAGTTCTAAATTCAGGATCTGTAAAACTCCTAGGCATGTTGACAGTGGTTATTGTGTCTAAATCTGAGTATGAATGTAACCTAGATTCACTTTAAATGTTATTTGCATCATGTGCTTTCTGATGCATGTTGAATGTTTTGAAGTATAGACCAATATCTAGTATCAGAAAAGGGTTCAGGGGCTTTATAGGGTCATTGTGAAATATTATCTGTATTCAACGTCTCTCTATCACTGTGATTTTCACAAATCCACTACACCTCATCATACCTCACTAGTGTCTATTACATCCCATTTCTACCCTGGAAACTCTTTGAGTGACTCTGTGTTTTCACTTAGCAGTGACCTTCCCATCCTCCAGCCAATTGTTCATTGTCAGTCCTCTTTGTCTCGATCCTCATGTTCTATGCCTCCTCTCAATCACAATATCTTACACTAGACACTACTCCAAATGCTTTGCCCCTCATGTTTTTGGCATTTTCAAATCCTCTATGACACTAATAAATACTGTTAACACCTAGAGTCTTTGTCATTTCTTGGAGTACTTTTTTATACAACTCAGACACACTATTGTCCTGTATTCCCTAGTTCCCTTTGGGTTTTTTTGTGCTCATTTAACTTTTCTCATCATATCTTTATCGTTCACCCAACCTGTTTCTTTTATTAATAAGGCTCCAATAGAAAGTTTTTCAAAGACTTTTGTTTTACAGGATGTACCCTAACTGTAGCACTATTTAGAAAAATCGTGGACCTTTTTGCCGGTTAAACATAACTGGAAGTGGTCAGTAAGCATGTAATTCCTATGTATATTATTCTTGGGTCCTAACCTTTGGTTGTAGGTTTGTAATATGTGGCATTTTTTTATGCTGAGGTATTATCCCTGTATCTCTCAACACTCCATGACATTTATGATGAAGGAATGCTGGATTTTTTTTTAAAGTATTTCTGGCATCAGAGCTGGCAAAGTGGATGATTCCATCAAATCCATCCGTTCAGAGATCAGACATCCCCATGGGAGAGGAGGCAGAAAGAGTGCAAGAGCCAGAGGGGATGGGTGACATCAGGACAACAAGGCCCTCTGAAACAACTGAGCAAAACTCTATGAATTCACTGAGACTGAAGCCAAAAGAAAGGGACTGCACAGGTCTTCACTGAGTCCTCTGTAACACAATGTAGCTTTCCATTTAGTATTTTTATTGTCCTCCTGAGTATTTTCAATAAAAGGGAAAAAAGAAAGTGTATTTTTGTGGCATCTAAGTAGATAATCAAGATATCTTTCATTGAGTCCATCTCTGTGATGTACTACATTTAAAGGTGGCCATAGCTCAGCCATTATTATATCTTTTGAAAAATTGTGACAACATTTTATTTTATACTAAAATCACTTTATTGCAATGAGTTCATGAATTAACGCATTAAAGAGATAACATTGCAATAAATACTCAAAGGGACACTTGCCCAGACCTAAGCTCAGTATGATTCACTTTAGTTCTATACAGTTAGAATAGCAATGGTGAAGCCATAGAGTTTTGCTTAGGGTTTTACACTGTCACTAGCAATTTTATTTTTATGCCCCTATCCACTGCAGAATAAGAAAATGGCAGAGTTGAAATTAGAAAAATAATTAACTTGATATACTGTTCCATAACTAACAAATGCTTTTGCCTGCTCCTTTGCCTAACATTACCGTTCTTGGTCTGCTTTATACGTGTTATAATATAGTTATACTCACCCATTTACCTATACACATTTGCACATTATAGGATAGGATTTGCACAAGAAAGAGAACATGTGATTTTTTTTCTTTCTCAGTTTGTGTGATCTGACTTAATGTTATTAGGTATGTCCATCAATTTTCTTACACATTTTGAGACTTCTTCAATCACTGTTGTTGAGTAATAGTCCATTTTATATATGAACACAAATTTGATTATGGATTTAAATGTTTATTAATATATATGTGGGTTTCAATTCATTGTTATAGTAAATAGAGCAGCAATAATCATGGATGTACATATTTCTCCATGGAAGAATACAGAGTTGGGTATATGCCCTGGAGTGGAATAGCTGGGTTATAAAGTAGTTCTATTTTTAGTATTTTTATGAATGTCCTCAATGGGTATATTAATTGCCTTCACAACCCTTTTTTTCTTTTCTTTTTTATTAAGAATTTTTTTATTTATTTTACATGCCAACCACAGATCCCCTCCCCTCCCTCCTTCCATGCCACAGCCTTCCCCCCAACCCCCATTCCCACCTCCTCCAAGGCAAGGCCTCCAGTGGAGAGTTAGCAGAGTCTGATATACTCACTTGAGTCAGGTCCAAACACCTCCCCATGAACCAAGGCTATTTTGATACCAAACCAGATACAACACCACAGCAATAAGAAAATTTATAGACTAATCTCCCTAATGAACATAAATGCAACCCAAATTCAAGATAACATCAAAATCATCATTCATTTTCAATGGTTTTGATCATATTTTTTTGAAAAGATATTGATCATATTTTTTTGAAAAAGGGGCAAGGGAAGATTATCTTTTCTGAGACTTTGTTGAGGACTGTTGCTACAAGCTTCAGACCAAATCAACCTAATTGTCTCTCATGGAGCTGAAAGCAAGTATTTGGGAAGTTACAGCTGAAGAAGTTTGCTGGTACTGATACAGAGTAGAACAGTAATGAATGGACCAGGGCCTCCTGAAGCACAACTTCATGGCCAAACACAGTTTTAGTTTTCCTTGAAGTTAGAATGTAGGACCAACAAGCTGTCTGTAAAATAACCAAGTACTCAGGATTCCCTGGCAGAATAAAAGCCAGAAGATGGGCAGCATTATTGAGAGAAATTTTTCCTTTATCCTTTGGACATCAGGGGGACAAAAGGAAGCCTAGCAGGTGTAAATTGAAGTGTGAGATCATCCTCTATACAATGGGATAAGTTCAGGGAGATTGCTAATACAACCAGCTGACAAAATTCTGCGACTCATCATTTTTGTTAATAGTTAAAAGACAAGGCATTACCTCCTTAACTTTCTGTACTGACTTTCTGAGGGTGACGTGTAAGTAAACACCTGTATACCACACAAAACATATCACTTACACACTTAAAATAAGAACAAGTGATATTTTCATGATACAGAACAAGTAAGTCTAGGCACCATGGAGTAATGATTCATAAAAACAAAGGGTCCAAAACAGGGAAAACACAGAGATGTTAGGAAAGTTATGTTCACCAGCCACTGATTGTAATTATGCAAAAGAGCAATGCAGCCTTGTAAGATGGAGGAGAGAGTATAAAATGCAAGAAATGTAGACACCAGGACCAGGATGCTCTGGGTGGCTCTGGACTCAAAACTGATTCTGCTGGAACTACAAGTGCTATGGATGTGTTGAACCCTCTGTTTGTGTCTGTACAGAATGACAATCATGTAACCACTAGACCAGGCCATGAGAAAAGAAAAGAAGATTTCAGGGCATACCACCAGTGCTGAATAGAGGGAGTCATTGATTTCATGCCGCCCACCAGTTGAGCAGTATCCAAAGTCCCATTTTCCTGTCACATTTTTACTATTCCTTTTGATAAATTGGTACACAGGGAAAATGACATTTATCAACATGTACAAGACCCAGAGGAGGGCAATGCAACATTCAATGTATTTTGCAGATTTAACTTTTTGATTCTTACAGCAGAATTCCTTCTGACTGATGGTCATGGCCTGGAAGACACTCAAGAGGCAGGTGGTGCCAATGGACACACTCCTACCAACTCTTTGAATATATAAAATCAGTCTGCATCCAAAATAATTTACAAAATGTTTCAATCCAAAAGCTGCCATTGTGAGTGGAACTCCTCTAGAGAGAATGATCAAGGAGTTGGCTGTCATTAGGTGCATGTGAATCAAATCTGTGGGTTTTAATTTGCTTTCTCCATAGTGAAATAGATAGTAGTAAAAAAGAGAGCAATTTCCCAGAATCCCAGCTGTAGTTTGTGACAATAAAATGATTTTGATGGTCAGATTCCAGAAGTCCATTCTGTGATGGGGTATGATTTTATGTAAATAATGGTCAAATCCATTTCTCTGGTCAAATGAATGAAAAGTATTAGTAATCCAAGGAGCTATAAAAATGACTAAATCAAAATGTCCTTTAAAGCTCTGGAGTACAATCTCAGCCTGGACTACATACTAAGAATTTCTCAAAGTTAATGACAGGGGCAATTATTTCTTACCATGCATACTACTCTAATCTATCTAAAGGCCTTACCACACACAAGTGACTGAGGGATATACCTTCATAATGGTGGAACAGGCAGCATTATGGGCTAGGATATTTGGCCTGTGAGAAGCAATGGAATGTGAGAGCCAATACTATCAAGTACAATGTAAGAAAATGAAAATATACTAATATTTTCTAGAATTGGTATAAAAGAAGATAATTTTAGAAGCTATAAAAACACTCAAAGACATCAATTCTTCATATATATCTCATCTAAAATTAAAAGATGAGTAATGAAGAGTTTATAATGTCATTCAGAATATATCTAGAGTTATACATAAGAAAATTTTATTAAGAGCATAAAACATATTCAGATGATGGGGTAAGTGACAGGTTTTATCTTATGAAATTAAGAGCTAGCTCTTATGTAAAGTCACACCAAATAGAGACACACACTATTGTGCACACTTAGGTTAGGACTGTTAGAGAATTGGGGACATCCAATTGGATGAAATGCCACACAATACTCAACACAATAATAGTAGGCAAAATAAGTCAGCAGAAATAACAAGGAGAGGGTCACTATCTGAAAAATGACAGCTAATGGGGAAATGTTCATTGTCTCTATTGAAACTATGTCTGTGATATTCAGTCAGCACTCAGAAGTCTAGAGTAGAAATTGTAGAAAAGAAGGCAGTTGGTTAAACAGCCCGTAAGTGCAGATGGAGGAGACTGTCAGGATGCAATACTCTTCCTGCAGGAGAATGCGTCTGTAGCCCTCTTTAGTAGGGTGAGATCCCCTTGAAGATGTAGGCAGAAGCAGCTGTGAATCAGTACCAGGCTGAACCAAGGAGCCTCAGGAAGGAAGACATTACTTCACTAATTTGCTTTGCAAAGACAGTTAGCTGGACAATCGGCAGGGCAATCAAGAACTAGAGAAGAATTGCAAGTGAATCTTGAAATCTGAAGAAGTTAAAAGAAAGTGCAGAGATGACCTTAGGAACTACCAGACAGGAGCAGTTTCTCTTTAACCATGCTCTGGGACTGGAAACTCCCTAGAAAATGGATGCATCAGAAAATAGAAAGTATTGTAAGTGAGGTACTACAGGCCTTGAAGGATCAATAGCATACATTGTGTCTCAATGTTGTTTCTTAGCTTATCATTTTTAAAATATGTGATTATGTGAGAGTGACAGTGTATCAAGGCCACAAAAGCTGTTATGCGGCCCATAAGAAGATTAAAAAGAGACTCTATAAGATGCCAGTGAAGATGAGAAAATACAATAATAACAGCATAGAAGAAATATGTTTGGATCACATATGCTGGATATGGGTGGACAAATGGGGAAAAAGTGGGATTGCTTAAATCAAAACACTAAATAGGAAAAAGCACAAAAGAAACCTACTACTTTTAATCTAATTGAAAATTAGTTACCAAAATATAATAGATAATCAAAATGAAAATTAGTAAAGGAAAATATAGTTGACAACACCAAAGTTGGTTATAATTCTGGGTAAACCAAGAACATCGTGACCTGGCAATGTCAGTGAATGTCACTACAAGCACTCAAAAATCTGGTCACATCTGTTTATGGGGAACAAATACAACAAAACAACCTACATGCCAATAAGGCCACTCCAAATAATGACAACCAAAATAAATTTCTTTGTATCATCAGATAAAATTGGTGGTTATAATCCACTAATAGTCTTGGATACTTCAACCTGCAGACCCTCCACATTCGCCCAGCTACAGTTCTTGATCAATTAATCAATAGAACCACAGGATAGAATTCTGCATATCAGTTGGTCCTTGAAATCTTACAGTATTGTTTTGTGCTTCATCTGTTGGGTTCTAAGTGATATTTCCCTTGTGACATTCCCATGAGATGTATGAGTATGAGTTTTGTTTCCTTATTTGAAAATGTACAGTTCTCAAACAAAAAAGAAACTGAGTTTGTTTTAAGGTTGTTGGAGGAATGGCAGCTGGTGTCTGCACATGAAACTCATGGAATTACAGTTTGAGACTGATATTGCAACAAACATGTTCCAATTTCTGTCAACAGTGATGTTCACTGGCAGTTGAGTTCACTGAAAAGTTCACCAGAACAGTATCACAAACATGTTCTGTGTTAATGTTTTTGTTTCTTCTGATGATGATCACATACATAGGAAACATGACATATTTTTTTAACTTCTTTATTGATTCTTTCTAAATTTCACATCATTCACCCCAATTCTGTTCACCTCATGATCCCTCCATTTCCCCCCTCACCACTGCAGTGCCCTCCCACAAAAGAAAACAAAACAAACAAGGAAGGAAGCAAGCAGACAAACAAAAAAAGAACAAACAAAAAACCCTTCTTAGCTTCTCCTTCTTCACTACCTCTCCAACACCTCTTCATTCATCCTGGAGGCATTGTGGACCTCAATGTGTCTTATATTATATCCTTTCATCCTATCAGCTTTACTAGCAAATGTTCATTGAATGAGTCACCCTTCTTGTTCAAGGCCTCTGGTTTCTTATACACCGTCATCATTGGATTCTCACTGGAACTCCTCTGGGATACCCCATCCATCACTGCCCTAAGTCTTGGAGATCCTAGGAATATTGTTTCATAGGACCAGTCTCTTCAAAAGCTACAGCATGTCCTAAATGGGGTAGATGCTAGGGTGCCCAAACCCATTGTCCAGGTTTGGGCCTGGTTGGTAACTTCGAGGGTCATTCTGGATCACTGTGGCCACCCACCTCAGGAGGGACAGAGTCAAATCCCTTATGTCCATGCCTGCAGCATCGCATCATCCTTGCCTCTGCTGAGGGGTGGGGACACCTCTCTGGAGTGCAGGGGCCAACTGTGATATAGTTTAAGATAGACAATATCTAACATGGTTCAAATGAAACCTCAACATTCCTGGAAGCTTTTGAAAGTTGTACTTACCTGGAGTTGTGCTTACTGGGAGTCCAGGAACATTTCTAGGGAATTGATGCCAGTGCATCTACCCTGTCAAATCTGGGAGGATGAACCAAAATACAAGTATTGAAGGATGAGTGTGGTCACAGTGGTCACATCCATTGATATCCTGTATTCTCACATGAAAATATTCATTTTTTAAAATTTTTGTAGATATGTGTATAATATAAAATAAAATTATTGTGAGTTAAATGTAATATATATATATCAGAAAACAGTAATGACAATTTATGATTCACTGCTATACTCTAAGTTTGACACCTTCTTTGATGTTTAAAACTGTATAATATAGACAGTATCATTATTTCCATTGTCAGGAACTGACTTAGAATCACAAAGAGCATGTGCCTCTTTAAAGACCAAAAAATGCTTTAGGCAAAGTGAATATTGGGACTAGACCATGGCTAGTTTGGCACAAGCACAGCCATCTCAGTCAATGCTAACAAAGCTAGATGGTCTCAAACCTGTTCCAGAATTCTACGCAGTTTGTGTTCCTCATGTGATTGTTTTTTGTTCACTATATTGGTATTCTGTTGTATGTTTTGGCTTTAAAAGGTTGTCATTTGAGGGGACTAGAGGTTGCTCAGTGTAAGGAAAATGTGCTGTTGCTGTAAGTGTTCTGTGTTGGGTTCCCCGAACCCAGCATGGTGCCTTAAACTGCCTGTGACTCTAATTCCATGGGGTTCCCTCGCCCACCCTCTAGTGGCCTCTGATGGCACTGCATTCTCATAGATCTCATAGTTACATGCAGGCAAAAACATACATGCACACAAAATAAAGATAGACATATAAATCTTTTTAGAAATAACTTTTCCCTTTGACATTAAGGTTTATCTCATTGGAAATGTCAAGTTCCAGCACTTCTGAGCTTTAAGTGAAGAGCTGTGTTGTCAGTGCCATCTCACCTGACAGAAAACTGTCCTAACTCCAGTTTGATTTCAGAAGTACAAAATGTCACAACAAATATAAATTAGTGTCATCACACAGGTAAAGGCTTTAGTAGGTAATACAGAGGAATTATTAACACAATTAATCTGTACAAAATATACATGAAACACTAATATGTAATTAACAAATAATAGCATGAGAGGAACATTAAGTTCCTAAACATTTCTTTTAAAAGTGAGCATGTACTTGCTGATTTTTGTAATTTTTCATGACTAGGTATCACTATGCAGCTATGGCTGACCTCAGACTCACTATGTAGATCCCGTTGGGCTCAAATTCACAGAAATATGGGTTCCTCTGCCTCCCAAGTCCGGGGATGAAGATTTTCACAACACATCTGGCTTATTTGCTTATTCTTATATTGATGAATCTATTACAATAAAATTTATGATGCATTCAAAAAAAGGGGTGACATGTGAGATAATAAAGTGCAATCTGAATAATGTGAAACCTTAAATATTGGCCAGTGAGATGTAGCATACTAAATGTTAGTACCAATTTAGTTGAGAGAACCCTGGAACGTCATGCACAAGGCTCTGTCTCCCTTTAGCAATACAGATAAACAGTGAGTAAGACATGCCATCAGGTTGTGCTTAATAATAGAGTATGGTGAAACCAGGGGAAATAACTCAAGATAAACTTGGTACTGGATGTCCTTGTCTGATACTCATGCTGGACATTCCCTTCCATTTGCCTTTTCCAAGGACAAGAGGCAGAGGCTTCAAACCAGTCATTTTAACAATGGCCCTTAAACAAAAACTCAGTTATTGCTTCTATTAACCAGATCATAAATTTATTGTCACATATGAACATTTACTTTACAAACCTAGTTTTATCCTGCACTTCCCAAGGATGTGTACTTATTATATTTCCATTCTGATGTTTACTAGGACATAAAACCATGGTAAATTCAACTAAAATAATACTATTTAAAAGAGAGTATACACATCATGGTAGCTGAGGTGACTTATCATATTGTCTTATTACCAAAACGCTTCAACACATTCACAGATGAACTGCATTATCCTGGTGTTACCCAAAGTCACCCGTAGTGGGGGGCTTACATTACATTAACAAAAAAACAGACACAAGGTTAGGGACACTTTGATCTGACTCATCTCTTACTTATGCAGTTATTCTTGTGCCCTCTTTGTCTATTCCATAGATCTGTTTCTATCCTCTATCTCATTACCAGAGAGTAACACTTACTCAGACCTTCCTTCTTTGCTGATTCTGCCAATCAAAATGAAGTACAAAGCACTCACCTAGCTACTTATCTCTGCAGGATGGTGGTTTCATAGGGCAGATCTATTCTCACTAACCAGTATCACTGTGGAAGTGTTATAACAAGTTGGATGGAGAGGTCTGTGACTCTGTGACCTCACATCCCTCCAGAACTGTAATTTCCATTTCAACTGCGGTGGCAATGACAGAGACAGAGCTCGCTTTGGGAGACTAGATCATTTATGAAAAAGTTCTCATTGTTAATTAGTAAAGACGCTTTGGAGTTCCTTGTGATTTTATCCATAGGGATAAGGTGTATTGAAGAGGCACTGAGTTTTCATGAGCCTTGAAGGCTGACCAGGGCACCTGGGGATGGAGCTAGAAACTTTGAGTTCAGATTTATGAGAAAGTAAGAGAAGTCTCTGTGTATCTTTGGATTCCACACTTCACTGACTTCTTCTAACACAAACCAACACAATTAACTTTTAGAATATTTATATCACTTGTTACTTAAAACATTTGAGTGTTTTATACATGCATGTGTGTTCTAGTCAAGTCTACAAATGATTTTCTCCTTTCAGTTCCTTTTTTATCCACAGACTACAATTTCTTTCAATTTTCATTTGTTCCTTAACACAAGCAAAAAAAAAAAAACCTCAAAAATTAAAAATCAACACATCTACTTAGTGACACTACTATGTGCCTAGTAGAATGGCATCTATGGAATCCTGAGTGGTCTCTAAAAGTTACATATCTGACACATTATCTCCCAGAAACCATCTGTGGCAATTAGATCTTCAGCTAAGAGTGGACTTCCTGAACTCCTCCACTCTACTTGGATTTTTCTAGACTGATCTGTGCAGGTTTTGTGCTTAGGGTCACAACAAGCAAATTCCCATGTACAAGGGCATGGTTCTGTCTGGACAAAACCAGTTTTCTTGAAATCACCTACCACCAGAAATGTTCTAACATACTTTCTGCCTCTTCTTTCATGATGATCCTTAAATTTTGAAGGAAGAGTGCTGTGAGATAATGTACACTGATTTAATAAAATGCTGATTGGCCAGTAGCCAGGCAAGAAGAATAGGTGGGAGAATTCTGGGAAGAGGAAGGCTGGGTGGAGAGATGCCAGCCCACCATCCAGGGAGCACCATGTAATGGCACACAGGTAAAGCCACAGAACATGTGACGACATATAGATGAACAGAAATGGGTTAGTTTAAGTGTAAGAACTAGTCAGTGGTAGGCCTGAGCTAATGGCCAAGCAGTTTTAATTAATATTAAGCCTCTTTGTGACTACTTCTTAAAAGGCTGTGGGATTGTGTGTGAGAGTTTTGTCCCAACCACGGGACAGGTGGGGCACAGAAAAAATTCAGCTACATAAGAGGTATTATAAAGATCTCCCATTTTTAGCTGTATTCTCCAGGATATCTTATTTTCAGTATCTTGCATGATCTGGGCGTCTGTGTCAATCCCCACAGACTGAAAAAAGAAGCTCTCTAATAAGAGTTGAGAGATATATTAATCAATTGATATAAAGATAAGAGCTTAGTGAAGAGTTTGTTACTATGTACTTTTACCAGAATAATAGTAGTAGGTTCTTCCCAGGTGATGAATCAGTCTGACTATATTTTTGTATTGGTAGCCATCTTGTTACAATGTCAAAATAAGTTCATTTCTATTTACTTTAAAATTCAACTCTCTGGTTTCTGGAATTTGACTCCACACCTTGACTTTATTTCGACCTCCATCCTTTCCGAAACTACAAGATGTTCTGCTAGCTAATCTTAAGCTGTTATCTGCTCCTGTATTTTGCTTTCAAGTTTCCTGTGTTGCCCAGTTCCTTAGGCAACCACAAAATTATGGTTTTCCAATAAAAATGGAATCTAGATATTTATCTTGTGGCTGGTCTTCTAAGTCCCACATAAGGGGACACAGCTGCTGGACCAGCTTTGCTGTACACAGAAGTAAAGCTTGCTTAATTGGATCAAAATTATGGCTGGGAAGTGGTGGTGTTTGCTTTTAATCCCAGCACTTAGGAGGCAGAGACAGTTGGATGTTTTTTGAGTTTGAAACCAGCCTTGTCTTCAGAGGGAGTGACAGGACAGCCAAGGCTGCAAAGAGAAACTCTGTCATAAAATACCAAAGTAATAAACGCAACAACACCACCAACAAAATTTGGGTTAATATCATTATACTGATGGTCTTTGTATTTACTCAGTGGATTTACCACTGGGTCTATGTACCCCCCTAGCCACACATTCTTGTCCCTCTTAATACCTCAATACACAGGTTCCATCATGAGAAGTGAACCTTGAGTTCCTCATGAAATTGTTAGTCATTCCCATGATGGTCAGCCTATTGCACCAGGTTTGTTGTTGTTAGGGTTACCCTGGTAGATTCAACTGTGTTTTCGTGGCACTGTATTAGTACTTCTGAAATGTGCCCCCAATTCTAGTAGTTTCTCCCATTATTTTCTCCCTTCTCCCCACAACTTGATCACTACTGATACCAAATCTACCCACTGCCAGTAAATATGTGAAATCTATTCTATTTTCCCTTTACAGGGAGATCCTTGTGTCCTCATTAATTTCACTGTGTTACTTAGCCTCTCCGAGTCTGTGGATGATAGCCTGATAATTTTTTATGTTACAAATAATATCCATTTATAAGTGAGTAAATACCATGTTATTCTTTTTGCATCTTGTTTACCTCATCAGGATGATTTTTTTCAAGATCAACTTTTTTTTTTACAGATTGTCTGCCAATTTCATGATGTTTTTTAACAGCAGATTATTACTCCAATATGTAAATGCACAACATTTCCTTTATCCTTTCTTTACTTGGGGACATCTTGTTGTTCTAGCTTTTCACTGTTATGAATAAAGCTGCTATGAACATAGTTGAGCAAGTGTCCTTGTGGTGGGATGGAATATCTTTGGGTATATGCCCAAGAGTGTTATGGTAATGAGGCAGAAAGTTTCCCAATATTTAAGAAACCAACATGTTTATTTCAATAGTGTCTATACAAATTTGAACTCCCACCAGCAGGGGAGGATTGATTCCTTGCTCTAAATCCTCAACAGCATGAGATGTCATTTGTGTTATTGATCTTAGGCATTCTGATGGGTAAAAGATAGAGGTTATGAGTTATTTTGAATTGCATTTCACTGCTTGTAAAGGATGTTGTACATTTCTTTGTAAGTGTTGCTCAGCCATTTCAGATTCTTCTGTTGAGAATTCTGTTTAGATCTCCACTCCATTTTAAAATGAATTATTTAGTTTGTTGATGTTTAATTTCTTGATTTCTTTATATATTTGTGGTATCAGTGCTTTGTTAGATATGGAGTCTTTAATGTTGAGGTATGTTTCTTGTAAGCAGCAGAAGGATGGATTTTGTTTGCTCATCCATTCTGTTTGCCTATGTCTTTTTAATGAACAATTAGTCCACTCATATTGAGAGATATTAATGAACAATAATTGTTAATTCTTGTTATTTTGTTATTGTTGTTGTTGTTGGTGGTGGTGATGGTGGTGGTGATTTTGTGTGTGTGTGTGATTGTGCATGTCTGTGTGTGTTTGCATTTTGTGCGTTTCGTAGGTGTGAGATTATCATTTCCTGTGTTTCGTTGGTATACTTAAATTTCTTTTGTTGTTTTCCTTCTAGTAACCTCTATAGGGATGGATTGGTGGGTATATGTTGTTTAAATTTACTTTGTCATCAAATATCTCATTTTCCATCTATATTCAATGAAAATTTTGCTGTGTATAGTAGTGTGGGCCTGTATCCATGTTCTTTTAGAGTATCCAGGACATCTGTCCAAGCCCATCTGGCTTTTAGAGTCTCCATTGAGAAGTTGGGTGTAATTCTAACAAGTCTGTCTTTATATGTTTCTTGGTCTTTTTCCCTTGCAGCTTTTAATATGCATCCTTATTCTACGTGTTTAGTGTTTTCATCATTATGTGGTGTGAGAAATTACTTTTCTGATCAAATATATGAGGTATTCTGTAAGCTTCTTGTAGCGTTACAGGCATGTTTTTCCTTGTTTTAGGAATCTTTTCTTCTGTGATTTTGTTAAATATATTTTCTGGACTTTTCACCAGAAATTCTTGTTCTTCTATTTCTATTATTCTTAGGTTTGGTCTTCTCTTCATTTCCCAGATTTCTTGGCAGTTTTGTGTAAGGAATTTTTTAGATTTAATATTTGCCTTGACTAACAAATCTATTTCATCTATCATGTCTTCAACCTTTGAGATATCTCATCCATCTCTTGGGCTCTGTTGATGATATTTGTTTCTGTAGTTCCTGTTCACTTATCCAGATTTTCCATTTCTGGAAATCCCTCAGTTTTCATTTTTTTACTTCTACTTGGATTTTTTTGTCTTCAAATATTTCCTTGGCCTGGTTGTTTTTTCTCTACTTTCTTGGCATTATCTAAGGGACTTAACTGATTTCCCCCAATTCTTTGTTTGTGCTTTCTTGGATTTCTTTAAGGGATCTTTTCATTTCCTATTTAGGACTCTCTACCGTCTTCATAAAGTTTTTTTAAGGTAGTTTTCTTGTGCTTCAGATGCATTGGGATATTCATGGGTTGCCACAATAGGATAGCTGAATCTAGTGAATGGGTCACATCAGCTGGCATGTGGGTCAAAACATGTTCTTCAGAATTGTGTGGCCTGTACATGAATAGAGGAAATTCAGAGAAATTTGTCATTCCAGAGTTGAGGACAATTCCCTGCTTCTGGGCCAGTAATGGGCTTGGAGGGAGTGGGTGGTAGAATAAGTCTTAGGGATCCAATCCTAGGTATTAAGGCAGTTCAGCTGACAAGTATGTCACTCACCGATTCCTCTGACTGGTGTGGTCGGCAACTGAGCAGCAGAAGTCCACTGAGGTACACAAGTTAATTTTATAATGATGGAATGAAAATCTGGGGAAAATTTTAAAAAAATATGGACCGTGTTGTGAAACAGATTCTTTAACTTTTGTAACACATTTTTTTGGGTTTGAAACTTAGCTATACTTACATCATTTCCCCTTTCTCTTTCCTCCCAAGAGCCCTTTCTATATATACCACTCAATCGCTCCCAAATTAAGACCCTGTCTTTGTTTAACTGTACACACACACACACACACACACACACACACACACACACATGCATACTCATCCACACCACAACACATACTACATATATAGATACAAACTAATATTTCCATAAAATGTTACTTGTATGTATTATTTTTCAGGGCTGATTAATTGGGGTTAGATGGCCAATTGATAGGTTCTTCCCTAGAGAAGATTATTTCTTCTCTTCTCAGTATTCTTTGGTTGTGTGAAGTTGTCTGTCTATGGTTGGAGCCTCAAGAGATTCACCCATTCCATGTTTGCATGTCTATCAATATCACCCTTGTTTAGGTCTTATTTTGGAAGCCACATTGATGAGACTTCATGGGTGAAGCTTCTCTGACATTTCTAGGAGATGTACTATCACAGAAATCTTCCCGTTCCTCTGGCTCTTATAATCTTCTCAACCTTTCTTGCACTATGATCCTTGAGGATTAGGTGCAGTTATATTGTAGATGTAACAGATGAGACCAGGCAACACATGGCCTCTTGTTCTCAGCATTTTTGTTTGTTATAGTTCTCTCTAATGGACTCCATCTGTTGCAAGACATATTTCTCTGATGAGGTGTGAGGCCTATACTTAGCTGTGTTTATAAGGAAAAAAATTGCAATGCAGTTAGGAAACATGCTGATTTAATAATATGGTAGTAGCAGATTCTCCTCTAAGACTCATGACCTCTCTATTTAAGAGTAATTGCCTCAGTGTCAAGCACAAAAAAATGAATTCCCTCTACAAAGCAAAAATATTTCCATTTTTTTATGCAGCCATTATAAACCTTAAACCAAGGACAGACAAAATGTATTTGGCACAGACATGCTCTCTTAAGGATTCTACCACCAAATGGTGTGGTAAATTGGAATAACCATTAACCATATGAGCTAAGATAAAGAGGATTGGCAAAGCTTCCCTTTGGATTCTGAGAGTTTGTGACTAAATGACCTATGTGTGAGGAAATTGACAAGAAGACTTCCTCAGCTCAGATATTAACAGCCTGTGACTGCTCACATAGAGATACCTGCTATAGAGAAAAGTCACATTTTGCCATGGGTTGTACTTACTTTAGTAAATATGATAAGGTTCTAGGTTGCAGTGGTAGCTGTATAAGAGAACACCACCCCATCTAAAATTCACTGTATGTGTGTCTGTGAGTCTGTCCTTTCTTCATTCCTTTACCCACTTAGCCAGGGTTCTAGGACACAAGCTGCATGAGACCTGACAAAGGTCTCAGTGCATAAGCTAGATCCTCAGCAGGCTTCAAATAAGAGCAAAATAAAACACCCGGCATGTTGTTCTTTCAGGTAGTCTGTCGTCAGCTTTAGAAAAGTAACTTGTGCAGACTTAATATACCAACATTACTGAGAAGTATAAAGCAGGAAGTTTTAAATGTATTAGACATATTTATGAGTAAGTATAAATGTAAGATGTGTTACACATAACAAAAGCAGCCTTATGCTATACATTAAATATCCATTAATAAACTTCAATTATTGATGAATAGTGTAAAAGTAAACTTTATTTTAAAACTGTGTATAGGAGCATGGGAGAGGGGAATATGGACTGGAAATCCCTTTCAGTGGTTAGCTCTCACTGCCTCTTACTCTCAGCACACTGAGTGGTTATACATCTCTCAATTGACTTATGACTATTTGCAAAAAGAAGTTTCTCTGATAAAGAATGAGAACAGCCTGAGTGTATTGATTTAAACATAATACCCAGAAGGCAATTTAACAGCATGGCAACAAAATAAAATAACAATAGGAGGTTCTACCTTAAGCCATGGTCTTTTATCCAAGATGACAGGGCCAGGCACGAAATTCACTCTTGTAAAATAGGTCTCAAATATGTTCAGGAAACATTTAGCCTTTTCATAGGCAAGAAGTCCCCATGGCCCCTATGGGAACATCTTGCTTGGCAGGTCAGTACTGAAGTATGAAGGATCCAACAAGAGGTAAGAGCAATGATGTCTTTTTCCCCACAAAAGCTACATACTATCTTCTGGCAACATGAACTCTATCCAGCATAGATGCTTCCAGGTCAGGGTTCAATAGGTGGAGAGAACCTGTGCTTTGGAATATTCAGGGAGAGAATAGTGACTACAGTAGGCATCTTGAGGAATCTGTACAGATGGACTTGCTGTATTTCCCACTAAAACAGTATTTTAGTACCTACTTTGCCAGCCTGAAAATGTCCAGCTATAGATGTTGTGATCTGAGACTGATATGACACTGTTGGGTCTACAGTTTCTGCCCATCTGGACATTCTTGTACTGCTTGCTGCTCAGGAGATATTAGAACATAGCATGGCAAGTGTTTTCTATTAAATCTTCTATATTATAGGATATTAATTATGCAATATAATGAGTCTCTCCAAATGGCTATTTCTAAGTACAGGCTCAAAAGTATCAGACAGTTCAAAATATAACACCCATATGTCTGAAAAGACCTTTTGCATATGGTAGCTATCACCTTGTTTATAATGAAGCAATGGAAGTACTTGGATTCAGAGACTATGGCATTTATCAAATATACTCTATAAAGCCTGAGGAATGCTTTGCATCATGGTCCAGTATTCAAGGTTGCAAACTAGTTCTGAATCCTCATGGAGTCATTATCAAAACATGATCTATATCCACCATTTTTCTACTCCTAGGAAATAGAGAAATTCACCATATATCCATCATCCCTTACAGTTCAGAATCTTCTAATACCTATTGTGCCATGACGTCATCTTGTCAGCACTTTGGAAACATCTTTATTTAGTCCAAGCACCAACAAGTGATCTTCCTAAACTTCAATCCATTATCTATCATTCATGTTCTCTATTTTCTTGTTCTGTGCCACCCAATACATACATCTTCCCTCATAGCCTACATCCTTTATGTCCAAGATGCAAATGCTATAATGCTCAGGTTTTAGACGTCATCATCTCCTCCATGGCCTTATTGTACACTATTGACCTCTGACCCATGCCCCTATAGCCCTTACCAATTATTTTGGATATTTTTAACCAAATCATGTCCACTTCTTTCCTCTGTCCACTGTAACTCAAAGAATTTTCTTGTGTTTTCTTCCATCCTCATGTACACCATAAGCTCCCAAGTTTTAATTTTTAATAAATGAAAAAATAAATCACAATAATTGTCATTGGTTTTGTCTGAAGCAGGAACAGCGCTGACTGATCCTGATTTAGTAGTGATAAAGACCACAATCTGCATGTGGTGATATTTTATTTGTGCTGAAATGTGGTGATATTTTATTTGTATATTAATAAATAAATTTTGCCTGGAGATCAGAGAAAATAGCAAGCCATTTTAAGTAAACATAGAAGTCAGTCAGCACATGCCCTTAACCTGATCACTTAGCAGGCAAGGTCTCTGTGTGTTCAAGGCCACACTTTGGAACAGAGCCAATCGTGAAAAGACATTCCTTTAATCCCAGTACCAACCATAGAAACCTGGAGGTCTGTACAGACAGGCAGTGACAAAGAAGTGAGGTAGCTTGGCTAAGAGAGCCAATGAGAGTGTAGAACAGCAAGGCAATAAATGTACAGGTAAACAGGAAGTAGCTTGCATTTGGTAGCTGCAAGACCTGGTGAGGTAAGGTTGGCTGGTGGCTATTCCTATCTCCCTGATCTCTAAGGCTTTCATCCTCATATTTGACTCCATGTTTTTTTTAATAAGACCCTTTAGAAATTCATCTACATCTACACATCAAGGTCAGTCTTCACTACATAGCTAGTGGAAAATCAGCAAGGGATATATTACATAAATAATTTCACAACCCAATCTGCGCTCTCCTACACACTCACACACTTCCTTTGGTGTATAACAAGGCTACTAATAAGGGGGTTTATGTTGTGAGTACTCTGCTGAAATTTTAACATTGCTAAATGTTTTCGGGGAAGACTTTGGAGGAGATCACTTATGTATAGAATCATATTAATCATATTACCTGAGAAAATAGAGACATTTTGACTTCTTTTCCTATTTCCATACCTTGTTTCTTTCTTTTGTCTTATTTCCTTGGCTTATGAGTTTGACTCAAGGCATTGTAGTGAATTGCAGTGGAAAGAGGAGATATACTTGTCTTGTTCCTGATTCTAGTGGGAGTAGTTTGAGTTCTTCCAATTTAGTATTATGTTGGCTCTAAGTTTGTCGCATGTAACCTTTATTATGTTGAGGTATAATCCCTCATCCTTGTATATTCTCTGTGACTTTTATGATGAAGTGATTGTAGAAATTACCAAAGGCATTTCTGTATCTAATGAGAAAATTATCTGATTTCTCTCTTTGAGTCCATTGATAGGATGAAGTGTATTTTTTTGCTGATTGTATGCTTAAGTATCTGAATATCTCTGCAAGGAAGCAATTTTATTACAGTTAATAATGGTTGAAAATAAAAATCACTTTATTGTAATGAAATAAAATAAAATAAAAATATCACACAGTGGGTTTAAAGTAAACAACTACATGGCCAATCCCAAATTTTATTTATCTCAGTGAACAACTTTGCTGTTAGAATCACCATTCTAAAGCCATAGAGATTTGTACAAGGATTTTTCTTTCATTATAAATTACCTTTTATTCCCTTATCCACCATGTGCAAACATACACACACACACACACACACACACACACAAACAAGAAAAACATATACTGACAAAGTTGAAAGAAGAAAAGAAGAAAAATCACTATCTTTCTACCATATTTCATGCCACAATTTGCCCGTTGCCCGAATTTTGTCCAACCTCTTCATTTAAACTGTTCTTGGATTCCTTTCAAATATTATATTGCATCTACACTCACAGCTGTTTACATGTATACATTATAAACGAAGATCTGCATGTGAATAAGAAAATCCAGGGTTGTTTTTTTTCTGAGTTTGGATGACATTACTGATTAATATATACTCCTTAAGTACACCATTTTCTGGCAGACTTTTATTTCATTTTAATTAAACTGAATAGCATTTCATTTTATATATGAGCCCAGATATAAATATTAATTATTCTGTTCGTGGATGTCTATTCCATTTCTTTGTTATAGAGAGTAGAACAGCAATAATACACATTTGAAAATATCTCTATTTTAGGATACCAAATTCTCTGGGTATATGTCAAGAAATTGAACAAATGGGTCATATAGTAGTTCTTCTTTTAATTTTACAGAAAATCTCAACAGTGATTTGTGGTGATATTTTATTTGTGCTGAAATGTGGTGATATTTTATTTGTGCTTTAATAAATAAAGCTTGCCTGGAGATCAGAGGAATAGGAACAGTCATTATAACTAAACAAAGAAGTCATGCAATGGTAGCACATTCCCTTAATCCTATCACTTGGCAGGCAGGAATCTGTCTGGATCTATGTGAGTTCAAGGCCACACTGGAAACAGAGCCAGGTGTGGTGGCACACACATAAATTCCAACACTAAGCATGGAGGTCTGGAGGTCTGAAAAAACAGACATTAATCAACAGAGCTGGGCAGGAAGAAAAAGTGATGTAGCAGAACAGAGAGAACAAATCAGATGGTAGAAGAGCAAGGCACATAGGTATAGGAAGACAGGAAGTAACTCACATTTGGAAGCTGCCAAGTTGGTGAGGTAAGGTTAGTTGTGGCTTGCCCTATTTCACTGATCTCTCTAAATCTTTCACCCCTAAAAAATAGTAGAAAAATAAAAAGCATTGTAACTAATATAAGAAAAACTATATACAATGAGTACAATAACTATATACATTATATACAAGCAATAAATGCATCAACAATGTCTAGTCCATTTGCATTTGACAAATTCAGAGAAAATATGCCATATCTATCCTATTTTGGTGAGTCCAAAATGTACCTAATTCACTTTCTATCATATCTTGTATTATGAACCGAAAACTATCTTATGATGTCTTTCAAATTTATACACTTTTAACAACTTTTAGTGAGTTTCTTTTCTGAATTTCTTAACAAGGAAAACTATAACTATCTAATCATCAACTCCCTCAGAGACCCGAGAAGTAAATAATATTACCTAGTAAAACAGGAAGTGCAAACAAGCAACTTCCAAAAAACATGAGTTATGACAGAAACAGCCAGCTTCCTGGACAATTACCAGAGGTTTCTCTACACATTGGGGCATCATCTTCATTCTAACAGGGTTAGCATATGTGGCAGACTCATTTGTGAAGTAGGATGTACACAAGGCCTACAGCTAGACCTCAAATTTGGTGTGAGTATTCCATGTACCAGGTAAATCTGCATTCCACAAGAGTCATGTCATGGTTAAGAATTTCAAATTCTGGAAATTACTGGTCTTTTTGGAATTCAGCTTCCCATTCTTCTCAGTTTGTGGGTGGCTTCATATCCTTTATTAAATGCCAGTCTACCTTTGAGAGGCCAGACTCCATCAACCTAGTTACTCTTCCAAGAATAACTGCTTCAGCTACTGTTCCACTGCACACCAGGAGCCATCAGCCCACTGCCTACTCAGATGCCTTTGAAGAAAGGGGTTCTGTACCTTTTCTGGATTGCAAAGCCACTTCAGCAATGGTGCCATGTTGCCCTGCCTCAGAGAATGTCTGTTGCCAAAGCTGCAACCACACTTGTCTTGGCAAGGATCTGAAATCCTTTTTTCATGTCCTGCTTGTCCATTTTGGATAGCATACTGTCAGGAGTCGATGAGAGGGCACTTTCTTGCCCAGTGGTTAACATTTGCCACAGTGAAAGTTAACTACATATGCAGTTTCCTCAATGGCCATATCTTTTTTGAAGTAGGTGGGTGCTGCCAGAAGCAGACATGTCTCATAGTCAAAAAAAAAGGAAAAATATCTGTTATTGAAATATCTTAAATGCCATATTCTGTGGATCTCTGAAGGGTGTAAAGATGACCTGTCTAGCTGAAATAAAACTCTGCTTGACCTTGAAAACATACCTAATATGACTACAAGTTCATGTAATGACTAACTACTAACTTTCATTTCTTTTTATCCTAATAGTTGGTAATAATAACTTTCAAGATTAGCAAATTGCATTACATTGTTAACTGAAATATATAGGTACAATATCCTGAACAAAATTAGAAATATATATATATATATATATATATATATATATATATATATATAATTGGTATCAATATACATAATTTGTATATAATATACAAATATCCAATTCCATGTAAAATATTTAAAACTAATAGTGGCTTCTTAAAAGTAGATTTAATAATCTACCTTTTTATCTACATCCTCTCTTTTTTCTTTTCAGAGTAGATTCAATAATCTACACTTAATTCTATCATTTATATTTTTTTAATTTTTTTATTTTAAAATACAATTAAGTTCTACATAACAGCCACGGATTCCCTTGTTCTCCCCCCTCCCGCCCCCCTCACATTCCCCCAGCCCACCCCCCATTCCCACCTCCTCCAGGGCAAAGCCTCCCCCAAGGACTGAGATGAACCTGGTAGACTCAGTCCAGACAGGTCCAGTCCCCTCCTCCCAGGCCTAGCCAAGTGACTCTGCATAGGCCCCAGGTTTCAAACAGCCAACTCATGCAAAGAGCACAGGACCCGGTCCCACTGCCTGGATGCCTCCCAAACAGATCAAGCCAATCAACTCTCTCACCCTTTCAGAGGGCCTGATCCAGTTGGGGAACCCTCAGCCATTGGTTCATAGTTCATGTGTTTCCATTCGTTTGGCTCTTTGTTCCTGTGTTTTATCCAACCTTGGTCTTTTTTTCAGAGTAGATTCAATAATCTACCTCTTATCTATATCCTCTTTTTTCTTTGTATTTCTTTTTCCTTTTCTCTCTCTTTTTATTATCCAAAAAAAGAGGAAATGTGATATTTTACTTGTCCTGAAATGTGATCATATTTTTTTTGTACTTTAATAAATAAAGCTTGCCTAGAGATCAGAGGAATAGGAACTGTAGCTAAAGTTTTTCTGCCTGGCCCAGTCAGGACAATTCTCTCTCACCTGCCAGTCCCACAGTCGCTCAGAACCGACCAAGCAAACACAGAGACTTATATTTGTTACAAACTGTATGGCCGTGGCAGGCTTCTTGCTAACTGTTCTTACAGCTTAAATTAATCCATTTCTATAAATCTATACCTTGCCACATGGCTCATGGCTTACCGGCATCTTCACATGCTGTTTCTCATCATGGCGGCTGGAAGTGTCTCTCTGACTCAGCCTTCCACTTCCCAGCTTTATTCTCCTCCTTGTCCTGCATATACTTCCTGCCTAGCCACTGGCCAATCAGTGATTTATTTATTGACCAATCAGCAACACATTTGACATACAGACCATTCCACAGCACTTCCCCTTTTCTTTTTTTTTTTCAAAAAGGAAGGTTTTAACCTTAACAAAGTAAAATTACATATAATTTGGAAATTTGGGCGTAGCTTCTCTTACTACTTCCTGCTGGAGGGGGGCGCTGTATCTTATGGGCACACAAAGAAAATTTTAGGATTATGGAATATTCCATGAGGCTGTATGTATCATCTGAGCCAGTTGCCTGGAAACGGTTCTGGATGCTGGATCACCTGGGCCTTGGTGTCATCAGAGACCTTTCAGGGGGTCTTGGCTGGTCAAACCTGATGTATCTTAATCTGGAACAAATCCATAGCCTTTGGCTTTCTGTGGGAACAAAAGCAGAGTCTCCTTTCCAAAGCAACATATCCTTATATCCAAATTTTGAAGTCAAGGTACCTTTAAAATATACATTTTGGCATAACTCAAGAGCTTTTACAATCAAATGTTTTTCTGCAGTTAAAAATCCCAAAGACAACACAATCCAGATTCTCTGTGTAATATTCATCTTTATGTGGCTTATTTTTATATTAATTTTACTGTCTCTTTAAAGACTTTATTTTTTAAAACTATGTATTTGTTTATATAACTGTATATATCACATTTTTTGTCTCTTTCAAGCCTACGTATATTTTACACACATTGTAAACTATTACATCTGAATCTGTCTTATTGTGAATCTATTGATTTAAACTGCAGCAGCTGTGGCTGCTGGCTCCGCCCACCTCAGCTTCCCAACATGGTGGTGGTGCGTTTACCACCAGCTCTGGGAACTATCATGGGTCTGTGCTTTCATCCAAGCAGCGTGTAGCCCAGAAACCTCTTTTTTTTTTTGTTTTGTGCTAGCAAAGTCTAAATCCACCACACAGCTTAATGTGCCACTTGCAGAGGCCTCATTCCCTCCATATGGCAGGTCGAGTGGCGTACGCTAGGAACCCACCAGTAGCTCAAACGGGCAGCTGCCGCTCATTTGAGAGAGACAATTAGGAACTGTTTTTAGCTCCATTTTAGTATCTTTTTTCTCAGTTTTTAGGTGGAAACTCTTGCCACCACATCGGACGCCATTTGTAGATGTAACCAACCATCTTATTAAATAAGAAACACAGAACCAATGCAAAGAAGAAAGCCAAGAGGTCAGAGCTAAGAGCTAAAACCTTACCCTTCCTCCTGCAGTGGTCCTACCTCTCTGAATCAGAGCTACCCTTGTGTTAAAGTCTTTATATAGAGTTCCTGTTCTGCCTTCTCATTGGTTGTAAACCCAACCACATGACCGCCTCCTCATGGCCTGTCTGTATAGGCCTTCAGGTTTTCCATGATTGGTATTGAGATTAAAGGCATGTATCCAATAATGGCTGTATCCCTGAACACACAGAGACTTACCCAGCTTTGCCTACCAAGTGCTGGGATTACAAGTGTACGCCACCACTGCTCTGCTTTCCTATGACTTGCTAAGAGCTCTGACCCCCGGGCAACTTTATTTATTAACATACAAAAAACATTTTAATACAAATAAAATATCACCATAAGGAACAGCCATTATAAGTAAACAAAGAAGTCAGGCAATGGTAGCACATTCCCTTAATCCTATCACTTGGTAGGCAGGGATCTGTCTGGATCTATGTGAGTTCAAGGCCACACTGGAAACAGAGCCAGGTGTGATGGCACACACCTTAAATTCCAGCACTAATTACCATGGAGGTCTGGAGGGCTGAACAAACAGACATTAAGTGAAAAAACTGGTCAGGAAGAAGAAGTGATGTAGCTGGACAGAGAGAACAAATCAGATGGTAGAGCAGCAAGGCTTATAGGTCTAGGTAGACAGGAAGTAACTCGCATTATTAAGCTGCCAAGTTGTGGCTTTCCCTATTTTCTCTGATCTCTAAAGCTTTCACCCTTATATCTGGCTCCATATTTTTATTTAATAAGATTGTTTAGAAATTCACCTACAGTCATTTCCATAATGGAAGTATTAATTTGCACCCTTGGCAGCAGTGAAAAAGAAGAACTCCTTGCTTTCATCACCTCCAACATTTCTTGTCAACTATTTTGATAATAGCACTTTGAATGTGGTGAATTGGTATCATAAAATAACCTTAATTTTTATTTTCATGATGATGAGGGTGTTAAACACATTTTTTGAAATACTTATTGGTCATTTGCATTTCTTGTTGGAGAAAACAAATTTCAATTCATTAATTCATTGATAAAGGCAATTTTTTTCTTGACACATAATTTCTAAAAGACTTTGTAAATACTGAATATTAGTTCCGTATCTGCCACCATTCCCAGGGTATTTTGCAGGTCATGGTAAAACATGACCTTTCTTCCATCTGTGAACCTCCTCAGACCCTTCTGCCTCTTAGCCCATCTCCATTCATAAGTGTCAAATCCCAATACCTTGGAAGATATTTTACCTTGAATCCCCAGTGGAAATGTCTATCAATTATCCCATAAGAACTTAAAGAATATTATAAGCAGCAAGTGAAAAGAACAAGTAAATATAAAGGCAGAATTATTAGAATCACACTTCATTTCTTAATCAAAACTCTAAAGGAAAAAAGATGAAAAGATGAGATATATGCTTAAGATGTGCTACAAACTCTGAGAGATCACAGCTGCCATTCCAGACTACTACACCCAGCAATATTTGCAATGACCATAGTTGGAGAAAACAAGATTTTCCATGATAAAAATATACCTAAACAATCTCTAACTCCAAATCCAGCCACACAGAAGGTGGTAGAGGGAAAATTCCAGTAGAAGAAGGTTATTCACAACCAAGAAAAGCAAGGAATAAATAGTCCCAGAAAGCCAGTCCAAAGAAGGGAAACACACACACACACACACACACACACACACACACACACACACACACACACTCATACACACACCAACACAACAAACACTGCACATTGACATTGTAACATCAATGGTCTCAATGCCCCTTTAAAAAGCACTAACGTAATGAATGTAAAATCAGGATTCACTCTTTGACTGCATCCAAGAAACCTCTGTTAAACTCAAGGAGAGATATTGCATTAATGAAAAAAGATAGAAAAAATATACTAAGAAATTGGGCATAAAAGGCAAGCTGAAGCAGCCATTTTTAACATTTGATAAAATAGACTTCAAACCACAACTAATCAGAATGGTTATAGAAGGACACTACATTAACAGAAAAGGAAAAATCCAACAATATGACATTTCATTTCCTAATATCTATGCATCAGCCACAAGGTTTGTAAAAGAAACAACAGGACAACTAAATCACTTATGGACCCTCACACAGTAATAGTGGGAGAATTCAGTACCCAGATCTCCCCAAAAGACAGATCGTCCAGACAAAAAATAAAGAGAGAAAGGCTAGAAAAGACTGACATTATAAAACAAATGGACCTCAGAGATAGAACACATCACTCGGAGACAAAGAATGTACATGCTGCTCCATACCTCACGGAACATTGTCCAAATGTAACCACAAACTCAGACCCCAATCAAGTCTCAACAGACACAAAAAATTGAAATAATACTATAGAGGCTATCTTACCACTATGGATTAAAATTGGATATCAACAACAGAAACAGCAGAAAGATTAGAACTCTTAGAACCTGAACACACGCCTACTGAATGAAAAGTGCTTCAAGACAAAATTTAAGAAAGAAATGAAAGATATTCAAGAATTGAATGAAAATGAATACACGGCATACCCAAACTTCTAGAACACAATGATGAAAGTTTTATGATGCAAGTTCTTAGCACTGGGTCAACCATAAAAAAGGAGCAATCTCATACTAATAATTTAACATCAAACCTGAAAGCTCTAAAACAAAATACAGAAATCACACCCCAAAGAAGTAAACAGCAATGGATACTCACATTCAGGCCTGAAAGCAGAAAAAACCTACAATAACAATAAAAAAGTAAATAAAACAAAAAATGTAAATAAAACAAAATGTTGGTTGCTTAAGAAAATCAATAAAATTGACAAACCCTTATCTAATGAACTAAATGGCAGAGAATATCCAAATTAACAAACTTTGAAATTAGGAGTGGAAATAGCTACAAAACCAAAGGGAATCCAGAAAATCATAAGAACATACTTTAAAAACATCTACTCCACCAAACTGGAAAAATCTAAAGGAAATTGATAATTTTCATGATTCAAGTTAAGTCAAGATGAGATAAACAATTAAAACAGACATATAAACAATAATAGTGATTTTCAAAATGAAACTCAAATGGCTGAGGGACACAGAAATGTTCAAAATCCTTAGCAATCCAAAAACTCCAAATCAAAATAATGTTTAGATTCCAACAGAATGTAATGTCAGAACCTGTCAGAATGTCTAAAATTAATTAAACAATTGACAGATCATGATGGTAAGGACTTGAGTAAGGGGAACACTCCTCCAGTGCTGTCGGGAGTAAGCACAGCCACTATTGACATCAATGTGGTGGTTCCACAAAATATTGGGACTCAGTCTACCTCAAGACACAGCTATACAACTTGTGGACTTACACCCAATTTTTTATCCAACTACTGGAACACTTGATGAAACATGTTAATTGCATCATACTAGTCAGAAATTGAAAACAAGCTAAATGTCCCTCAACATAAATATGATTGGAGAAAATGTGATACATTTGCCCAAAGGAGTAACACTCATCTCTTAAAACAAAGAAATTTGCAGACAAGTGGGAAGAACTAGGAAAAAATCCATAGTGAGGTAACCTAGATCTGGAAAGTTAAACATGGTATGTGTTCATTTATTCCTGGATATGAGATTTTAAATAAATGATAACAAAGTCATAACCCATAGACCCTGAGAAATTAGGCATAGAGGAAGAAACTAGGGGAGACCCATGGATCTCCCTGAGACAAGGAAATATTATAAACTTTATGGTTGTACTGGAGTCAGAGTAGAGGAGGGATAAGATTAAGAAGTTTAGGTGGGAAGGGAGGGGAGATAGGTTTGAGAGAGGGAATGAGGGAGAGACAGCTGGAAATGAAGGACATTGATGTATGATGGAAACCTAGTTCTAGTTCTGTGGAAACTTTGTTAGCAATGCTAATTGAATTCCCAAGTAATGAGGGAGAAAGAACCCCAACTGGCCAACTCATGTCACCAAAGCTTCCAGTACCAAGACGCTGTTTCATCTAATTTAGTTGTTGGTCAAAGCATCCCAAAATGTCTTAGTTAGTGTTTCTATTGCTGCCACAAAATTCTATGACCAAAGGACAAGTTGATCCCCAAAAGGATCATTTGGCTTATACTTCCAGATCATAGTCCATCATTTGAGGATGTCATAATGGAAATCAAACAGGTCTGGAACCTGGAGGCAGAAGCTGAGGTAGAGGCCAAGGAAGAGAGCTACTTACTGGTTTGCTTCTCTCAGGATGCTCAGCTGATTTCTTATAGAACGTAGGACCATCAGCCCATGGATGGTAACACCACCATAGACAGGCCTCTCTCACATCAATCAGTAATTGAGAAAATACATTACAGCTGGATCTCATGAAGGCATGTCCTCAACCAAGGCTCCGTTGATGACTCCATCTTGGATCAATTTAACACACAACCCCATCCAGTGTACATATGGAAATCACCAGATAGCCCAGGCAGTTACCAAGAGAATGGATTGCTCTCAACAAACTGACAACAAGGACCCACTGCTAAAGAAAACATCCATACAAGTCACAGAACATGGAGAGGTCCAGCTGATGGCTACATAGAAATTTTGCCCCCATATTCTAGTGTCCATGAACCAACCAGAAAATCTTTGATCTAACTACTTGCAAATATGTTAAGGCAATGGTGGGACAAACCTTTTAGGAATAGCCAGTCAATGTCTGATTTGACAGAAGTCCTAGTCAAAGAGATAAAATCCATACCTGACAATGTTTGATTACCAAACCCAGAGGCTAGATATTCAAGAGTCCTAGGGTAAAACCAAAGGTTACTTATCTAATAAAAGAAAAAAATAGAAAAGAAAGGAAAATGACTCCTAATGTTATTCTGTTATACTCATAAATCTGTGTCATATTCTGCCAACATCAGAGATGCTTTCTTCTGCAACTGATGGTAACAAAAACAGAGACCCATAGCCAGATATCACACACACACACACACACACACACACACACACACACACACACACACACACACACACACTCATACTCAGAGATATAGATTGGTACATAGATAGATGATAGATGGATGATACATACATAGATAGATAGATAAATAGAATGATAGATAGATAGAATGATAGATAGATGATAGAACTTTGAACACACAGTTCTAAATGAGTTGTATCCATTAAATCTCTCCCCTCATACCTCAGGGAACCCCACAGAAGGGGAGGCAGAAGGAGTTGGAGAGACTAAGAGGACAGAGGAGGACAACAGGAGGGCCAGGTTCTCTCACCTGAGCAAAGCTCGTGTGAACTCACAGAGACTGAAGCAGCAATCACAGGGTCTACATGGTCTGCTGCAAGCCCTCTGTATTTAAATGATAACTTTTAGTTCAGTACTTTGTGGGACTCCTGGATACAGAAACAAATGAAGCTCTGAATCTTGGCACATCTCTTGAGTTCCCTTTATTTTTTCTGCTGGCTTGCTTGTCCAAATTCGATATGATGAGTTTTGTTTGAGCGCATTACATTTTATTATGTTTTTTAGTTACCTCTCAGAAGCCTGTTTTTTTCTAATAAGAAATCAAAAGCAAAAGGATCTAGATGGGAGAGGATGTGGATGTAACTAAGAGGATTAAAATGAGAGGAAACTGTACTCAGGTAATATAATATGAGAAAAAGCTATGTTAAATAAAAGGGAAAAGGAAAAACACTATCTAACAAAATTGAAGATCACCTCATAAACATAAACATAATTTTTAATTAACAAAGTGAAAGATAGGAGTCACAATTTTTGTCCTTCGTGGCTAGAGGAGATGCCCATCTTCACAGACTATGTTGAACACTGTCACTAAAAGGTTGGAAACAGTCAAACATTTTCTTTTTCTGGAACAGCTGAAATCAAAACACGTGGGAAATGATCATTGAAGAAGATTCCTGGTCCTAGAGGATGCTAGAGCAGCTGTCATAGGACAAGGGCCACCAGAAGTACAATTTATGGTACACCATGATGTCAGTTTGCCTTGCAACTAGAGTGTGTTATACACAGGTGTCTATCCAACATCAGGCAAGCAGTCAAGAGTATAAAAGCCACAAGAAAGTCAGCTCCATTGGCAACAAGTTATTGGCTTCTTTGCACATCATATGGGCAAAGGAAAAACTCCACTTTCTGAAAGTTGAAGACTATACATTGTGCACTAAATACAGTAGGATCAGTTCATATAGGCTGTTGATTCAACCATCTGACAAAACTCCCATACTCATTTGACTAGTCTTAGGACGACAAGGGGCTAAACCTTAACTTTCTTTGTTGATTTCATAAGGTGATAATTGAGTAAAATTTGTATGACAAGACAAACTAATATTTTCATAGTTATAATAAAATTAGGAGAAATTTATTTTCTTAACCATATCAAACTGAATAAGGACAAAATTGAGTAATGTCTCATAATAACAAAAGGTACAAAACATGGAAAACAAAGAGAAGTGAGGCGAGAAATGTACACCAGCCACCAACCGTGATGATACAATAGAGCAATGCAGCCTCGCAAGATAGTGGAGAGCGTATAAAAGGCCAGGAAGGTAGCCAACAGGACAAGGATGTTCTGGGTCGCTCTGGACTCAGGGTAGTTTCTCCTGGAACCATGAGAGCTGCGGATATTTTGAACCTTCCTCTTGTGTCTGTAGAGAATGACAATCATGGAGGCACTGGACCACGTGATGAGCACAGCAAAAAAGGACTCAGGACATATCACTAACGCTGCATAGAGTGAGTCACTGATTTCATCACGCCCTACAGTAGAGCAATATCCAAAATCTCTACCTCTTGTAATATTTTTGCTATTCATTTTGAAAAATGTGTGCATAAGGAAAGTGAACCATATCACCATGTAGAAGACCCACAGAAGGGGAATGGAACAGTCAATGTACTTTGAAGCTTTGACTGTATGGTCATTCCAACAGGATTTCCTGGGACTGAGGGTCATGGCCTGGAAGACACTCAAGAGGCAAGTGGTACCAATGAACACACTTCGAGCAAATCCTTGAATGTACAGTAGGAGGTCACATCCCAAATCATTCAAGAACTGCTTCAATCCCCAAACTACCATTGTTTGGGGAACTCCTGCAGAGAGAATGACCAAGGTATTGGCTGATATTAGGTGCATGAGAATCAAATCTGTGGGCTTTAATGTATATTCTCTGTAGTAAAGGACTAGATAGTATAACTTAAGATGGAGATTTCCCAGAATTCCAGTGGTAGTTTGTGATAAGAAAATGATTCTGATAGCCAGATTCCAGATATTCATTCTGTGATTCAGTACAATACCTTTATGAATATGGGCACACTATTTCTTAGGTCAAATGAATAATGGCAAATGATGGTAGCCAGGGGTGAAGAAAGATGCCATTAATCCATGAAGATCCTCAGAGGCCAAAACTGAGTGTTCTTGAAATTCAGGAGTTCAAGGCCAACCTAGATTACATGAAATACCTTAACCCCCAAATTTTGACATGAGTAGTTATTTTCCATGTTTGTTACTTTGAAATTTTTAATACTTCAGAACGCAAGTGTTGATGGAAAAATATTGATCACATTTCCTAAAAATGAAACACTCAGGATGATAAGATGTTGGCCCATTAAAAAATTTTTACAGACACTGTAAACAAACTGAACGTAAGTCTTTCAGAATATACTGATTTTTTCTAGTCATGTTGTAAAAGAAGTCAGCTTTAAGAACAGCCACAAAACTTAAATATATCAATAAGTTTTTCCAACACAACATTATTATTGATTACTTGGAGGTTTCCCATAATGCACCCTGATCAGAGTCACTTCCCTGTTATCCCATGTCTACCCTCTCTTCCTTGTTACCTTCCCCAAAGAAAATTTAAAAAAAGGAAAAATACCAAGTCCAATTTGTGTTGCCTATGTACTCACTGGATCGTGGTCACTTTTCTTTATTAAAGCAATTCTTAATGTATATCTCACCTACAGTCCAAAGACATTAATGAGAAATGTATAATACCACCCTAATCTATAGTCTTGTGATAGGGCAAAAGCTCTTCTATTTTTCTCAACTGGAGCCTTCTTAGATATAACCTGAAATTGGCTGTCCCTTTTCTACCCACTCCATGATAATTCTCTTGGGAATGTACCCAACCCTGTTCTAGGTAGTGGGGGCTGAAGTGCCCTAGCGAACTGCATATTTTGGATTCTGTAAATTGCTTCCTTGCTTTGCTTTCCTCTGACAATTGCTAGCCAGGATGATGATTTTCTTGATTATTTGCCTTTACAAACCCCATGTAAAAGGCATTCCTGGCAGCTCTGGGAGAAGTATTTCTCTCTAGGCAGTCACCAAGGCTCCTAAATACAAACTATGAACATGGACTTTGGTTGGGCTCTGTGGTCTTTTGGTCTTTACCCCACAATAGTCTGAGATAAGAAAAAATATTAAAAGCACAAAATGGTGTAGAATGGTATTTCAAGTTACACATTATATCATATTGAGTGATGAGCTAGCACTTTTGATAAGTCACACCTCAGAGATACATACACATGTAAGCACACTCAAGTCAGGACTGTCAGAAAGAAGGGAAAATCTGTTGTGGTGAACTCTCACTGAATGCACAACAGAATGAAATACGCAAAATGTGCTAGGAGAAACTGAAAGAAGGACAATATCTGCTGTGTCATAGCTACTGGAGAAATATTCAGTGTCTCTTTTGAAACTGTGTCTGAGAGAATCAGGCACCACTCAGAAGTCTAGAGTGGAAATGACAGAAAAGAAGGCATTAGATTACACAGCCCACCAGTGTAGTGAAGGTGGAGGAATCCCTTAAGACACCACACTCTATTCTCATGAGAGAAGTTGTGTGCAAACCATTTCTAAATTGGGTGAGATCCCCTTGCAGAAGGAGAGAGTATCAGCTATGAATGAGCACCTGGCTGAACCATGCAACCTGAGGGAGATCACTGTTGCCCCTCACAGTCAGATGTCAATCAAGAGCTTGGGTATAATTGTCAATGTAGCCTAGGATCTAAAGAAGTTTACACAGAATAGGGAGATGAGTTGAAATCTTAGGTACTACCAAATACAGGCTTCCCTTCCCTGTGCACTTTCATGTAGAACACCCTAGGAAATAGCTGCGGCAGAAATAGAAAATACTCTATTAAATGATGTAATAAAGGCCAAGAAAGACAGATATCACTGTCACAAGCATGACTTCACAGCTTCTAATTTTTAGAAATGTGTGTTTATGTTGTAATGAGTGTGGGTAGCATCCACGAAATTTGAAAGGGGCCAATAAGAATAGTTCATAGTGTGATCAGAATGGTAAAACACTACATGTGTTTTGAAAGTGAAGGAAGGAATTGTGTATATTGGACTATATAAGCTGGGATGAGGGAAGAGAAATGGGGGAAATGGAAGGGTTAAGCCTATCAAAATAGTAAGTATGAAAATGCCTTAAGGAAGATTGCTATCTTGTAGCCTCTCAAAACATAAAAAATAAAGAACAATCCAAACAAAATAATGATTAATAAAAAGTAAAGGAAGAAAATATTGATAATACAAAATTTGGTGATTCCTATACGAAAACCAAGAATCTCATGCCTTGCAGTATCTGTGAATGCCACTACAAACATTGACATAAGGGATACATCTGCTTAATCAGGGCAAACATAACCCTACCCACCAATAGTCACACTTTCAAAATTTTTTCCAACATTCTCATCTGTATTTAACTATTCTGAGAAGAAGCAATTTGTAGAACTATGATTTAATTTGTGTTATAGAAGGTAAGTAATTTTTATAAGCTGTAGTTGCATCTCTTTAATTTTCTAACGAAAAAACCATAATTGTATCATTGTGCCTTTCTTCTCTCCAACCACTTCCAAGTACCTACACAAACCCCAACTCTCAAATTCTTGGTCTTTGGCCTCTTTTTCTTTAATTTGTGTTACATGTAAATGTATATGTGTCTATGTTTCATACTAATATATAAATACAGCTCAGTATATAAAATATATAAAATCAGCTCAATTTGTATAATGTAACTTGTACATACATGATTTCAGTGTTTACAATTTGGTGCTAGATAAAAAAGTAGGGCCTATTTTCTTGTACTCAAAGCAATTCCTTCATTACTTGTAGCTCTAATCACTAAAGGAAAAAATTTCTCAAGACAAAAGATCATTATAAAAAATACAGGTAATCCAAAGGTAGAAAACAGAAAAAGCATGAGTGATCAAAAACAGACAACAACAGATTGTGGTGTTGTGTTGTGCCAAGTTCCAGTTATGCACCCACAATACAACCCCTGAATATAGGGCTCAGGGCACCTTGTGGTAGAGGAAGCAGAAAGATTTTAAGAGCCATAGGTATATGTATCTGTTGTGAGATTGCATCTCCTAAAATGTTGGGAAAGCTATGCTCATGAAGTCTCAACATGGTTGCATAAACAAATCTGAATAATGACACCATCACACATGCTCACAAGGAAGGGGGAAGTAACAAAAGGCCCCAATCATCCCACTTTTAAAAACAACCACGCAAATGAACTTAGTTTTTACATCACACAGTAACAATCATGGAAGCTTTTACCTGTAGACTAACCAGAAATGCCCAATAGCAGCTCATCATCAACTAACTGATGAGCAGAAAATATAATTTTACATATCAGTTGCAGCCTTGGGAGACCCCATATCATCTCAGGCATGGGGCAAATGAATGACTGCTGTGGACCGCATGGTTGGCATGCCAAGATGTTGCCATGTTACAGACACTGTGCATCCACCATGACCAATGTGAGCATTGAAGGTTGTAAAGCATGAGGGAAGTGTGTGGAGATTTTGCTGTGCTGGAGGAATACACAGTGTCTCATAGCATGCAGTTACAAGAGGCTGAGCTTCATTGGTATCAAACACTCACTGGAACCATGTGGACCGTGCCATCCGCAGGTGTCTGAGCAACTGCAAAAAGACGATCTAAGAACTTCAACTCAGAGACAGAAGTGCTACAAAGACCTTGAACAGGAAGATGGAGAAATTCTCAAAAAATCAGGAGAATCATGTAATTTAGGTTGATATGAGGCATTCAGGAGAAGAAAATGTGGATATAGTGTATCTTTTGTGAAAAAGGTAAGGGCAGAGGAAAAAGAATTAACACATTCCAGACTTTTCTGGCGGCAACAGTTACCATGGAGAGGATGGGGGAATGAAACCAAGAGTGATGAAAGAAGTTGTTTCTACTCCAGCTCATGTGACCCACAGGCATTAGGAAAGTTATGGTACTGAAAGGAAAGTTTTGTTACTGAAATTACCCAGAAATTGAAAATATATAAAAAAAAAAAACTTTTGAAAATTGATGACTGAAGAAAAGAAAGATTACAAGAAAACTAAAGCGTGTGAAAAGTCATTGTTGGACAAAAGAAAACATATCCCTGACTGCAAGCAAAAGCAGCTAGTCAAAAGACAGAGATGAAAGTAGTATTCTAAGATAGACATGCCATCCAAACCCCACCACTGACAATAAAAATGAACCCTGAGAATCTGGATCACAGCCATTTCACAAACCAGCATAGTGCCACTTGTCAATTCTCAAAAATCTGAGTCTTCTCATAAAGAATTTCATGACAAATAGTAAAAAAAAAAGTGTCTCGAAAATGGTCTCACTGAAATAAATGTGACTAAATGATACAAAATGCGTCCACACTGAATAATTTCCTAGTATCTGGCCTTCTGAGGGGTTACTCTCAAGTGTTTTCCTAGCTTTAAACAATATTGGTTCAATAAAAAAAAGAAATTTTGCATAGCATTGGTTAGAAAGACAATAATGTATTCTCAAATTCACATATACTAATAAAAACAACAAAATGTACAACCACACACAAGGAAAATGTGCACGAATCTATTAAATGTTACCTATAAGTCTGTGCCCTTCAAAAATGCAACAGAGGTCTGATTTTGCTAAAGTAGTTAAAGGAAACTGTTGAGGACATTACTGTATAATTTTTGATGTACCTATTGTATTCCAAGAGGTATTTTAGTGTAAAAGTCCTCTAAGATATAGATTAGGCTTTTTTACTTCATTAGTAGGAAAAGTATGTCATGGACAAATAAGAAAAAAGTAAGAAAGCAAGGAAAAGAAAGAAAGAGAGAGAGAGAGAGAGAGAGAGAGAGAGAGAGAGAGAGAGAGAGAGAGAGAGAAAGAAAGAAAGAAAGAAAGAAAGAAAGAAAGAAAGAAAGAAAGAAAGAAGGGAAGGAAGGAGAAGGGAAGGAATGAATGAAGGGAGGTAAAGGGAAGGGAGGAAGGAAAAAAGGAAAGAAGGAAGGAAGGAAGGGAGGAAGGAAAGAAGGAAGGAAGAAACAGACAAACAGAAACAAAGGGAGCAAATAAGGAGGCAGAGAGCAAGAGAGACAGAAAGAGAATGATGTTTGGGGTCAGTTTTTTTATTTTTTATTATTTACTTATCTATTTATTTATTTATTTTAACAAATGAAGCTGGTGTCTGTACACAAACTCATGGAATCACACAGTTTGAGACCAAGATCCCAACAAACAACATCCAATATTTGTGAATGCTGATGTTTAATGATATGTGAGTTCACTGAGTGGCTGTCAGAGCACTATCACAAACATATTCTTTATTTTTGTTTTAACTTTTTAACTGCTCCATCTGATAATCATTAATATAGGAAATATGACATTATTTACGATTCACACTTTCAAAAAACGAGCAGGTGAAAATGGAATGTCCTTGATAAGGATACACAGTGCCCAATATGAGGCAAGTGAAAAGGCAACATCGCTGGAAGCTTTTTAAAGTTCTACCTACCTGGAGTTGTGCTTACTGAGAGACCGGGCACATTCCCAGGAAGATGATGTCAGTGGACCTGTACCAAAACATCTGTGAGGATGGAAAATTTTAGTTACAATTATTGACAAGATGCTTCATGCTAAAAGGTGCTGTGGCTACTGAGACACCTTGAATGCAAATGACCAAGAAGTATGTGTGCCATGTGCTTGAGAATTGAGCATTTGTGTATCCACCTGCATTCAGTGGAATGAGGTAAGAAGCAATGTTAATGAAAAGAAAGAGTGACCAACATCAATCACAGGCTGAGATTGCTCTTTTGCTCAGATCTGTGAAGTCACTCTGCTCAATCCAGAAATGAGTGTTTGTCTTCACAGCCATAGGATTCTGCACACAAAGATGCAGTATGGTCAAATCCACTGAAATCCAATATCCTCACTGATAATCATTCACTTTGTTTTATTTTATAAGAGTTGCATGTGTAGTGGCAAATGCAATTTGTAACAAGATTTATTGTTAGTGTATGTATATCAATATACATAACTCAAATTCTACAGCCTTTTCTGATCATATCTCATAGTGTGCATCAACACAGACATAAAATTCAATACCAGTGCAGAGGTCACTTGATTTTTTTCCTACCTTAATAGAGAACACAGTCCTATTCTACTCAGTGAATAAATCTTCTCTCTCATATTTCCAGGTCCCTCAGTCATGCCTGACCATCTTTTGGGATATTTCAATTTGTTTTGTTCACTAACATGTCAGACAGAAATAACATGTCCTTAGTAAATCACAAAAGCCACTCACTCAGTCCATGATTTATTTATCTTATAAAGACTCATCTATGCACCCTTGTTCCAAAAGAGAGGGATTAAGTTGCATTCCACAATTTCTCTGCTTCCAAAGTTCTCACAGTGATCACATCAGACCCATATTTCAATTGCCATATGATTCTTTGTTCTGAAGAATCCCAATGTAGGCAGTTCAGACACTGTGTTTTGCCTAATTTTCCTAGCATCCTCTACTGAGCCATGTCCATACTCATTCATTCATAGATTTTCTATTTCTATGAGCTACAGCTTATACTTCATGGTTGCTTTCTATTGCTTCATCTGTAATTTCTTTCTTTTTTGCATCCTAAACATTATAAGAAAATGCAGGGTTGATGATTTTAGTAACTAAGTGTATAAGTTACTAACAATTGTAACAGTTTTTGAGACACTGTCCATTTTTTAGTTGCACTTTGAAGACCAGAACATGGAAAATCAGGGCTAAGTGACTCTTTAAATCCAAATGCTGTTTGTGTCAAGTGGACACTACAGACTTGAACATAACTAGTGTAGTACAAACACAGACACCAAAGACCCTGATCACAAAGGCATGGGACATGTTCTCAAACATATTCCAGGCTATATGCAGTTTGTGTTACCTACTTGATGTTTTATGTGCTTCATTGGTTGTACCTTGGATGATTTGGCTGTAGAAAGTTTTCATTTCTGGGGACTAGAGAGAAGAAGGCTCTGTGGTAAAGAACACTTGCAGCTTTTGCAGAGGGCCTGAGTTTCTTTCCCAACACCCATGTGGGGGCTCAAAGCTTCCTGTAAGTCTAATTCCAAGGGGATCATACATCTTCTTCTGTCCTTTGTATTCAACACATTCTTATAGTGCACATATATACATACATGCAAAACATTCATGCACATGAAAATATAAGATAATAAAGTCTTTTTAAATGTAAGTTTTTATTTTGTCATAAAGGCTTATTTCAACAGCCAAATGACACATTCAAATAAGGGTGTGGAACTATTATTAAAATGCAGTGTCTCTGTGTGTTCTGATGTGACAGCAAGTTGTCCCACCTCCCAGTTTCCTATCATAAGTACAATATAGACCAGATGTTTATGATGCCCCCAAAATATGCATTCTTACAATGGAGAGGCAAAGGCTAACGTGATAACAACAGATGAATTACTAACACCATGACTCAGTACAAACTGTAACATGAAATACATGTATATGAGAAAGAAATTGAGTCACTGGAACATTTCATTTAAAATTCTGTGTATACTTGCTACTTCTTTGTTGGGCACTGACCCCCATTCCTTGGGTAGCTGTTGCCTTGCTTGCTGACCTTGATCAGATGTCCTCCCTATGCTAATTCCCTGGCAGTTTCCTTTCTCCTAAACAGCTTACAGGAGGTTCCTTGTTTGTATATCCTACATATTGGTGTAAACAGCTGGGATACAAGAATGTAAAACATCTGTAGTGCACTTCTGCCCTCCAGGGTACTCCCACTGTGCTGTAAGCCTGTAACTAAGGCCTCTTCCCTCCTTCAATAAATGACATTCTACTGAGATGATGACCTGCTGTCTTGCCTCTGTTTTAATCCTCAGCCCCTTACTTGGACATAGTGAATGGGTAGTAGTGCAGGCACTACACTTCTTATACTGATGAACCAATTATAATAACACTGAAAGTGCACTCCAAGAGAGTAGATGTATGTGAAATACCTAAAAGGAATCTGAAAACTTAACCATTGTCCAAACTAAAATGATAACTAAGTGGGGTTATGGGTAGAGCCTTGAACCTCCATGCACAAGGCCCTGTGCTCCATTAGCAACAATGATAAACAGTGGGAAGGCACATCATCAAGATATGTTTAAAATTTCAGTATAACTACACAAGAGGAGAAAATTCAAGACAGATTTGGACCTGGATGTCTTTGCCTCATACTTATACTGTGACTCTTCCCTTCAGTGTTATTTTCCCAAGTTCACAGGGAAGATTCAAACAGTCATTGTAACAGGGCTCATTCAATGCAGACACAGTTATTGCCTCTGTAGCTCATCAATGTACTCTTAAGTAAGAGTACATTTTACTCCATATGAGATTCATATTGTGTACCTTCCCACATTTGTGTGCTTCTTATATGTCCATTCTAATGATTTCTATGGCTGTGAATCCAGGAAGTTCACCTAAAACAATAATACGTGCAATGTTAGCCTACACTACACATCATGTGAAGTAAGTGAGTTATCACATTGACTTCCTTCTACAATCCTTCAGCACTTCCACAGATGAACTGTATTACCCTGGTGTTACCCACAATCACCCCCAGTAGGAGACTTATATTATGGTAAAAACAAACAGGAACTGGCACAAGGTTAGGAACACTTTGTTCTTTCTCACTCACCTCTTAACTATGCAATAATTCTTGTGCTTTCTCTCTTTGTTCCACAGATGTATTTCTACCCAGAATTCTCATCATCAGACATGAGCACTTACATAGGCCTCTCCATTGCTGGCTCAGCAGCACACTGCAATATCATGTACTTACCTGGATTCTTACCTCTGCAATATGGTGGGCTCAGTGTACAGATCCTGACCTCATAATAACCAGCACTGTGAGAGAGGAAGGGAGCTCAAACTCAAGCCGGAGATAAAGGGTTGTGACTCTGTGACCTCACCTCTCTTCAGGATGACAATTTTCATGTAACCTTTCCTAGTAATGACAGTGTGGCTTTGGGAAACAAAATCATTTATGAAACTTTTTCCAGTTGCTAATTAAAAAGACAATTAAGATTTCTCATGTATATCTCCAATGACACAAAGTGTTTTGAAGAGCTGTGCAGTTTTCCTGATCGCTGAACTGTGACCAGGTCTCCAGTGGAAGTTGCTAAAACTTTGAGATCAGATTCAGGAAAATTTACTTAAATCTCTATGCCTCATTGAATATCGGCTTCTCTGACTTCTTCCCATACAAATAAACTTAGTTATTTTTAAAAGATTTAGAACATTTACTACTTAATGTCCTCTTGAGTATTTCATGTATTCATATGCCTTTTAGTCAAGTCAGTCCCTTTATCTCCTACCATGTCATTTCTTTCCACCCACCACTATTCCCTCCAAATTTCATCTGTTACTAATATCAAATCAAAACAAGCCAAACAAAAACAGACACTTCTTGTACTTCTTGATGTTAGTATGTGCCTAGCAAGGGGCATCTATGGAAGCACAGGTGGCCTCTCAAAGTTCAAATGTAAAGAAATCTGGTACATCCTCTCCTGTGGTCAGATAATTTCCTGTGTCCCATCTGTCTGGGGATAGGGACAAATCTCTCCTACTCATGTCCCCCAAGTAAACACACAGAGGCTTGTATTAATTATAACTGGTTGGCCACTAGCTCAGGCTTATTACTGACTAGCTCTTATACTTATAATAACCCATAATTCTTATCGATATTTAACCAAGTGGCTTGGTACCTTTTCTCAGTTCTGCCTTGTCATCTTGCTTCCTCTGTGTCTGGCCTGTCTTTTTTGAGCTTGCTACCTAAGATGGGACACCGCTCGCAGCCCTTGAGGCAAGGGGTAGGGCTTGGACTTGCCTCTACTTGCCGTCCTTGTGAGGTCACTGCCTGGACCTGATGCCCTGGCTGCCTTCCTGTGCCCAGAAAGGAAGGGGCTTGTTGCCCCCTCCCAGCAGCATTCCCTTTCTCCTGTGAATTCTCCCATAAGCCATCTGGTCTACTCTTAAGGCCAGTTGAAGATGATTCCTTATGGTTTCTCTAGTTAGGTTAGTGATGTGAAATGCTCCTGTCCCTAGCTCTTAACCAGGCCCCACCCCTGCAGAAGGCAACTGCTGACTTTCTCTACCAAGTATGTTTTGTTTATTCTACTTCCAAAACTCTTGAGCCAGAAGTGGGGGGCTTATACTCCCAAACTCTGAGTATCAAGCCTTCCCCCTGTTGAGTTTTCAGTCTCTCGTGCTGTGCCTAGTGGCACCTGGGCTGGGGAGGGCATTGCACTGTCTGGGTTTTATAAATGTCTTACTCAAGTTCAAACCTCCAGCTTGTGAATCAATTGTATCTCTCTGACTTGATAAGCAAGCATTTGGCTTTGGTATGGGAGGGAATTCTGCAATGTGAAACAACATTGGTGTCTCTTTTTTTCCCTCCCATCTTTGTAAATAACTTTTAATGGCCAAACACCAGATTTGTATTTTTTTTATCCTAACTGCCAAAACTATTCTCTTACATCTGGATTCACTTTAACATTTGGGAAAGGAATAAATGCTGTTCCTTAAAAACAAACAAACAAATAGACTAAATATTGTAACTGTAATTTTTGCTTGATAACTGTTCTATTATATGAAATTCTACTATGTTAAAGCTAAAACCTTCCTTTTTGATTAGACAGAAAGGGGGAAGTGCTGTAGAATGTCATTCTATATTCTGTGAATGTGCCTTGTTCTGATTGGTTGATAAAGTGCTGATTGGCCAGTAGCCAAGCAGGAAGTATAGGCGAAATAAGAAGACAAGGAGAATTCTGGGAAGTGGAAGGGCTAAGTCAGGAGTTGCCCATGCACCAGAGATGAATTCTGATCCTACTGCCAGGGGGCCCCCCAAACAGATCAAGCTGCACAACTGTCTCACAATGCAGAAGGCCTACTCCAGTCCCATGTAAGCTCTGCAGCCATTGACCCAACTTTCCTGAGTTCCCTCTAGTTTGTTTTGATCGTCCCTGCATGTTTCCCCATCATGATGCTGATGCACTTGTTTATAGAATCCCTCTTCTCTCTCATTGACTGGAGCTCTGCCTCATGATTGGATGTGGATCTCTGCATCTGCTTCCATCAGTTATTGGAGAAAAGCTCTGTAATTACAGTTAGGGTATTCATCAGTCTGATCTCTGGGGCAAGCCAGTTCAGTTCAGGCACCCCCTCCACTATTGCTAGTAGTCTTGGCTGGGGTCATTCTTGGGGATTCCTGGCAACTTCCCTAGCACCAGAGTTTCTCTCTATCCCCATGTTGTCTCCTTCTATCTTGGTATCTCTTTCATTGCTTTACCCCTCCCTCCTTGTTCCAGTTCAACCATCCCATTCCCAAATGCTCTCATCCCCTATCCCCTACCCTCCATTGACACCCTTAATCCCCAGTTTACTCATGGTGATCTCATCAATTTCCTCTTCCCAGGAATGGTCCATGCATCCCACTATGAGTCTTCCCTGTTAGTTAGCTTCTCTGGAGTTATGGGTGGTTGCCTGATTACCCTTTGCTTTATATCTAGTATAAAGTTATGAGTGGGTACATACCATGTTTGTCCTTCTGAGTCTGGTTTACCACACTCAGGATGATATTTTCTAGTCCTATCCATTTGCCTGCAAATTTCATGATGTCATTGTTTTTCTCTGCTGAGTAGTACTCCGTTATGTATATGTACCACATTTTATGTATCCATTCTTCAGTTGAGAGGCATCTAGGTTGTTTCCAGGTTCTGGCTATTACAAATAATGCTGTTATAAAAATAGTTGAGCATGTGTCCTTGTGGTATGAGTGAGCATTCCTTGGGTATATGCCCAAGAGTGGTATAGCAGGGTCTTGAGGTAGATTGATTTCCAGTTTTCTAAGAAACCATCATACTGATTTCCAAAGTGGTTGTAGCAGTTTGCACTCCCATCAACAGTGTAGGAGTGTTCCCCTTGCTCCACATCCTCTCCAACATAAGGTGTCTGCAATGCTTTTGATCTGACAGGTATGGGATTTCATCTCAGATATTTTTTGATTTGCATCTCCCAGATAATTAAGGATGATGAGCAATTCCTTAAATGTCTTTCAGCCATTTGAAATTTCTTTGAGAATTATTTGTTTAGCTCTATAGCCCACTTTTTAAATGGATTGTTTGTTATTTTGATGTCCAGTTTCTTGAATTCTTTATATATTTTGGAGATCAGCCCTCTGTCAGATGTGGGGCTGGTGAAAATCTTTTCCTATTCTGTAGGCTGTCTTTTTGGCTTATTTACTGTGTCCTTTCCCTTACAGAAGCATCTCAGTTTCAGGAGGTCCAATTTGTTAATTTTTCTTCTCAGTGTCAGAAGAACAACAGCAAAGGAAATTAAAAGTCAATACCCCCGATGATGCTAAAATTCTCAATAAAATACTAGCAAACCAGCACTCGGGAGGCGGAGCCAGGTGGATCTCTGTGAGTTCGAGGCCAGCCTGGTCTACCAAGTGAGTTCCAGGAAAAAGTGCAAAGCTACACAGAGAAACCCTGTCTCGGAAAAAAAAAAAAAAAAAAAAAAACATCAGTTGTTATTATGTGAGATTTGTAGGAGGTGACTGATGTTAATTCTATTTTTATTGATATTGGTGCAGGCTACAGCTGTTGTCATGCAAACTGGGCCTCCTGATGCACAAATTCATATTTATGCAGTGAGAATGTACTACACAAAGTGAAGTGTGAAATCACCAAGCTGTCAAGTTTTCCTGAAAAGAATGAAAGCCACAAGAAGGGCATGTTTATTGAGAGATTTTGCTAGCTCAGATGGGCAAAGAGAAGCCTCTCACAGCTTCAAGTTGAAGAGTAAAATGGGGCTCATACAATATGACTGGATCATGTAGGCTGTTGATACAAAAAGCTAACTAAACTCCCATAATTTTTCCAGCTACCTACTTAACTGTCTGCATTGACCTTATGAGGTGACAGATGAGTAAACAACTTTATACCAAGCAAAACATATCACTTGCATACTCATTATGATATTAAATGATTTTTATTTCTTATCAGCCCTGAACAAAACCTGGATACAAAACAGTAATTATTAATGACAATAAAGGGTCCAAAAGATGGGAAACACATAGAAACAAGGCATTTGATGTTCACCAGCCACCAATTGTGATTATAAAAAAGAGTAATGTAGCCTCTTAAGATGGAGAAGAGAGTGTAAAAAGCCAGAAAGGTAGACACTAGGATCAGAATGTTCCTGTTGGCTCTGGATTCAGGAGAGTTTTTCCTGGAACCACGAGTGCTGTGAATGTGTTGAATTCTCTGCGTGTGTCTGTACAGAATGGCAGTCATGGATGCACTAGTCCAGACCATGAGCACAGAAAAGAAGACTTCAGGGCACACCACAAATGCTGCATGGATTGAATCACCAATTATACCCTCGCTTTCAATGCAGCAGAATCCAAAATCTCATTTTATGGTCATATTTTTACTATTCCTGTTGACAACAGTGTATGCAAAATGAATGAAATGTATGAATATGTACATGATCCAGAGGAGATAAGTGTGGCAGCCAATGTTCTTCTCAACTTTGACTTTATATTCCTTCCAAATGGATTCCTGAGACAAATGGTCAAGGCTTGGAAGACACTCAAGAGGCAAGTGGTGCCAATAGACATACTCCTACCAAATCCTTTTATGTACACTAGGATCTTGCATCCAAACTCATTCAAGAAATTCTTAAATCCCAAAACTGCCATTGTCTGGAGCACTCCTGTAGAAAGAACTATCAAGACATTGGATGCAGTTAGATGCATGAGAATCAAATCTGTGGGCTTAATGTGCATTCTCTGCAGTAAAGGACTAGATAGTAGAAAATTAGAGAGAAATTTCCCATAATTCCAGTTGTAACTTATAATAAGAAAATAAAAATGATTGCCAGATTCCAGAAGTCCATTCTGTCATTCGACACAATTTCCTTTGGAATGTGGACCCATTATTGTTCTGTTCAAATAAATACTGACAAACATTTACAGCCTGCAGTGAAGGAAGAAGCCATTAATCAATGGGACTGATGAGACACTGAAACAGAAAGTCTTTTAAGTTTAGTTGATCAAGGCCAGCCCTGACTGCTTGGAAAGTAATCCTTCTCAAATGTGTCACAGGAGTAGTTACTTTCCATGCATGTTACTGTGTGAACATTTAGTATCTCAGGATATATATAATGGTGGAAGGAGAACCATCAAGTTTCATAGAAAATGAATCATTCAGAATGATATGAAATTGGTCCATGAGAAATAATGAAAAGTGACAGCCCATACAAACAAAAATAAGATAAAAGACATACAGAATATATTGACATTTCCTAGTCATGTTGTAGAAGAAAACTTCAATAATGTCAAAAATTAAATATATCAAATCTTTTTAATTTTTTTTATTTATTATGTATACAGCATGTATGACTGCAGGCCAGAAGAGGGCATCAGATCTCGTTACAGATGGTTGTGTGCCACCATGTGCTTGCTGGGAATTGAACTCAGGACTTCTGGAAGAGCAGTCAGTGCTCTTAACCTCTGAGCCATCTCTCCAGCCCCAATATATCAAATCTTTATGTATGTCTTAAATAAAATAAAAGATATGAATTGAGAAATTTGTAAATACCACTCAAGAACTGGAATAAAATCAGCTAGGAATCTTGCAATCTGAATAAGGTAAAACAAGGTGAGGACAAGATCTGAGACCTAGGAACTACCAGATACACACAGTCTCCTCTTCATCATGCATTGGTACTGTAGAGCACCCTAGGGAATAGCTAATCCAGAGTATAGAAAGTATTCTATTCAGTGAGGTAAGACAGTCCCAGAAAGATCACTAGCATACATTCTGTCTCAATACAGTTTCATTAATTATAGGTTTTAGAAATCTGCGATTATGTGGTGTGAATGAATGTTGAGCCCAGGAAACAAGAACAGAGCCCATAAGAAAGTTAAAAATGTCTCTATGTGAGAGGCTGGTAAAGGAAAGAAAACACACATGACATGAAAACAGAAAGAAAATGATGTGCATGCATCAGATAAGCTGAAATAGAAGCAGAGTGACAATGAGAGGAAACAATGGCTCACCCAAAAATCAAATCTGAAAAACCCTTAAAGAAACCAGCTATGCTTAAGCTAATTATAAACAAAAGAAAATAAAAAATAAATTAAAATGAAAGATAAAAGGAAGAAAATACCAAACGTGATCTATTTGTATATAAACTAAGAACTTATACCTTGCCAATGCTCCTGAATGAACCCACCAACACTTTGTAAAACTCTTTGCATCTGCTTAAGTAGGACAATTATAAGCCTACACACCAAAAACTCCAGTCTAAGAAAAACTTCTATCTCCATTATGATTTCTCTTGCTGTGAAGAGGTACCATGACTACAGCACCTGTTATAAAGAAAAATTTTAGGAGAATTAGTTGGTGAAGTATCGCTTTCTCATGGGATAGAGGTTTCACTGACTTTTTCAGTACAAATTAAATAATTTCTTCAAAAGTGAAGATCTATAACATTTAGTACTTAAATGTTTCTTTGAGTATTTCATAGATGCATGTGAGTTATAGTTCAGCACATGCCCACTATCTCCTTCCAATATCTTTATTATATCCTCCAACCACTATTCTCTTTAAATCTCATGTGTAAAAAATCAAACCAAAACAAAACAAACACTGAGACTACTTACTTACTTTCATATGTGCTGAATTCAGGGAAACCTATGGATGCATTGTTAGTCTCTTAAGGTTTGAATCTGTAGGGAATCTGACAATGTGTCTCTCAGAAACCATCTGTGACCTGTAGCTCTTCAAAAAAAGTGGGACTTCCTAACCTCTTCCACTGTGCTAGGATTTTGTCTAGGTTGATTATGTGCAGGTTTTGTGCATACTGTCCTAACAAGTAAATTCAAATGAGTAAGTGACATGTTATTGCTTACAATACCTTGGAAACATCTGCCACATCTGGTTCTGAAACTCTTTCTATCTCTTCTTCCATAATAATCCCTGAGTCTTTGGAGGAAAAGGTATGATATAGATGTTCCATTTAAAGGAGAAACTTCCAGAGTCTCTTAATCTCATCACTAATAACAATGTGGGCCTATGTGTTAATCATCATGAAGTACAAAAAGAAGCTTCTCTGATGAGCATTGAGAGATATACAAATCTTTAGCTTGAAGAGAAGAGCATAGGAAACAGTTTATTGCAATATTCACTTAGCAGAATAATAGTATTATGTTCTTTGTCAGGGTCTAAGTACTCTTAATCCACAGGCTCTTGTCTCTGATAGTGGTGACAGGCATAGGTTCCATCATGTAAGGTGGGTTTTTACTTCAGTCATAAAATGGTTGGTTACTCCCATGATGTTCACGCAACAATTGAACCAGCCTTGTTTCTGTTATAGCTTTCATGATTCACTCTCGTGTAAAGTTCATGATTACTTTGTACACAATGAAAATATTCTAGTAGGGATGAAGTTTCCAGTTGACTACCAGCTTGATTCCTCATGAACTATGGCTCAAGCACATGATACACTCAGCAACAACTTACCATCTAGGGACCACAGACCCCTAAACATTACAGGATATTGAAATTGTTCTTGGATGCATTCAATTGATTTCTTAACTGTCAATAATCTAATTTCATGATTTTCTAGTACTCAGCAGAAGAATATAGTCACTCAAGTCTGAAAACATCTATTGAAGTAGGAGTAAAAGGAAAAGCATGATATCACAATAAGAAACTACAGTATTAGAATACTTAATATCATTTAGTATAAATCAATTTTATAGTGATGACATGAAAATACTCTGAGAAAAGTGAAAAATGTGGATTTTTTTCATGAAGCACACAATTCAAATTTAAAATGTACTCTCTTTCATTTTTGATATTGAAGTATACTCTAATTAGTTCCCATTCCTCTTTACTGCCTCCAACCCATAATATGTACACAACATGATTTTTTCAACTGCATGTCCTATGTACATTTATATGCTGCTACACACACATACCCATACACATACAAACACAAACACACATGCATATGGACTCACAAGCCCAAACACACACTCAGGAGGACACATGCACACACAAAGACACATAAGTTCTTAAATAAATAAAGACAAATTCCTTTCTCCATACAGTGTTATTTTTAGGTATAAGATTTCAGGGCTGACCAATAGGTATTTGATGACCAATTGGGAAATTATTTCCTGTGGAAGACTACTTCACACAATGTGAGCATATATTGGTTGTCTGAAGCACTTTTTCTATGGATCATGATTCATGAGATTTACCCCTTCCATATTAGCATGTCTATCAATAAAATCTTTGTTCAGGTCTGGTTTAGGAAGCCACTTTTCTAGAAGATACATTCTCACAGCAAACTTCTGGTTTCTCACTTGCAATTTTTAAACCTCTCTTCTACTATGATTCCCAGAACTTAGGTGCAGTTGTAGTGTATACTTGTATGAGACAGTGCTTGCCACCACACAGTGAATTGTTTATGAAGATTTGTTATTTTAATTTCACTATAATGGTCTGCATGTGTTGCAATTCACAATTCTTTGATAAAGGGTGAAACCTATACTTTTGTGTATACAATGATAGACATTTAGAATCTGTTGAGTAATTTTGCTAGTCTAGTAAAGTGACAATAGCAGATTCTTCTCTTATATCTATGAACTCACAAATTCTAGGTTCTAGCACCACACATGATTTCCCTCCACAAAGCAGAAACATTTCCAAATTCCTTTTACACAGCCATTATTAGCCTGAAACCAAAACCAGAAAAACATGAAACAAAAATTATATATATATATGTTCTTCTTAGATTTCTTTTAAACCATTTAGTAGGACAAAGTTATGTTGTTTATAAGAAAATGGATGAAAACAGAATTACATTCAGTGAATAAAACCAGTCATGGATAAACCAATATTATGATTGGTATGATGGCAGATGCCTTGAACCCAAGTATTCAGGAGGAAAGGCTGGCAGATATGTGAGTCCAAGGCCAGCCTGGTCTATGGATTGATTTCTAGACTAGCAAAAGAAATGTAGGGAGACCCAGACTCACATAAAAAGAATGAAACCAAGAAAATAGAAAAGATAAGAAATAAATGAAAAGAAAAACCACTCACATTTATTGTTTTCCTGTTTGTAGTTCATAGGTGTTTTAGCAATACACAAAATTGTGTGTGTGTGTGTGTGTGTGTGTGTGTGTGTGTGTGTGTGTATACATACAATCAAAATTGTCCAGGAGAACATTGCAGACCTAGACAAGGAACAAGAATAGAGCAGTTGAAGAGTTTGAGGGAAATGTCTTGAGTGAAATATAATCTTGTATGAAAAGCTCTACTGTGACATGGATTCTTGTACAATGAACATTTACAAAAACTAAACTAAAGTAAAATAGAATGTTATTTGTTCCCTTATCCTAACAAAACTCCATTTACCTGGGTTTAACTGTCCTTTTCTCATTTTCCTGATGTGACAACTTTTGTCTTCTGTGAGGTGTCATTGACTTTGCCTGGTATAGTTGCCTTGACAGGAATGCATCATAGTTATTTCAGGGTAGAGTCCATGGATCCTGAGGCACTGTGTGCCTTTCAAGTCCTGAGAAACCAAGGTAGTTCCCCAGACTTTGATTCATTCAGGTCACAGTAGTATCTCTGTGTTCCCTGGAAGTCAGTGAAGACTATGGAAATATGGCTGAACATTAATCTTGTATACAACACATAGATTGCAACCATCATTGTATCATGGCAACCTATATAACATTCAGTGTTGTCAAATCTGTAAAAGTCTGATGGCTTGGAAATAGAAGCCACATTTGTTCACAGAGGTTCTTTGAACTTGGTTGCTGGCAGAAGGATTTAAAGAAGGAGACCATCAGTTTATAGACTCTGGAATTCAAGATTGAACTTAAGTGTTCATTCCCTGAAGAGGAATCTCTGGATCCCAGAACTTGGTCCTGGGCAGGAAGAGCATTTCAGGGAGAATTAGAGAAAAGAAGAGATGATAAAACAGGAGAAGCAGAGAACAGGAGTAGAGAGGAGAGATGATGAGAGGTGAGAGACTAGAAAACATGAGAGATAGAAGGAGATGAAAGAGAGGAGAGCAAGAATCAATGACAAGCCAGTGATATTAAGCTCCTCATGTAGGAAAAACAATGACTTTTTATGTAACCAGATTATAGAAGGTACAGTTGTTTTTTACACTCTTCTTTGGTTCCTTTCAATATCTTCTGGATTATTTTAAAATCAAAAATATTAAACTAAATGTCTCTTTGGAAAAGTAATTTAACATTCTCCTTCTGCAACTCTGTGCATTGATTTATTGTTTCCATGGACATGAGGAGCACTGGATACTTGAAGCCCTCCATGCTGTCCCAGCAATTTATGTAAAAACCTGAGTGAGGAAAAGCCACAAAAATGATTTCCAGAAATACCTTATGGCTTTTTTATTTACTTACTGATGTAGCTAGAGTTTTTCTGGTCCTGCCTGGCCCACAGTCAGGACAAATCTCTCTCTTCCGCAAGTCCCACAGCTGCTCAGACCCAACCAAGAAAACATACAGAGACTTATAGTGCTTACAAACTGTGTGGCCACAGTAGGCTTCTTGTTATCTAGTTCTTCTATCTTAAATTAACCCATTTCTATAAATCTATACCTTGCCACATGGGCCATGGCTTACTGGCGTCTTCACATGTTGCTTGTGATGGCAGCACCTGGCAGTGTCTCTCTGCCTCAGCCTTCCACTTCCCAGAATTCTCTTCTCTCCTTGTCCCACCTATACTTCCTGCCTGGCTACTGGCCAATCAGTGTTTTATTTATTAACCAATCAGAGCAACACATTTAACATACAGAACATCCCACAGCATATTGATGCAGCTGCTTTTGTGTAAGTTGATTATAGGTTTGTCTTCCACATAATTCTAAGTCTTTCCCTTCATCTCTTTTGGGTTTACTTATTCAGTGTGGTCCAAACACTTTAATCCACCAGATCTATAAATGCCCATTCTCAATGCTGTGTGATCCTATGTAGCCATAAATTCCACAGTGCAGCACATGCTAAACATTCCCTTTGAGTACATAATAAAATAATGAACATGTTGGGGTCTGAGCTTTGGGTCTCTGTGATTCAAATTTAACATACTTACATACTTACAAAGTAGGTTCTCTTCCAGTTCATTTAAGGCTTTATTCACCATCCTGAAGATTTACATATGAAAGTAAAATGACCCTAAATTGTATAGACTCTATCTTGAGAGACCATTCCCATTTAAATAGACATGGAAATAAATCTATTTTTAAAATAGACACTCTTCTAAAATTTTCTGTTCTCACAAGATAGTAGGTCATAAAACTAACTGCTGTTTCTGCTTTTGTGTTTAAATTTCCTTGCTCTTCCCTGAAAAATGACTGCATCATCTACAAGACATATTTTAAAATAAACATCTGTCTACACATATTCATAAAATACATAATATTGGGAGTTTTGTCTTTAGTCTCACTAATTTGATATGGCTAGCTTCTGAATCTTGGGAATGCTTTCAGCTACGAACCTGGTCCTAATCAGTACAGGTGTCAGTACCTATATAAAAAAAACTCTACTTATTCTAATTCATGGTCATAGTGAACCTCTGAGTGACCATTGACCCATAATAAAAGCAAGCTATGCTATATAGAATTAATCATTTTCATAGTGAATACTGAAATTTGTCTATTCCTAAATTAGAATAACATTCTATCTCCTAAATTGTGACAGAATTGAGGAAAGTTCCATTATTTAATCCAAGTCGTGTTCCTATAGATAAATTTATGCACATGGTGTTTGGCTTCCTGGAAAGATAGTTTGGCTTGATATTCTGTTTGTGTGTGGTGTGGTAATTTTCTATTGGATTATTCAGTAAATTTTGGCAAGACTGGTTCCACATTTCAAACCCATCCACTGCTTCCCTTTTTACCATCACTCACTCTTCCTCAAAATCCATCCATCTGCTCCAGATCCCTTGATTCCCTTTATGTGCTAATACCCAGGAGAGCAGAACTCAGACAATTCTTCATCATATAACTCTGCAGATAAAACCCCTATGGTGATATTTATTTGTGCTGAAATGTGATTTTATTTGTATGTTAATAAATAAAAGTGCCTGGGGGTCAGAGCTAATAGCAAACCATAGCAGAAGTCTGGCAGTGGTAGCACATGCCCTTAATCCTGATCACATGACAGGCAGATCTCTGTGTGTTCAAGGACACCACCAGCATGGAGACACATGCCTTTAATCACAATAGCAACCATAGAAGACCTGGAGGTCTGTATAAAAAGGCAGTGATAAGGAGGTTGGGTTTACAACCAATGAGAAGGCTGAATAGAAAGTCAATAAAATGACAGGCACACAGGAAGTAGGTCTCTTTCTCAGGGGAAGGATGGCAGCAACCTCAGCTCTTAACTACTGCTCTATGACCTCTGGGGCTTTTAACTCTGCATTTGGATCTGTGTTTCTTATTTAATAAAACCATTCAGAATTACATCTACATTTTCCTGAGTTTGGAAGTGTCCTGGCTGTGGTAAACAGTCATCCTTACAGAATCCTTCACTTTGAGTTGGCATGTGGCACTGTGCCTCATAATCAACATTCAATTCAAATTTGTTGCAGCCATGTACCTGAGGCTCCAGAGGTGAGAATGCTAAAACCATTACTTATACTTTAGAAAGAGAGAAAGACAGACAAATGAGAGAGAGAGACAGAGAGAGAGAGAGAGAGAGAGAGAGAGAGAGAGAGAGAGAGAGAGAGAGAGAGAGAGAGGAGCGCGCAGGAATCATGTCTCCCCTTTAAATACGTAAGCCTCTGGGATTCTCAGGCTTGGACGCATGCACCTTGTCCACTGCATCATCACTTTAACTCCCTGATTCAAGAGATCCCAGCAATGGTAAAAGAAAGACTTTGCAGGACTGAGAACATCTGCATCGAATAAGATTATAATCATAGGATATCTGCAACACCACCATTCATCACCTTTAAAATATTCCTTTTTAAATATAAATAATTTTGTTCATCTGGCTGTTCTTTGCTTTATTCCATCCTGTAATGGAAAATTATCCTCAAGTCCTAAAATATTTTGTAGGCCTATATTATGTAATTTTAAAATACTATTACCCAAAGACAGCAATGTAGTCATATAAAGATAAAATTTACATAAAATTGAATTCAATAAAGTTAAAAATAGCCTCAGTATTGGTGAAATTTCCCTACAATTTTCTAGCTACGGTATCATTATTCACACCTTAAAAATGATCACTAATAAACTGGTTGCCTAAAAATATTGCAAATTAAATTATATATACCTAAATATATACAACATATAATATTTCATATTAGACAGTACAAAAATGTGTTCTCTGTCTTTCTGTATGTCCAAGGAAGTTCAGATACTCCTAGTATCTGAACCATGTGTTTATGCTTTATAAATGGAACCACTAGGTGGATGGTCAATGCCAGTGTAGAAAGAGCTGCATGCTTCCCAGCACTTTGTCCCTTTCTTATCATCAGACACTACATTTCAATTTCCAGGCTCTGATGGACTTGCTAATATCAAAAATCAAATGTCAGAATTCAAAGAGTTCTAACATTAGTACTACATACCCTCTTTCTCTTCTTTTTCTTCTTAATTTATTGTGCCTATAAGGTAAGACTTAGCAATAGCATTATACTCTCTGAAAATTCAACTTTAATCAGGACAATATTTAAGGATGGATGAAAATATGAAAAGTTTTAGCAATTCTTTTCTATAAGATCACTACCAATAGAAAAAATGTCAACACAGGGACTACATGTATCACACCAATTAAGAATTCTTATGAGAGACCATCTTAATCAATGACACATCACATATGAGAGATGAATTTATATTCAATAAAAAAGAAATAATTAAAGAAATGCCATGAAAAAAAGAAAAGAAGCAAAAGAAAAAAGAAAAGAAAATCTACAGGTAATTAATGAGTACAGAAGAAGGAGAATTAGTCTTCTCTAGGGATGAATCAATTAATTGTTATTCCTATACCAGTGCAACACCTTAAAAATACATACATTACATATGATCAACTGTAGCTAGAGTTTTCCTGCCTGGCCCACAGTCAGGACAAATCTCTGACACCCGCCAGTCCCACAACCATTCAGACCCGATCAAGTAAACACAGAGACTTATATTGATTACAAACTGTATAGCCGTGGCAGGCTTCTTGTTAACTGTTCTTACAGCTTAAATTAATCCATTTCTATTAATCTATACCTTGCCACGTGGCTTGTGGCTTACCGGTACTTTACATCTTCCTTGTCCTGATGGCGGCTGGCAGTGTCTCCCTCACCCAGCTTCCTGTTCTCTCAATTCTCCTCTCTGTTAGTCCCGCCTATATTTCCTGCCTGGCCACTGACCAATCAGTGATTTATTCATTGACCAATCAGCAACACATTTGACATACAGACCATTCCACAGCACTTCCCCTTTTCTTTTCTTAAAAAGGAAGGTTTTAACCATTACACATCTCCAAAGTCAGCTTGGTATATTTGGGAATTTGGGCGTAGCTTCTCTTACTACTTCCTGCTGGAGGGGGGCACTGTATCTTCTGGGGAAACAAAGAAAATTTTAGGCTCATGGAGTAGTCCGTGAGGCTGTATCATCTGAGCCAGTTGCCTTGAAACGGTTCTGGATGTTGGATCATCTGGGCCATGGTGTCATCGGAGACCTTTCAGGTGGTCTTGGCTGGTCAAACCTGATGTGTCTTAATCTGGAACAAATCCATAGCCTCTGGCTTTCTGTGGAAACAAAAGCAGAGCCTCCTTTCCAAAGCAACATATCCTTATATCCAAATTTTGAAGTCAAGGTACCTTTAAAATATGCATATTGGTTTAACTCAGCTTCCTATACAATCAAATATCTCTCTGTAGCTAAGAATCCCAAAGACAACACAATCCAGATTCTCTGTGTGATATCCATCTTTACATGGCTTATTTTTTATATTAATTTTACTGTCTCTTTAAAGACTTTATTTTTTAAAACTATATATTTGTTTCTATACTGTATATATCACCTTTTTTGTCTCTTTCAAGCCTACGTATATTTTACACACATTTTAAACTATTACATCTGAATCTGTCTTATTGTGAATCTATTGCTTTAAGCTGCAGCAGCTGTGGCTGCTGGCTCCGCCCACCTCAGCTTCCCAACATGGCGGCGGTACTGTAGTTTTCTGCCAGCTCTGGGAGCTATCGTGGGTCTATGCTTTTATCCAAGCAGCGTGTAGCCCAGAAACCTCTTTTTTTTTGTTTTGTACTAGAAAAGGCTAAATCCACCATGCAGCTTAATGTGCCACTTGCAGAGGCCTCATTCCCGCCATACTGCAGGTCGAGCATGCACGCTAGGAACCCACCAGTAGCTCAAACCCGCAGCTGCCACTCATTTGAGAGAGACAATTAGGAAGCTGTTTTTAGCTCTGTTTTAGAATCGTTTTTCTCAGTTTTTAGGTGGAAACTCTTGCCACCACGTTGGACGCCAATTGTAGCTAGAGTTTTCCTGCCTGGCCCACAGTCAGGACAAATCTCTGACACCCGCCAGTCCCACAGCCATTCAGACCCGATCAAGTAAACACAGAGACTTATATTGATTACAAACTGTATAGCCGTGGCAGGCTTCTTGTTAACTGTTCTTATAGCTTAAATTAATCCATTTCTATTAATCTATACCTTGCCATGTGGCTTGTGGCTTCCAGTACTTTACATCTTCCTTGTTCTGATGGCGGCTGGCAGTGTCTCCCTCACCCAGCTTCCTGTTCTCTCAATTCTCCTCTCTGTTAGTCCCGCCTATACTTCCTGCCTGGCCACTGACCAATCAGTGATTTATTCATTGACCAATCAGCAACACATTTGACATACAGACCATTCCACAGCAATCAACACTAAATGGACGTAGCAGATTTATATATATATATATATATATATATATATATATATATGTGTGTGTGTGTGTGTGTGTGTGTGTGTGTGTGTGTGATTAAAGTAAAAGAGTATGGATTTGGGAGGCAGCAGGGGAGACTAAGGAAAGCTGGAGTAGGGAGGTGCAGGAAATAAGATAAATATAGTCCACATATGCAAAATTTTCAATAAAATGGGGTGGCTCTGTGACTATAATGAAAGGTGGGAAGTTACAGAATGAAACATAACAAAATGGAAATGGGAATTCAGTATGATAGAACATAGCAGAGAGGTGGAAACAAGGAGATGGAGTAGGGAAAGAATCAATCAAAATGAAATGTGCACAAAGATCTTATATGGAAAAAGATCATAGTGTTAACTAATTAAAATAAGAAGATATATATTCTAAAAAATAAATCTTGTGCAGACAAAGCAAGCCACTGTACCTCTGTCAAGAATAACACAAATCATAAAGTCAGAACTTAGTATCAAGGCCATTAGTCAAATAGAGGAAGAGTAGAGGATGACCAAGTTTATGTCAAAGAGGCTTAAAGTGTCCTTATATTTTTGCAAATTAGGATACCCTTGGAAGATTTATGATCAGTTTAGAGATTGTGCATCCCTAGTCCTAGGGATAACAGATATCCTTGGAAGAGTGCTATGTGGTTTATAGTAAAATTAATCTGCTATAATTAGATTAAATGTTCAGATAAAAATGGTCAGAAGTGAGGGGGGAAATTGTAAATGATAATTAATAGAAAATATGTACATATTTTTATTTAAATTACTTTTACATATCAGCCACGGATTCCCTTGTTCTCCCCCCTCTTGCCCCCCCTGCCTTCCCCTAGTCCATTGCCCATTCCCATCTCCTCCAGGGCAAAGACTCCCCTGAGGATTGAGTTCAACCTGGTAGATTCAGTCCAGGCCGGTCCAGTCCCCTCCTCCCAGGCTGAGCCACGTGTCCCTGTATAAGCCCCAGGTTCCAAACAGCCAGAACATGCACTGAGGAGAGGTCCTGGTCCCAGTGCCTGGATGCCTCCCAAACAGATCAAGCTAATCAACTGTCTCACTTATCCAAAGGGCCTGATCCAGTTGGGGGCTCTTCAGCTATTGGTTCATAGTTCACATGATTCCATTCATTTGGCTATTTGTCCCTGTGCTTTTTCCAATCTTGGTCACAACAATTCTTGCTCATACAAACCTTCCTCTTTCTTGCCAATTGGACTCCTGGAGCTCCACCTGGGGCCTGGCCATGGATCTCTGCATCCGGTTCCCTCAGTCATTGGATGAGGTTTCTAGCATGACAATTAGGATGTTTGGCCATCCTATCACCAGAGTAGGTTAGTTCAGGCTGTCTCTCAAACATTGCCAGTAATCTGTTGTGGAGGTATTTTTGTGGATTGCTGTGGACCTGTCCAGCACTTTGCTTCTTCCTATTCTCATGTGGTCTTCATTTATCATGGTCTCTTATTCCTTGTTCTCCGTCTCTGTCCTTAATCCAACCCCTGGAGGTATCACGATCCCTGACCTCAAGCTCTACTATAGAGCTACAGTAATAAAAACAGTTTGGTACTGGCATAAAAACTGACATGTGGACCAATGGAATCAAATTGACCACCCTGACATTAATCCACATACCTATGAACATATAATTTTTGACAAAGAAGCCAAAACTATACAATGGAAAAAAGAAAGCATCTTCAACAAATGGTGCTGGCATAACTGGATATCAACGTGTAGAAGGCTGCAAATAGATCCATATCTATCACCGTGCACAAAACTTAAGTCCAAGAGGATCAAAGACTTCAACATAAATCCAGGTACTCCGAACCTGATAGAAGAGAAAGTAGGAAGTAGTCTTGAATGCATTGGCATAGGAGATCACTTCCTAAATATAACACCAGTAGCATAGACACTAAGAGAAACAATCAATCAATGGGACCTCTTGAAACTGAGAAGCTTTTGTAGAGCAAAGGATATGGTCAACAAGGCAAAGCGACAGCCTACAGAATGGGAAAAGTTCTTCACCAAACCCACATCTGACAGAGGACTGATATCCAGAATATATAAAGAACTCAAGAAATTAGACATCAAAATGCCCAACAGTCCAATTAAGAAATGGGCCTAAACAGAGAATTCTCAGCAGAGGAAACTCAAATGGCTGAAAGACATTTAAGGAATTGCTCAACATCACTAATCATCAGGGAAATGCAAATCAAAACGACTCTGAGATACCACCTTACACCCGTCAGAATGGCTAAGATATGTACATATTTAATCAAGTGACTAAAGATAAACATGCAGTGAAGAGAGAGAAACGGACTTGTGTGTTCATTAGAAGTTGGACCTGTGTCAGGTGTCATGGATTTAGAAAATCCAGGAGAAAGAGGAGATTGAATTTGTGTAAAGATTCTTCTCTGCAGGGAATCTGTTATATCAGAAGCTAAGTTCCCTGGCATTTGTATCCCAATATATTGATCAATTTGATAGGAAAAATAGTTTGCTTAATTTTCCTTGAGATTTTAATTACAACATCCTCCTTTCCCATTTTGTGCTCCAAATCATCCCACACACTGCTCCTTCCTTTCTTTCAAATTCATGGCCTACTTTTGTCATTCATTATTGATACATAAATATGCATGAGTTCTTATGCTACTTATAATGGTAAAACTGATCACACTTGAAAGAGAAAATTGGGGCTGGGGATTTAGCTCAGTGGTAGAGCACTTGCCTAGCAAGTGCAAGGCCCTGGGTTCTATCCTCAGCTCAAGAGAGAGAGAGAGAGAGAGAGAGAGAGAGAGAGAGAGAGAGAGAGACTAGCACACTCATGCTGGGCAGTAGTGGAGCATGCCTTTAATCCCAGCACTTAGGAGGCAGAGCCAGGCAGATCTCTGTGATTCCGAGGCCAGCCTGGCCTACCAAGTGAGTTCCAGGAAAAGTGCAAAGAAGCTACACAGGGAAATCCTGTCTCAAAAAACCAAAAAAAAAAAAAAAAAAGAAAAGAAAGAGGAAATTGTCCATTGCAATTTTATGACATGTTATAAGGGGAACTATTGATACACTCAAAGACATAACAATTAATAAAATAATTACAAAGAAAAGTATCTAATGTAAATTTAATATACTATCATTACTTAGATGTGCAATGCAGGGAAGTTAAATTATTTCAGGTATACTTAAGAAAATATTGTGTTCTTCTGTACATTGAGTCTACATCAATAAACTTCAACTGATCAGTGAATAGAGGAACAAGGAACTAAGATAAATAACTCTATATGGGAGATGGAGAGATGGAGCTTTGGTTAAGAGCACTTGTTCATCCCTAGCACCCAGGTTTCATTCACAGCTTCCACATAATGTCTCATAACCACCTGTGACTCGAGTTGCAGGGAATGAAAACCATCTTCTAGTTTCCATGAAAACTGGAGTGCAAATGGTACATGTATATAATACAAGCACTTGCATGTACACATAAAATAAAACATATTTTTAAAGAATTATTTGTGTATATGAGGAAGATGCTCTTCAGATCTTCACTAATGAGCTATTGGTAGTTGATAGCTGCTGTGGGAGAGGAAATCATTTCTGTTGGACGTTGTAGTCACTGGCAGGCTTCCCTAATTCAGTAGACAATTCTACACATAATTATATATAATACATATAGTATGTGGTATGTGTACATATGACTATTTAAGTGTGTGCTATGTATACAAACAAAATTATACAGGAATGTTTTTATCAACAGAAAGGATAATGTTGTTTACTTTAATTCTTGAGCAAATAGAATCCTATTCAAAAAGTTCTTTCTTACTCTTTATTATGTACATTCCTGCCTATGTTTTCTTCTGCAAATTTTAGTGTTTCCAGTTTCAGATTTAGGTCTTTGATCCATTTGAAATTAGATGTTTTGCAAAATGATAGCTACAGCTTCCATTACATCCTTTTGCATGTAGAAATTCAGTTTTCTCAGCACCATTTATTGAAGATGTTTTCTTTTCTCCAGTGAATGTTTTGTGCATATTGTTTAATATTAAATGGCTGAAGTTACACATTCTCTTGTTTGGGTCATTAATTTTGTTCCATTTGTCTACATGTGTATATTAAACCATGTTTATATAGTCTTTGTAATATTCCTTAGTATCTGGAATGGTAATCCCTGTACTAATGTCCTTTTGCTCAGGATAGTTTTTGCTACCTATGTCTGTCATTGTTCCACATGAATTTTAGTTGTTGTATTTTTCTAATTCTTTGAAGAATAAGAAGAGAATTTTTATTGGGATTATATTCAATGTATGAAAATCTTTTGATAATCTGGACAGATCATAGTGAAGAGTACATCGCCTCTGTACATTTGGACAGTCAGTTGGGGAGATTTCAGCATAATATAGCACTCCTCTGATGTTAGATCTTTTTTATTATAGCATATTAATTCCACAAAATATCAAGTCTCATCATGTTCAGCCCATTCCATGTAAAGTCTCAGACAATATAATCAAAAGTTCAAAATTAAATATATCAAAGCCTTCAAGACCCCTAGGTATTTTGACAGCAATTACTGTGTGTAAAATTGGGTGTGTATGTGCCCTGGAAACAGAGAAAATTACTTTTGTGGAATATTCTCTCTGGGTTATGGTTTGTGATTTGTACTGTAGGTCAATATCTAGGATCAGAAAAGGGTCCAGAGGCTTCCCAGGATTATTGTAAAAGCACTGTCTGTATCCACCATCTTTCTACCACTGTGGCTTTCAGAAATCCACTACATATCACTGTACATCACTGGTCCTTATTGCATCTTTTTCTGTTCTGCAAACTCTTTGAGTGACTGCTTTTACTTGTTGAAGCTCCTTAGGATTGACCTTCCTAGCCTTGAGTCCCTTGTCAAATATCTGTGTCTTCCACCCTTCTTTTCTCTGTCTTCTCCAAACCCAAATATCTTAGACAATCCCCTATGTCCTCTGTACTCCACTCCAAAAGCTTTGCTGCTCAAGTTTCAGGAATTATCATAATCTCTGGGACACTAATATATACTCATGGCACCTAAATGTGAGGGTTTTAACTGCTGTGTGAGGAAGTGAGTGCAAAAGGGTTTCATGAAGTTACCCAGGAAACTGATTCCAAGGCCAGCATTAGGGTGCAGATCTAGTTTAAAGTGGCCATTCACTGGCATATATACATATATTATCCAATCAGCTAAAGGCATATTGTATTGTGATCCAACAAGTCCAAAGGGCATGGAACCCACTTTGTTTTAGGTTGTAAATGGGGCCACGTGTCCTGGCAGTGTGTCTGTTGACAAATGGCAGGAATCAGGCAACACCCTGGATTTTGGTGACATTCTGAGGGTCTCCTGTTAGCCAGGACTCCATTATTTGTCTTCAAGTGTGCTAGACACATAGGTTTCCTCAAATAGCAGCAGGAGTCCTTTGCATTTCTCATGTTCCATGTCCTTTAGATACACCACGTGGACAGATACTGTTCCCTCACCTATAGTCTTTGTAATTTTCTTTGTGGAAGAACAACACATGTTCACAATTCTCTTGCCCTCCCCAGTTCCCTTTGGAAGTAATATGCTAAAAAATTCTTAAATTTATAATTTATCATTATATGGATGATATTTAACTAGCTGACTCAAATGCAGATTCATTAGAAAAGATGCTTTAAGAAGTAAATAAAATTTTGCCTTGTTGGAGATTGCAAATTAATCCTGAAAAGATACAAAGAGGAGATTCTATTAATTATTTAGGATATAAAATATGTCTACAAAAAATTAGACCTCAAAAGGTGCAAATTGGGAAAGATCAATTATGGACACTTAATGACTTTCAAAAGTATTCCGAGATGTTTCTCATCTTCTAACTATTGCTGGGGTTAAAAATGATGAACTGAATAATTTGTTCAAAACCTTAGAAGGTGACAAGGACTTAAATAAACCAAGAGAATTATTTGAAGCTGAGAGAGAATTGGCCTTGGTAGAAAAGAAAGTACAGGAAGTGCATGTGGACCATATGGATCCAAAGCTCAATTACATTTTGGTTATTTTACCGTCTAGGCATTCTCCTACAGGAATTTTAATGCAGGGTTAGATATTATATTGGAATGCATATTTCTATAAAATCAACAAAGTAAAAAATTAAAAACTCATGTGTAAAAGATCTCTGACTTGTTTAAAAGGAAAATTGAGACTTCGCCAATTAGCAGGAATAGACCCAGCAGAAATTGTCATACCTTTAACTAGTGAGGATATTGAAAACCTATGGGAAGAAAGTGAACCTTTTCAAAGAGCTTGCAATAAGTTTTGGGAGAGTTTAACAGCATATATCCCAAAATGGATAGACTTGAACGTATAAAGAGAGCTGATTGGATTTAGCCTCGCATTATACAGGAAACACCCATATCTGGAGTTCCTATATTTTATACAGATGCAAACAATTATGGAAAGGCAGGTTACAAGTCAGGAAATTTAAGTAAAGTGGTTCAAAGTCCTTATAATTCAGTTCAAAAATCAAAATTGTATGCAATTCTGTTGTTATTATTGGATTATTCAGAACCTCTCAACATAGTTATTTACTCTTATTACACTGAAAGGGTAATATTATATATTGAGACTTCAGAATTTATCCCTGATGAGTCAGAATTAACTTCACTATTTATTCAGTAACAAGATATAATCAGGAATAGGAAGCATCCCTAATATATTTGATCCCATCCTGGTCTGTCAGGACCTTTAGCACAAGATAATGATGAGATTGATAAATTATTGATAGGAAATATGCTGGAGGCCTCAGAATTTCAAAAAAAAATATGTCAACAGTAAAGGTTTTAAAAAGGATGTTTCCATAACCTGGCAACAAGTCAAGGAAAGTGTAAGGAAATGTCCGACTTCTTTTCACAATCAGACTCAATTACCAACAGGATGTAAGCCAAGTGGTACTCAGAGGAATGAAATCTGGCAGATGGATGTGTTTTAATTGCAAAATTGGAAAATTGAAATATGTACACCATACCATTGATATTTCTTCAGGATTTCAATGGGCAACTGCTTTGAGTTCTGAAAAAGCTGATTCTGCAATCATGCATTTGCACTTCCTAGAAGTTATGGCCATCATGGGGATATCTGCACAAATTAAAACTGACAATGCTCCAGTATATGTCTCTGGTAAAATGAAATAGTTTTTTGCTTATTACAATATAAACAATATTACAGGTATACCACATTATCCTACAGGCCAAGCAGTTATAGAACGTTCAAACAGAACTCTAAAGGATATGCTAAATAAACCGAAATGGGTAACAAAACAGCCTAGAAATAGATTATATAATGCTCTATTAAATTTGAATTTTCTCAATGATAATGAGAAAGGAACAACAGCTGCAGAGAGACATTGGATAATAGAAAAAAACTACAAAATTAAATCAGTCAATATACTTTAAAGATGTGTTGACCTCAGAATGGAAACTAGGATATGTGTTATGTTGGGGATGAGGTTTTGCTTTTGTTTCTATGGGAGAAGATAAGCTGTGGATACCATCAAAATTGATAAAGGTGTGATTTGAATAAGAGAGACCACTTAATTAAAAAAGGTGATAGTTCATCAACCAGCATGACCATCCAATTTAAACTAACTGATACCACTAACAAATACTTTTCATTTAATCAGATATAACTTGCCAAAAGGGAACCTCCCCAAAGTTAGTCTTGGGGAAAGGTTATTGTTTTTGTCTTTCAGAAGATTGAAGGCTAAGGAATCTGAAGAACACTGTGCAAATGAGATGTCTGAAGAAAAAGGATAAATCATCTAGAAAAAAAGTCCCAAGAAAAAGAGTAAATTGGCCTATTGTTGTAGCACATATAAAATTTCATAAGTCTTCCTAAACGTTTCTTTCTGCTCTTCTCTACAGACACTTAACACAAATGGTCTTTTTGTAGTCCCATTTCAATTAAAAAGTAAAGTTGGCTTTGGAGTTGGAGAATGGCTCTCTCCTTCTTTAAACCCAAGCATGCTGTTAAAAAGAAAATGCAAAATCTCTGTATCATGCCAGAAGAAAGAGCTATTTTCTGATATGGGACAGAAGAAAACAAAAAAATTAAGGGGCTGTTCTATTGCCACTAATCTCAATTCTTTGATTCTATTTTGATTCTTTAAACTTTTCTTAAGGTATAAATTTTATATCAAAATTTAGAAGATTAATATATATACACATATATTTTTAAACTTTAATTATGATATTAATGGTTGTATAGAGTACTAAATCTAGAAAAGGCTTCAATTAGTTGCTTATACATGTTTTTGTGTTCGAGTCTCTATCAGTTTTCTGCAGGGAATCATGACCAGGCCTAACAGCCAACTTTAAGTCTCCATGAAGATGATGGGGCCCCACAACAAGGATTCCATGTGGACAATAATAATACCACTATGCTGTCAAACATCACCCAAAGATCATCTTTGTACTACAAACTGTTCAGAACAATTTTGAGATGATCAACTGAGATGATCCAGTTTCACAGACTATTTGAACAAGGACTTGAGATATTCCCTGAACTTTGGCATTATGTAGAAACTGGACAACATATGATACAGCTAGCTTTCCTAGGACTTGACAATTAACCCAAATTTTGTCTTTTCAGAATCCCCTAAAGATGCCTTTGCTCACAAACAGCAGGAAGAAATTTTAAGAACATCTTAAGTGTTCGTTCTTATTAATAAAATCAAACCTGAGCCAGGTATTGAGGTGAACTGGAAGATCAGAGAACCAGAACAAGCCACAGCTACCTCACTTGCCGGATCCTTAGCTAGTCTTGTTTCCTCAGACTGGAGGCCTCTGAGTCCTCATCCAGAATGGGTCTCAACTGACCTGCTGCTCAAAAGTCTGAATGCTTAACCAGACAAATGCTTCTAGTTTCTGGTCCTCACGCCTTATATACCTTTCTGCTTTCTACCACCACTCCCTGGGATTAAAGGTTTGCTTTCTGGGATTAAAGGCATGATGAGTCACCATGCCTGTCTGTATCCTTGAACGCATGGATTTCTGCCTCTGGAATGCTAAGATTAAAGGCGTGTGCTACCACTGTCTATCCTTTATGGATAGACATATCCTGCTCTGTCTCTGACCCCATATAAGTTTATTAGGGTGCACAATATTTTGGGGAACAAAATACCACCACACATGACACCTATATTCCCAAAAGGATGGTATGGGGCAGGTGGTTTTTGGTCTTCCAGTGGGGGTTTTGGGTTTGGGATAGTTGTTACTGTTTAGGAGTTTTGGTTACAAGTTGTATTTGTTAATGGTTAAGAAAAGAGCTAAACAGAGGAGATTAGATTTAAGGTTCTTATTTGAAAAAAAAGATACAGAAATGATAGAATAAAGGGTAGATTATTGAATCTACTCTGAAAAGAAAAAAGAGAGGATATAGATATGATACAGATAAAAAGGTAGATTAATGAGTCTACCTTTAAAAGGCAATTACTAGTTTTAATATTTTACATTGGATTGCATTTTTATATATTGTATACAAATTACATATATTGAGATTGATATTGTTAGAAAATGCTATATGTATATTTCTAATCTTGTTCAAGATATTGTACTTATACAGTTTATTTAACAATGCAATGCAATTCGCTAATCCTTGAACAATATTAGTACCAACTATTAGGATACAAAGAAAATAAAGTTAGCAGTTAGACATTACAATTAAACTTGTAGTCATATAAGGTATGTTTCCAAGGTCGAGCAGATATATTTTAGATAGACAGGTCATCTTCAAACCCTTCAGAAATCTTCAGAATATGGCATTTAAAATGTCTTAATAACGTAGATTTTTCTCTTTTTTTATGAGTATGAGACATGTCAGCTCCTGGCAACACCAATCTACTTCAGAGAAGATATGAGTATTGAAGAAACTGCATATGGAGTTAAATTTCATTGTGTCAAATTAGCCATTGTACAACAAAGTGCCCTTGAATTGACTGTTGACAGTATGCTAACCAAAATGGATAGACAGGACACAATACAAAGGACTACTGATCCTTACCAAAACAAGTTTGGTTGCAGCTTTAGCAAGAGGTGTCCTCTGAGGCCAAGACAACATGGCACTATCACTAAAGTGGCTTTGCAATCCAGAAAAGGTACAGTGCCCCTTTTTTCAAAGGCAACTGAACAGGTAGTGGACTAGTGGCCTCTGGTGTGCAGTGGAACAGAAGCTGAAACAGTTAATCTTGAAAGAATAACTAAGCAGAAGGAGTCTAACCTCTCAATGGTAGACTGGCATTGATTAAAAGAGATGAAGCCACCCACAAGCAGAGAAGAGTGGGATGCAAAGAAGAATATGATGCCAAGATGAAGCCACCCACAAGCCAAGAAGAATGGACAGCTGAATTCCAAAAACACCAACAATTTCCAGAATTTAAAATCCTGAATCATGACAGGACAATGGTGGAATTCAGATTTATCTGTTACATGGAAGACTCACACTGAATGTGAGATTGAGCTGTAGGCCTTGTGTACATCCTACTTCACAAATGAGTCTGTCAGATATGCTAAGCCTGTAGGCTGAAGATGATGGCCCAATGGTGCAGAGAAACCTTGGGTGACTGTCCAGGCAGCTGGCTGTTTCTGTCAACTCACATTTTTTGGAAGCCACTTGTTTACAATTCCTTTTTTATTAGGTAATATTATTTCCTTCTTGGGTCTCTGAGGGAGTGGAAGATTACATAGTTATAGTTCTAGATTTCCTTCTTAAAATTTTTAGAAAAGAAACCCACTAAAGAGATGTAAAGTGTATAAATTTGAAAGACATTATAAGGTAGTTCTCTGTTAGTAATATGTTAGAATAGAAAGTGAATCAGGTACTTTTTGGACTTACCAAATAAAATAGATAATTGAATATTTTCTCTGAGTTTGTCAAATGCAAATGGACTAGATATTGTTGATGTATTTATTGCTTGTATATATTGTATATAGTTATTGTTCTTATTGTATATAGTTTTTCTTATATTAGTAACAACATTTTTAATATTTTTTTAAATTTTTATTAGAAAAAAGGGGAAAATTGGTGATATTTCATTTGTGCTGAAATGTGGTGATATTTTATTTGCATGTTAATAAATAAAGTTTGTGTGGAGATCAGAGGACATAGATAGTCAGCCATAAACAAAAGTCAGGCAGTGGTAACACACGCCCTTAATCTGATGACATGGCAGGCAGAGTCTCTGTGTGTTCAAGGACACAGCCAAGCGTGGTGACACACGCCTTTAATACCAGTACCAAGCATAGAGACCTGGAGGTCTGTATAGTCAGGCAGTGATGAGAAAGTGAGTTGGCTGGGCTAAGAGCCAATGAGAAGGCAGAACAGCAAGACAATAAAGGCACAGGTTAGACAGGAAGAAGCTGGTTCTCTGGGGAAGCTATGGTGGTGTGGTAAGCTAAGGTTAGCTGGTGGCTATTGGTATTTCTCTGATCTCTAAGGCTTTGCCCCTGTATTTGACTCTGTGTTTTCTATTTAATAAGACTCTTTAGAAATTCATACACATTTACATGAATAAAATTTAATTTGTAATATATTTATACAACTACACTGAATTAGTGATAATTTTCTAGGTGTAAATAATGATAACTTATAAAAAATTACGCATATGTTCTCATGACTTTAATTCTGATATTGAGGACTTTTATGTTTATTGAATTCAAGTTTTAGGTAAAGATGTTTTAAAGTTTTATATGATCAGTATTGACAGTATCTATAATTTTATTTTATACCTACATTATATAGGCCATAAAGTTTCAATAGGATGGTTTGCAAACACAGATGTGCTTTTTATTTTTTTTTTTTCATTTTTCTACTCACTCCACATAACACCCATAGATCCTCCCTCCTCCCTCTTCCCACCCCCAGCCCTCTCTCCCAAGCCACTCCACATCCCCACATCCCCCAAATCAAGGTCTCCCATGGGGAGTCAGCAGAGCCCGGCACACTGAGCCTAGGCAGGTCCAAGCCCCTTCCCACTGCACCAAGGCTGTGCAAGGCATCACACCACAGGCACCAGGATCACAGAATCCTGCCCATGCACCAGGGACAGATCCCGAGTCCCCTGTTTGGGTGCCCCCCAAACAGTTCAAGCCAAACAACTGTCTTCTGTATCCAGAGGGCCTAGTCCAGTCCCATGGGGATGCCACAGCCACTAGTCCACAGTATCATCTTGAGTGAGGTAACCCAGACTCAGAAGAACAAACATAATATGTACTCACTCATAAGTAGATACTAGATGTGAGGAAAGGGATGGCCAGACTGCAATCTACAATTCCAGAGAGACTAGCTAACAGGGAAAGACGCTAGGAGGGACACATGGATGACCCTGTGAAGGAGAAGTGGATGAGGTCTCCATGAGCAGACTGGGTGTGGGGGCTTGGCAGAGGGCAAGGAGTGGGGATGAGAACTTAGGGAAATGGGAGGATCAAGCTGGAGCAGGGACAGAGTGAGAGGGCAGGGAGGAAGATACCGTGATAGATGAGGACATCATGGGAATAGGAAGAAGCAGGATGCTGGGGAGGCTCTCAGGAATCCACAAGGATGACCCACCTTGGTCTGCTGGCAGTGGTCCAGAGGGTGCCTGGACTGGTCTACTCTGGTGACTGGTCTAGCAAATAACCTAGCTGTCATCATAGAGCCTTTGTCCAGTGACTGATGGAGGCAGATGCCAGGTTTCCAGGCTGAGCTCTGGGAATCCAATTGTTGAGAGAGAGGAGGGATTCTGCAGGAGGGACGTTGAGATCAGATGCGTTTTTTTTTATAGGAACAAAGAATAGAACAGTCATATTAACAAAATTCATTTTTATATTCAAAAACGTATTATTGAAGTAGATTGGTGCTGTCAGGAACAGACATGTGTCATAGTTATAAAAAAGAATCTATGTTATTAAAACACATTAAATGACATAATCAGTAGATCTATGAAGTATTTGAAGATGACCTGTGTATCTAAAATACATCTGCTTCACCTTGAAAGCATACCTAACATGGTTCAGTTTGTAAAGATGCCTCCCTCTAACCCTTGTAATTCTAGAGGTTTACATGATTGAATGGGACATGACTCCTGTGAGTTGTTACCTAAATCTCTTTCTCTGTCCTAGAGGTATATTAGAATGTGATCTACAGACATGGCTATGCTATCCCAGACAGCAATGGAAATGCTCTGAACTCAGCCTTGTTTTGCTGTTTTATTATGGATAAATTCTGAGATCAGGGCAAGGGCTATAGACTTAAGTGTTAAAAACATGACTGGAGCTAACTTCATGGTTCTTCTCCATGAAGTTATCCCTCAGACAGTGCTGCATTTTTTGGATGTATATTCTATATAGCATTGTATGTTAATTTGTTTTTATTTCTATAGAGTGGCCAGAAGAGTTTGCTCCACAACCCTCTTAAGTTTCTTCCAGTCTGGCATGATCATGCCAAGGAATGCCAAGTACAAATATTTTAAAGCCAGATCCCCCAGATCATTCATTCTTCTGCCATTGATAGACATCTAGGATGGAAGGAACTGCACTGGATTTAGAGATTTCCTATGCTGTGGGTGTCCAAACCTACAAATCTAATCTAAACCTTATATGTAACCTTATTGGACTCCTCTGATAGCATGAGTTTGGGACTCATGATGCGGGCCAGTGGTTGTATGATGCTTATCTTGCTGAAGCATAATCAGAGGTTCCTACACATGTGTTGTGTCTGTGTCCTAAGTCATCTCATGCCAGAGCCACCCAAATCATCCTTGTCCTGGTGAACAGTTTTGTGCTCTTTTATACAATATCTAGTATCTTAACCATGTGTTTAAACTTGGAGATGGAATCACTAGGTGGCTTGTCAATGCCAGTGCATAAACAGCTCCATGCTTTCCAGCATTGTGTCCTTTTCTGCTCATCAGGCCCTACATCTCAATTTCTGTGCTCTACTGCACTTACTAATATCAAACGACACATTACAATTCAGAGAGTTCAAATATTGACATTTCCTGCCCTCTTTCTATTTTTTTGTTGTAACATTTTATCTTTCCTGTAATCAAACACTTACTGAAACTTCATATCTCCTAAGGACAATATCTAAAGATGTATGTAAAAATTAAAACAATTACCATTTCTTTCAATGGGATCATAATTAATACATATATATATATATATTATATATCATAGCAATTAAGAGCATTAGGAGTATGTATTATAATCAATGATACATTGTGTGTGTGTGTGTGTGTGTGTGTGTGTGCATGTGTGTGAATTATATTGAATTGTGGAGACAAAAATAAAAGAACAAATTTGAAGCAAATTGGATTTAGATTAGAAAAAAAAAACAGCATATGTTTACTCTCATGAACATGCTGGCCTATAATTGTTATATATGGATTTAAATGTGGGAGTAAATAAAGGAAATGAGAAGGTAGTTAGAAAGGGCCTGTATGTTCTGTTTCTTTGTTAAAAGAGAGGATATAATCTCTCAGCATATGTACTGGTACTGGAACTTCACATTTATACTCCTTGAAAGTTGTTCCTGGAGATTTAGTTGTAGTGCATGTGTTATAGATGCATCAAATTGTGGCTCAGCACTGTATAGAGAGTTGTTCTTTGCATTTTGATTAGTTGTGGACTTCTGTAATGATGTCTACTTACTATCAATGGAAGCATCTTTGCTGATAAGGGCAGAGACCTACTCTTACCTCTGAGTATCAGAATAAGTACATAGAATACAATTTTAAATTATATTGGTGTAGGAATTTAGAAATTGTAAGTTTTCTTCTTGGTTAATGGCCTCCTCAGCCATTAAACTATGGAGCTAAGTTAACAGTATCAGACATGAATTCTCTCCTCTTGAGACAACCTTAAGTATATTCTTAAAATTTAAAGAATATGGTTTTGTAAACAAGGCTTGAACAGTGGCAGCACCATTTGACATGCCAACATGCATGGGGAATCTGACAATTCTCCACCTCTTGATGGAAAGCTACAAGTAATTAGTGAGTGCACATAATGGGAAAATCAGTCTTCCCTAGGGGTTGGTCAGCCCTGAAATAATATACATTTAGTCAACACTACATGAATTTAGGAGTGTATAAATATGTATATAATGGTAATTATAAAAATAAATATGTATAATATATTTTTTCATATATTTACATTTTATATAATTCAAAATATAGCATTACATATGCCTAATTTTATATATATGCAAAGTAAAAAGACTATGAATTTGAAAGACAGCTGGCACCCTTCTAATGGTAGATCTTTATTATAGCACATTAATTATGCAAAGCAATTAGTATCATTATGTATGATCACTTCCAAGGACTGGCTCAGACATTAAAACACAAAGTTCTAAATTCAGAATCTATAAAACTCCTAGGCATATTGACAGTGGTTACTGTGTCTAAATCTGGGCATGGATGTAACCTGGATTCACTTTAAACATTATTAGCTTCATGTGCTTTCTGATGCATGGTGAATGCTTTGGACTATAGACTAAATCTAGGATTGGAAAAGGGTTCAGAGGCTTTAGAAGGTCATTGTGAAAGCATTATGTATATCCAGCATCTTTCTACCACTGTGATTTTCACCAATCCAATACACCTCATCATACCCAACTAGTGTCTATTGATTCCCATTTCCCATCTGGAAACTCTTCAAGTGACTCTGTGTTTGTATTGGCTTAAGCTCCATAGCAGTGACCTCCCAAGCCACTAGTCCATTGTCAATCATCTTTGACTCCATCCTCCTGTTCTTTTACTCCTCTCAATCAGAATGTCTTACACTAGACACTACTCCAAATGCTTTGTCCCTTGTGTTTTAGGCATTTTCAAATCCTCTATGACACTAATAAATACTATTCACACCTAGAGTCTTTGTCATTTCTTGGAGCACTTTTATGTAACTCAGATACACAATTGTCCTATATTCCCTAGTTCCCTTCAGTTTTTGTGCCCATTTAACTTCCCTCATCATATCTTTATCGTTCACCCATCCTATTCCTTTTATTGATAAGGCTCAAAGAAAATGCTTTCCAATGACTTGGATTTTATGGGATGTACCCCAACAATGGCACTATTTAGAAAAATTGATTGTGGACCTTTTTCCAGGTTAAACATAACTCGAGGTGGTTAGTAAGCATATAACTCCTGTGTATAATATTCTTGGTTCCTAACCCTTGACTGTAGGTTTATAGTATGCAACCTTTATTATGCTGAGGTATTATCCTTGTATCTCTTGACACTCCGTGGCATTTATGATGAAAGAATGCTGAATTTTATTAAAAGTATTTCTGACTTTAGGGCTGGAAAAGTGGAGGTTTCCATCAAATCCATCCCTTCAGATAACAGACAACACCATGGGAGAGGAAGCAGAAAGAGCACAAGAGCCAGAGGGGATGGAAGACAACAGGACAACAAGGCCCTTTGAATCAACCGAGAAAGATCCTATGGACTCACTAAGACTGAAGCCAAAAGCACAGGGAATGCATGGGTCTTGATCTAGTCCTCTGCCTATATTGTAGCTTTCCATTTAGTAATTTTATGGGCCTCCTGAGTATATGAATGAGTGGGTTTGTTTTGTCCAAACATGATTGGATTTATTTTATCTCATTATATTTTTATTGTCATGTTATTGTTATGTATCAAAAGACTGTATTTCTAATGACAGAAAGGAAGTGGATTTGATTGGGAGGGAAGGTGGAGAGGAACTGGGAGAGGTAGAGGGAGGAGAAGTTGTAATCCGGATATATTGCATAAGAAATAAAACTGGTTTCAATAAAACAGAAAAAAGAAAGGATATTTTGTGGCATCTGATAAGTCATGTATGTGGTTTCTGACTTTTAGTCCATCTGTGTGATGCATTGCAGATGATACTGCTGATTTTGCTTAAGCCATCCCTATATCTTTGGATAAGTTGTGATACCATTTTATTTTAAACTAAAATCACTGTATTGCAATGAACTCACAAATAAAAGCATTAAAAATCTACAGTAAAATAGCCACTCAAATGAACACTTGCCCAGACCCAATTTCAGTATCTTTCAATTTAGTTCTATACAGTTAGAATAGCTATGTTGTAGCCATAGAGCTTTGCTTAGGGTATTACACTGTCACTAACAAATATATTTTTATGCCCTTATTCACTGCAGAATAAGAAATTGGCAGAGTTGAAGATAGAAAAATAACTAACTTGATATACTCTCACACAAATAACTTACTGCTACTTTGTCTAACATTACCTTTTTGGATCTCCTTTCTAGGTGTTATAATAAAGTTAAACGTATCTACTTACATATAAACATTTGAAACTTATAGGATAGGATCTGCATACAAAGGAGAGGATTTGATTTTTCTTTCTTTCTGAGTTGGTGGTACATGTTTTAATGATATTCATTATAAGTCCATCAACTTTCCTACACTTTTTGTGATTTCTTCTATCACTGTATTTGAACAATAGTCCATTTTATGTATGAAAACAAATCTGATACAGATTTATATGTTTATGGATATAAAGCTGGGCTCCCTTTCCTTGACATAATAAAGAGAGCAGCAATAAAAGTGGATTTGGATATATCTCTGTGGAAGTATATAGGGTTCTCTGGTTATAGGCCCAGGAGTCAAATAGCTGTGTCAAATAGAAGTTCTTTTTCAGTTTTCTTAGAAGTCTCCAAACTGATTTCCACAATTTCACTACAAATTGGCTTCCAAACTATTGATTAATCCAGCACTGCAGTGATTCCAAACTAAATATTAAGAAAGGATATTTACAGACTAATCTCCCTGATGAACACAGATGAAAAAATCTAAAACATGTTGACATATAAAATTCAAGATAACATTAAAAACATCATTCATTTTCATTGATTATATTTTTTCACTAAGTGGTAAGGTAAGATGCTCTTTCTCAGACCTTGTTGAGGACTGTTTCTACAAGCTTTGCAAACCAACCTGATTGTCTCTAGTGCAGGATACTTGAGAAGTTAAAGCTGAAGAACTTTTCTGGTACTGGTGCAGCCTAGAGCTGTTGTGAATGGACCAGCCATGGTTTCAGTTTTCTTTGCCACTAGACTGTAGGACCCATAAGCTGTTTGCGAAAATCTAAACACTCGGGGTGCCCTAGAGAATGAGAGTGGGAAGAAAGCCACCTTTATTGAGAGCATTTTGCTAGCTCCTTTGTACATCAGCAGGACAAAGGGAAGCCTAGCAAGGATAAGTTGAAAAGTGAGATAGTCCTCTTACAATGGGATAAACTCATGTAGGCTTCTAATTAAACCAGCTGACAAAACTCCCAATTTATCATTTTGGTCAATTGTTAAAGGACAAGACACCAACTCCTTCACTTTCTGTACTGACATTGTGAGGGAGATGGTAGAGCAAACACCTGGATACAACCAAAAAAAACCAAATCATTTACATATTTAAAATAAGAATTAGAGATTTTATTCCTTATCCAGATCAAACTGAGTCTAGGAACCACAGAGTACTGATTTATAAGAACAAATGGTGCAAAACAGGGAAAACCCAGAGAAGTGAGGCAGTTGATGTTCACCAGCCACGAATTGTGATTATACAAAAGAGCAACACAGCCTTGTAAGATGGAGGAGAGAGTATAAAAAGCCAGAAATGTAGACACCAGGGCCAGGATGTTCTGGGTGGCTTTGGACTCAAAACAGATTCTGCTGGAACCACGAGTGCTACGGATGTGTTGAATTCTCTGCTTGTGTCTGTACAGAATGAGAATCATGGAGCCACTAGACCAGACCATGAGCAAAGAAAGGAAGATTTCAGGACACACCACCAGTGCTGAATAGAGTAAGTCATTGATTTCATCCCTCCCTTCAGTGGAACAGTATCCAAAATCTCGTTTTCTTGTTACATTTTTACTATTCCTTTCAAAAAGTGTATACACAAAGAAAATGACATTTATCAACATGTATAAAACCCAGAGGAGGGCAATGGAGCAGCCAATGTACTTTGAAGCTTTGGTTTTTTGATCCTTACAGCAGCATTCCTTGTGACTGATGGTGGTGACTTGGAAGACACTCAAGAGGCAGGTGGTGGCAATGGACACACTTCTGCCAACTCTTTGAATGTACAAAATTAACCTACATGCAGAATTGCTTAAAAAGTGCTTCAACCCAAAGGCTGCCATTGTGATTGGCACTCCTCTAGAGAGAATGATCAAAGTGTTGGCTGCCATTAGGTGCATGTGAATCAAATCTGTGGTCTTTAATTTGTTTTCTCCATAGTGAACTTGATAGTAGTAAAGAAGAGAGAAATTTCCCAGAATTCCAGCTGTAGTTTGTGACAAGAAAATGATTTTGATGGTCATATTCCAGAAGTCCATTCTGTGATTGGCTATGATTTTCTTTAGACAATGGCCAAATCCATTTCCCTAGTCAAAATGAATGAAAAGTATTAGTACTCCAAAGATATACAGAGAGACTAAATCAGAATGTTCCATATAGCTCAGGAGTAACATCTCAGCCTAGACCACATAACTAGAATTTCTCAAAGTTAATGCCAGGAAAAATTATTACTTACAATGCATACTACTATAAGATGTCTAAAGGCCTCATCACATACATGTGTTTGTGGGATATACCTTCATAATCATTGAATAGACAGCATTATGGGTAAGGATATTTGGCCTGTGAGAAGCAATGGAAAGTGAGAGCCAATAATATCAAGCAAAATATAAGACAATGAAAATATACTGATACTTTCTAGACTTGGTATAAAAGAAGACAATTTTAATAACCATAACCAAACTCAAAAACATCAATTCTTAAAGCATATATTATCTAAAATTAAAGGATGATTAATGAAAAAATTATCGTATCATTCAGAATATATCTATAGCTATACAAAAAAGTTGTTAAGAGCATAAAATGTATTCATGAGTCACTCGTCTTGTTCAAGGCCTCTGGTTTCTTGTACACTGTCATCATTGGATTCTCATTAGAGCTCCTCTGGGATACCGCATAGCTGCCTTGATCATGGGAGTATTGTTTCATAGGACCAGTCTCTTCAAAGCTACAGCATGTCCTAAATGGGGTAGATATTAGGGTGCCCAAACCCATTGCCCAATTTTGGCCTGGTTGGTAACTGAGAGGGTCATTCTGGATCACTGTGGCCACCCACCTCAGGAGGGACAGAGTCAAATCCCTTATGTCCTTGCCTTCAGCATCACTTCATCTTTGCCTCTGCTGAGGGGTGGGGACACCTCTCTGGAGTGCAGGGGCCAACTGTGACATAGTTTAAGATACACAATATTTAGTATGATACAAATGAAACTCAGCATCCCTGGAAGCTTTTGAAAGTTCTACATACCTGAAGTTGTGCTTACTGAGAGTCCAGGAACATTTCTAGGGAATTGATGCCAGTGCATCTACCTTGTCAAATCTAGGAAGATATAAAAAGTACATGTATTGAAGGTATAGTGTGATCACAGTGGTCACATCCATATCCTGTATTCTACAAGAAAATATTCAGTTTTTAAAATTTTGTAGTTAACTGTATAATAGAAAATATAATTTTTGTGAGTTAAATATAATTTATGTATATGTGGAAAACAGCAATGACAATTTATGATTCACTGCTATACTCTAAGTTTGACACCTTCTTTGATGTTTAAAACTGTATAATATAGACAGTAATATTATTTCCATTGCCAAGAACTGAACTTAGAATCACAAAGAGCATGTGCCTCTTTCAGGACTAAAAATGATTTAGACAAAGTCAATATTGGGACTCAGCCATCTCAGTCAATGCTAACAAAGCCATGTTGGATGGTCTCAAACCTGTTCCAGATTTCTGTGCAGTTTGTGTTCCTCATGTGATTGATTTTTGTTCACTATATTGGTATTCTGTTGTATGTTTTGGCTTTAATATGTTTTCATTTGAGGGGAATAGAGGTTGCTCAGTGGTAAGGAAACTGTGCTGTCACTGTAAGACTTCTATGTTTGGGTCCCTGCACCTACATGGTGCCTTACAAGTGCCTGTAACTCCAATTCCATGGGGTTCCCTCACCCTCTACTAGCCTCTGCAGGCACTGTATACTCAAAGAGCTCAGTTACATGCAGGCAAAAACATACATGCACACAAAATAAAGATAGACGTATAAATCTTTTTAGGAATAACTTTTCACTTTGACATTGTTGCTAGAGTTTTCCTGCCTGGCCCACAGTCAGGACAAATCTCTCTCACCCGCCAGTCCCAAGCCGCTCAGACCCAACCAAGTAAACACAGAGAATTACATTGGTTACAAACTGTATGGCCATGGCAGGCTTCTTGCTAACTGTTCTTACAGCTTAAATTAATCCATTTCTATTAATCTATACCTTGCCACGTGGCTTGTGGCTTACCGGTACTTTACATCTTCCTTATCCTGATGGCGGCTGGTAGTGTCTCCCCCACCCAGCTTCCTGTTCTCTCAATTCTCCTCTCTGTTAGTCCCGCCTATACTTCCTGCCTGGCCACTGCCAATCAGTGATTTATTCATTGACCAATCAGCAACACATTTGACATACAGACCATCCCACAGCATGACATATATGTTTATCTCATAGGACATGTCAAGTTCCAGTGCTTCTGAGCTTTGAGTAAAGTGCAGTGTTCTCAGTACAGTCTGACCTGACAGGAAACTGTCCTAAGTAGTTTGATGTCAGAAGCATAAGATAGACATGTTGTGTATGATGTTACAAGATAGATGAATTTTTGTCATCACACAGGAAAAGGCTTTAGTAGGTAATACAGGGGAATTAATATCACTATTAATCTGTACAAAATATGACAAGAAATACTAATATGTAATTAACAAATAATAGCATGAGAAGAACATTAAGCTCCTAAACATTTCTTTTAAATGTGAGCATGCACTTGCTGAATTTTTTTGTAATTTTTCATGGCTGGGTATTACTATATAGCTATGGCTGTCCCCAGACTCACTATGTAATTCCCATTGGGTTCAAATTCACAGATATGTCTTCCTCTGTCTGCCAAGCCCTGGGATGAAAGGTTTTCACCACATGTCGGGTTTATTTGTTTATTCTTATATTGATGAATCTATTGCAATAAAATTTATAGTGCATTCAAAGAGAGGAATGGCATGTGAGATAATAAAGTACAATCTGAATAATGTGAAACCTTAAATATTGGCCAGTGAGATATAGCATACTAAATGTTAGTACCAATTTAGTTGACAGAACCCTGGAACATCACACACAAGGCTCTGTCTTCCTTTAGCATGAAAAAACAGTGAGTGAGGGCATGCCATCGGATTGTGATTAAAAATAGAGTATGATAAAACCAGCGGCAATAACTCAAGATAAACTTTGTACTGGCTGCTTTTGTCTGATATTCATAATGGACCTGCTCTTCCATTTTCCTTTTTCAAGTTCAAGAGGTAGAGTCTTCAAATCAGTCATTGTAGCAATGGCCATTCAATACAGATTCAGTTATTGATTCTATAACCAGATCATAAATTTAGTGTCACATATAAACTTTTTACTTCACAATCCTAGTCATATCCTGCACTTCCCAGGGATGTGTGCTTCTTATATTTCCATTCTAAAGTTTACATGAAACCAAGGTAATTCAGGTAAAATAATAAAACTGAAAAGAGATTCTACACATCATGTTAGCTGAGGTGAATTATTGTATCAGGAGTCTTAAAAGTTCTTATTAATAAGATCAAACCTGAGCCAGGTATTGGGGTGAACTGGAAGATCAGAGAACCAGAACAAGCCACAGCTACATCACCTCGCCGGATCCTCAGCTGATCTTGTCTCCTCAGACTGGAGGCCACTGAGTCCTCATCCAGAATGAGTCTCAGCTGATTTGTTGCTCCAAAGCCTGAATGCTTAACCAGCCAAATGCTTCTAGTCTCTGGTCCTCATGCCTTATATACCTTTCTGCTTTCTACCACCACTCCCTGGGATTAAAGGCTTGCTTTCTGGGATTAAAGGCGTGATGAGTCACCATGCCTGTCTGTATCCTTGAACACATGGATTTCTGCCTCTGGAATGCTAGGATAAAAGGGGTGTGCTATCACCGCCTATCTTAAGTATCTAGTGGCTTTTCTGTTCTCTGACCCCAGGTAAATTTATTAGGGTACACAATATTTTAGGGAACACAGTACCACCACAAATTATCACATCGTCTTATTACCACAACCTTTCAGCACATTCACAGATGGGCTGCATTACCCTGGTGTTACCCAAAGTCACCCATGGTTGGGGACTTATATTACATTAAGAAAAAAATAGAGACATGGTTAGGAATGCTTGAATCTTCCTAATTCATCTTTTACTATGCAATTATTCTTATGCCTTCTTTGTCTATTCCATGGATCTGTTTCTATCCCCAGTCCCTTACCGGACAAGAACACTTACTCAGGCCTTCCTTCTTTGCTGACTCTGCCACGCAGACTGAAATACAAGGCACTCACATAGCTTCTTGTCTCTGCAGGATGGTAGGTTCATTGGCAGATCTAGTCTCATTAATAAGCATCATTGTGGGAGAGTTATAACAAGGCAGATGTAGAGGCCTGTGACTTTGTGACCTCACCTCCCTCCAGAATGGCAATTTTCATTTAAACTGCGGTGGCAATGACAGTGACAGAGCTCACTTTGGGAGACTAGATCATTTATGAAAAAGTTCTGGTTGTTAATTAGCAAAGACCCTTTAGAGATCCTAGTGATTTTATCCAAAGTGATAAAGTGTTTTGAAGAGGCACTGAGTTTTCATGATCCCTGATGGCTGACCAGGGCACCTGGGGAAGGTGAAAGAATCTTTGAGTTAGATCCATGAGAAAGAGTCTCTGTGTCTCTATGGATTCCACACTTCACTGACTTCTTCCAACACAAACCAACACAGTTAACTTTTAGAATATTTATATCACTTATGACTTAGAACATTTGAGTGTTTTGTACATGTATATGTTGTTGGTCAAGTCTACAAATGACTATCTACTTCCAGTTCCTTTTTTATCCACACGACACAATTCCTTTCAATTTTCATGTGCTCCTTAACACAGGGAAAAAGACTCAAAAATTGAAAATCACCAAGTCTACTTAGTGACAGTACTATGTGTCTAGTAGTGTGGCATCTATGTAATCATGAGTAGTCCCTAATAATTAGAAATCTGACACATCCTCTCTCAGAAATCATCTATGACCATTAGCTCTTCAGCTAAGAGTGGGATTTCCTGAACACCTCTACTCTACTGGGATTTTTATAGATTAATTTGTACAGGCTTTGTGCATAGGGTCCTAACAAGTAAATTAACAAGTGTAAGATCTTTGTTCTATCTGGACAAAACCAGTTTCCTCATAATCATCTATCACCAGAAAGGCTTTAACCTGCTTTCTGCCTCTTCTTTCATAATGATCCTTAATTCTTTTAGGAAGAGGTTTTAAATAGATGTCCTATTTTTAGGTGGACATTTCAGCATATCTTGTTCTCAGCACCTTGCATAATGTGGGTCTCTGTGTCACTCTGTACAGACTGTAAAAAGAAACTTCTCTAATGAGGGTTGAGAAATATACTGATTGATCATCATAAAGAAAAGTTTAGTGACCCTTATTACTATGTCCTTTAATCTAAATAATAGTCTTAGGTTCTTCCCATATGCTGAGCCAGCCTGACTCTATCTTAATTTTGGTGGCCATCTTGTTGCAATGTCAAAATACATCCAAATACATTCATTTCTGTTTACTGTAAAATACAACTCTCTGGTTTCTGGAATTTGACTTGTTCTGCACTCTGACTTTATTTGACCTCCATCCTTTCCCAAACATCAAGATGTTCTGCCAATTAATCTTAAACTGTTATCTGCTCATATATTTTTGCATTCAAGGTTCCTATGTTGCCATATTCCTCAGACAACCCTAAGATTATGATTTTCCCACATAAAAGGAGTCTAGAAATTTGCACTGTGGCTGTTCTCCCAAGCCCCACATTAGGGGACACAGCTGCTGGACCAGCTTTGCTGTGCACAGAAGAAAAACTTGCTTAATTGAATCAAAATTATGGCTGGGCAGTGGTGGTGCTTGCTTTTAATCCCAGCACTTAGGAGGCAGAGTCAGGTAGATGCCTTTGAGTTTGAAGCCAGCCTTGTCTTCAGAGGGAGTGACAGGACAGCCAAGGCTACAGAGAGAAACCCCGCCATGAAAAAACCTAACCAATAAAAGCAACAACAACAACAACAAAATTTGGGTTAATATCATTATACTGATGGTCTTTGTGTTTATTCAGTGGATTTACCACTGGGTCTATGTACCCCCTAGCCACATATTCTCGTCCCTGTTAATACCTCAATACATAGGTTCCATTGTGGGAAGTGAACCTTGAGTTCCTCATCAAATTGTGAGTTACTCCCATGATGGTCAGCCTATTGAACCAGGTTTGTTGTTGTTAGGGTTACCCTGGTAGATTCCATTGTGTTAGGACTTCTGAAATGTGCCTCCAATTCTAGTAGTTTCTCCCATTTTTCTCCCTTCCTCCCCACAATTTGATCACTACTGATCCCAACGCTACCCACTGCCAGTAAATATGTGAAATCTATTCTATTTTCCCTTTACAGGGAGACCTTTGTGTCCTCATTAATTTCACTATGTTACTTAGCCTCTCTGGGTCTGTGAATGGCAGCCTGATTATTTTTTACGTTACAACTAATATCCATTTGTAAGTGAGTAAATACCATGTTATTCTTTCTGGGTCTTGATTGCCTCATCAGGATGATTTTTTTTCAAGATCAATTTTGTTTTCAGATTGCCTGCAAATTTCACAATGTCACTTATTTTTCTTTTTATTAAGAGATTTTTGTATTCGTTTTACATATCAACCACGGATACTCTATTCTCCCTCTTCCCACCCTCCAGCCTTCCCCCTCCAAACCACCCCCCCATACCCACCTCCTCCAAGGCAAGCTCTCCCCTGGGGAGTGAGCAGAGCCTGGTACATCCAGTTGAGACAGGTCCAATCCCCTCCTCCCTGCACCAAGGCTGAGCAAAGTGTCTCAGTACTGGCACTAGGTTCCAGAAAGCTGGCTTATGCACTAAGGACAGGTCCAGGTCTCACTGCCTGGGGGCCCCCTAAACAGTTCAAGCTAAACAGCTGTCTCACTTATCCAGAGGCCCTAGTTCAGTTCCATGGGGGTTCCTCAGCTATTGGTTCACAGTTCATGTGTTTCCACTAGTTTGGCTTGTTGTCTCTGTACTTTTTCCAATCATGGTCTCCCTATCTCTTGCTCATATGATTCATCTCCTCTCTCATCGATTGGACTCCTGGATCTCTGCCTGGTTCTTGGTCATGGATCTCTGCATCTGCTTCCATCAGTCATGAATGAATCTTCTATCATGACAGTTAAGGTGTTTGGCCATCCAATCACCAGGGTAGGTCAGCTCAGGCACCCTCTCAACCATTGCCAGTAGTCTATAATGGAGTCAGCTTTGTGAATTTCTGGAGACCTCTCTAACACTCTGATTCTTCCTATTCCCATAGTGTCTTCATTTATCATGGTATCTCTTTCCTTGTTCTCCCACTCTGTTCTTGATTGAGCTAGAACCTCCTGCACTCCTAAGCTCTCTTCCCCCCAACCCTTGCCCTCCATTACCTCCCCTCACCCTGAGTTTGCTTATGTAGATCTCATACATTTCTCTCTCGCTGGGCAATCCCTGTGTCTTTCCTAGAGACCTCTTTACTAGCTAGCCTCCCTAGAGCTGTGAATTGCAGTCTGTTTATCCTTTGCTTTACATCTACTATCCATTTATGAGTGAGTACATACCATGTTTGTCTTTCTGAGTCTGGGTTACCTCACTCAGGATGATTTTTCTAGTTCCATCCATTTGCCTGCAAACCTCATGATGTCATTGTTTTTCTCTGCTGAGTAGTAATCCATTGTGTATATGTACCATAGTTTCTTTATCCATTCTTCAGTTGAAGAGTATCGAGGTTGTTTCCAAGTTCTGGCTGTTACAAACAATGCTGCTATGAACATAGCTGAGCATGTGTCCTTGAGGTATGATTGAGCATTCCTTGGATATATGCCCAAGAGTGGTATAGCTGGGAAGATTGATTCCTAGTTTTCTGAGAAACTGCCATACTGATTTCCACAGTGGCTGTACAAGTGTGCATTCCCATCAACAGTGAAAGAGTGTTCCCCTTGCTCCACATCCTCTCCAACATAAGCTATCTTCAGTGTTTGTGATATTGGCCATTCTGATGGGTGTGAGATGGTATCTCAGAATCATTTTGATTTGCATTTCCCTGATGACTAAGGATGTTGAGCAATTCCTTAAATATCTTTCAGCCATTTGAACATCTTCTGTTGAGAATTCTGTGTTTAGCTCTATAGCCCACTTTTTAATTGGACTGTTAGGTATTTTGATGTACTGTTTCTTTAGTTCTTTATATGTTCTAGATATCAGTCCTCTGTCAGATGTGGGGTGGGTTAAGATCTTTTCCCATTCTGTAGGCTGTTGTTTGTCTTATTGTCCATGTCTTTTGTCCTGTAAAAACTTCTGAGTTTCAAGAGGTCTCATTTATTAATTGTTGCTCTCAATGTCTGTGCTACTGGTGTTATATTTAGGAAGTGATCTCTGGTGCCAGTGCCTTCAAGACTACTTCCTACTTTCTCTTCAATCAGGTTAAGAGTAACTGGATTTATGTTGAGATCTTTGATCCACTTGGACTTAAGTTTTGTGCACAGTGACAGATATGGATCTATTTCCATTCTTCTACATGTTGAGAACCAGTTATGCCAGCATCATATGTTGAAGATGCTTTCTTTTTTCCATTGTAGTTTTGGCTTCTTTGTCAAAAGTTAAGTGTTCATACATGTGTCGATTAATGTCAGGGTCTTCAGTTGACTTCCATTGGTCAACGTGTGGGTTTTTATGCCAGTACCAAGCTGTTTTTATTACTGTAGCTCTATAGTAGAGCTTGAAGTCAGGAATCGTGTTGACTCCAGAGATTATTTTATTGTACAGGATACCTTTTGGCTATCCTAGGTTCTTTGTTTTTCCATATGAAGTTGAGTATTATTCTTTCCAGGTCTGTGAAGAATTGTGTTGGGATTTTGATGGGGATTGCATTGAATCTGTAGATTGCTTTTGGTAAGATTACCATTTTTACTATGTTAATCTACCTCTCCATGAGCATGGGAGATCTTTCAATTTTCTGATATATTCTTCAATTTCTTTCTTCAAGGACTTAGAGTTCTTGCCATGCAGGTCCTTCGCTTGCTTAGTTAGAGTTACTCCAAGGTATTTTATATTATTTGTGGCTATTGTAAAGGGTGATGTTTCTCTGATTTCTTTTTCAGTTCATTTGTCATTTGTATATAGGAGGGCTATTGATTTTTTTGAGTTAATCTTGTATACTGCCATTTACTGAAGGTGTTTATCAGCTGTTAGAGTGATGTCACTGTTTTTAACAGCAGAGTAATACTCCATTCTGTAAATGTACAACATTTTCTTTATCCCTTATTTACTTGGGTGACATCTAGGTTTTTCTAGCTTCTGACTATGATGAGTGAAGCTGTTATGAGCATAGTTGAGCAAGTGTCCTTGTGATGGGATGGAATATCTTTGGGTATATGCCAAGGAGTGTTATGGTCTTGAGTTAAAAAGTTTCCCAATTTTCTAAGAAACCAACATATTTATTTCAATAGTGGCTATACAAGTTTGACCTCCCACCAGCAGTGGAGGATTCTTTCCTTGCTCTACATGTACCTCACCAGCATAAGATGTCACTTGTGGGATTGATCTTAGCCATTCTGATAGGTAACAGATAGAGTTTATGAGTCATTTTGAATTGCATTTCACTGCTTGTAAAGGATGTTGAACACTTCTTTAAGTGTTGCTCATCAATTTCAGATTCTTCTGTTGAAAATTCTGTTTAGATCTGTACCCCATTTTTAAATAAATTATTAGTTTGTTGATGTTTAATTTCTTGATTTCTTTATATATTTGTGGTATCAGTGCTTTGTTAGATGTGGAGTCTTTAATGTTGAGGTATGTTTTTTGTAAGCAGCAGAAGGATGAATTCTGTTTGCTCATCCATTCTGTTTGCCTATGTCTTTTTAATGAAGAATTAGTCCACTCATATTGAGAGATATTAATGAACAATAATGGTTAATTCTTGTTATTTTGTTATTGGTGGTGGTGGTGGAGGTACTGGTGGTGGTGGTTTTTTATGTGTGTGTGTGTGTGTGTGTGTGTGTGTGTGTGTGATTGTGCATGTCTGTGTGTGTGCATTTTATGCATTTCATAGGTGTGAGATTATCTATTTCCTGTGTTTTGTTGGTCTACTTAAATTTCTTTTGTTGTTTTCCTTCTAGTAACATCTATAGGGATGGATTGGTGAGTATATATTGTTTAAATTTACTTTGTCATCAAATATCTCATTTTTCCATCTATATTCAATGAAAATTTTGCTGGGTATGGTAGTGTGGGCCTGTATCCATGTTCTTTTAGAGTCTCCAGGACATCTGCCCAAGCCCATCTGGCTTTTAGAGTCTTCATTGAGAAGTTGGGTGTAATTCTAACAAGTCTGTCTTTATATGTTTCTTGGCCTCATTCCCTTGAAGCTTCTAATATGTGTCCTTATTCTACATATTTAGTGTTTTCATCATTATGTGGTGTGGGAAATTACTTTTCTGATCAAATATATGAGGTATTCTGTAAGCTTCTTATAGCGTTACAGGCCTGTTTTTCCTTAGGTTAAGAATCTTTCTTCTGTGATTTTGTTAACTATATTTTTCTGGATTTTTGACCAGGGATTCTTCTTGTTCTGTTTCTATTATTCTTAGGTTTGGCCATCTCTTCATTTGCCATATTTCTTGGAAGTTTTGTGATAGGAATTGTTTAGATTTAATATTTGCTTTGACTAATGAATCTATTTTAGCTATCATATCTTCAACACCTGAGATTTTCTCCTCCATTTCTTGTGTTCTGTTGATGATATTTGCGTCTATAGTTCCTGTTCACTTACCCAGATTTTCTATTTCCAGAAATCCCTCAGTTTTCATTTTCTTCATTGCTTCTATTTTGATTTTTAAGTCTTGAAAAGTTTCCTTGGCCTGGTTGTTTTTTTCTTTACTTTTCTTGTTTTTATTTAAGGGATGTATTGATTTCCTCCAATTCTTTGTTTGTGTTTTCCTGGATTTCTTTAAGGGATCTTTTCATTTCCTCTTTAAGAATCTCTATCATCTTCATAAAATTGTTCTTAAGGTAGTTTTCTTGTGCTTCAGATGCATTGGGATATTCATGTGTTGCTACAATAGGATTGCTGGACTCTGGTGGTGAATTATTACACAGATGTTGTCAATTGTATTCTTTCACTGGCATTTATGCATCTGGATTTGGGGTGATTTTAGGTCTAGGAGCTGATTTCTGAGTTTGTCTTTGATGGGTGGGTGTTTGTTTCTTTGTTTATGTTATCTCTTTGGTCTTCTGTTCTTTGTGGCCTTGGTTTCTCACAGCCAGTGAGATTGCTCTGATCAGGAGCAATTTTCCCTGATCATAGGTCACACTGCCCCCACAAGTTGGGGGCTGTCCTATCTAGCTTAGCCTTTGGATCAGCATGGAGTCTCTGTTCTTCTGAGTGCTGTGGCCTGTAGCTGAGCAATGGAAATCTTCAGGAGTTGTAGGCAGAGGTCTGGCCACTGGAAAGTTGTTGAGATGAAAGAGGGGAGACGTTGAAGGGAGATTTAGGTAGCTGAATCTAGTGAGTGGTCACTTCAGCTGGCATGTGGGTCAGTCATCTATTATCAGAATTGTACGGCCTGTACATGAATAGAGGAAATTCAGAAATGTTTGTCATGCCAGAGTTGGGAATAAGTCCCTGCTTCTGGGCCAGTAATAGGGTTGGAGGGAGTGGGTGGTGGAATAAGTCTTAGGGAGCCAAACCTAGGTATTAGGGCAGTTCAGCTGGCAAGTATGACAGTCACCAGTTCTTCTAACCACTAGTGTGGTCTGAAACTGAGAAGCAGAAGTCCACTGAGGTACACAAGCTAATTTTATAATGATGGGATGAAAATCTGGGAAAAAAATTTTTAAAAAAATATGGACTGTGTTGTAAAACAGATTCTTTAACTTTTATAACATGTATTTTTGGTTTTGAAACTTAACTATAGTTACATCATTTCCCCTTTCTCTTTCCTCCAAAGAGCCCTTTCTATATATACCACTCAATTGCTCTCAAATTAAGACCCTGTCTTTGTTTAACTGTACACACACACACACACACACACACACACACACACACACACACACACACACATACACACACACACAGAGACTCATCCACACCCCCACACATACAACATTTATAAACACAACCTAATTTGCTCATAAAGTACTACTTGTATGTATTACTTTCCATGGCTGATTAATTGGTGTTGCATGATCAATTGACAGGCTCTTCCCTGGAGAAGACTATTTCTTCTCTTCTCAGTATTCTTTGGTTCTATGAAGATGTCTGTCTATGGTGGGGCCTCATGAGATTCACCCCTTCCATTTTTGCATGTCTATCAATATCACCCTTGTTTAGGTCTTATTTTGGAAGCCACATTGATGAGACTTCATGGGTGAAGCTTCTCTGACATTTCTAGGAGATGTACTATCACAGAAATCTTCCCGTTCCTCTGTCTCTTATAATCTTCCCAACCTTTCTTACACTATGATCCCTGAGGCTTAGGCACAGTTGTTATATTGTAGAAGTATCAGATGAGGCCAGGCAACACATGGCCTCTTGTTTTCAGCATTTTTGTTTGTTATAGTTCTCTCTAATGAACTCCATCTGTTGCAAGCCACATTTCTCTGATGAGGTGTGAGGCCTGTGTTTATCTGTGGTTATAAGGGTAAGAATTTGCAATGCAGTCAGGAATTATGCTGGTTTAATAATATGGTAGTACCAAATTCTCCTCTAATACCCATGACCTCACTATTTATAAGTAGTTGGCTCAGTGTCAAGCACAAGAAATGAATTCCCTCTACAATGCAAAAATATTTCAAATTTTTTATGCAGTCATTGTATACCTGAAACCAAGGCCAGACTGTAGCTAGAGTTTTCCTGCCTGGCCCACAGTCAGGACAAATGTCTCTCACCCGCCAGTCCCACAGCTCCTTAGACACAACCAAGTAAACACAGAGACTTATATTGGTTACAAACTGTATGGCCGTGGCAGGCTTCTTGCTAACTGTTCTTATAGCTTAAATTAATCCATTTCTATAAATCTATACCTTGCCACATGGCTCATGGCTTACCGGCATCTTCACATGCTGTCCGTCATGGCGGCTGGCAGTGTCTCTGACTCAGCCTTCCACTTCCCAGGATTCTTCTCCTCCTTGTCCTGCCTATACTTCCACCTGCCTGACTACTGGCCAATCGGTGTTTTATTTACTAACCAATCAGAGCAACACATTTGCATTGCACAACATCCCACAGCACTTCCCCTTTTCTTTTTCCCTTTTTTTCAAAACGGAAGGTTTTAACCTTAACAAAGTAAAATTACATATAATTTGGGAATTTGGGCATAGCTTCTCTTAATACTTCCTGCTGGAGGGGGGCGCTGTATCTTATGGGGACACAAAGAAAATTTTAGAATTATGGAATAGTCCATGAGGCTGTATTGTCTGAGCCAGTTGCCTTCAAACTATTCTGGATGTTGGATCATCTGGGCCATAGTGTCATCGGAGACCTTTCAGGGGGTCTTGGCTGGTCAAACCTGATGTATCTTAATCTGGAACAAACCCATAGCCTCTTGCTTTCTGTGGAAACAAAAGCAGAGACTCTTTTCCAAAGCAACTTATCCTTATATCCAAATTTTGAAGTCAAGGTACCTTTAAAATTTACATTTTGGCATAACTCAACAACTTTTACAATCAAATATTTTTCTGCAGTTAAAAATCCCAAAGACAACACAATCCAGATTCTCTGTGTAATATTCATCTTTATGTGGCTTATTTTAATATTAATTTTACTGTCTCTTTAAAGACTTTATTTTTTAAAACTGTGTATTTGTTTATATAACTGTACATATCACCTTTTTTGTCTCTTTCAAGCCTACATATATTTTATACACATTATAAACTATTACATCTGAATCTGTCTTATTGTGAATCTATTGCTTTAAACTGCAGCATTTGTAAGACTGAAATGGCGCTATGGCTGCTGGCTCTGCCCACCTCAGCTTCCCAACATGGCGGTGGTACGTTTTCCGCCAGCTCTGGGAGCTATAGTGGCTCTATGCTTTTATCCAAGCAGCATGTAGCCCAGAAACCTCTTTTTTGTTTTGTACTAGCAAAGGCTAAATCCACCACGCAGCTTAATGTGCCACTTGCAGAGGCCTCATTCCCACCATAAGGCAGGTCGAGTGCGCACATTAGGAACCTACCAGTAGCTCAAACCGGCAGCTGCCACTCATTTGAGAGAGACAATTAGGAAGCTGTTTTTAGCTCTGTTTTAGAATCTTTTCTCAAGTTTTAGGTGGAAACACTTGCCAACATGTTGGGCACCATTTGTAGCTAGAGTTTTCCTGCCTGGCCCACAGTCAGAACAAATCTCGCTCTCACCCGCCAGTCCCACAGCCGCTCAGACCCAACCAAGTAAACACATAGACTTATATTGCTTACAAACTGTATGGCCGTGGCAGGCTTCTTGCTAACTGTTCTCTTAAATTAATCCATTTCTATATATCTATACCTTGCCACATGGCTCGTGGCTTACCGGCATCTTCACATGCTGTCTGTCATGGCAGCTGGCAGTGTCTCTGACTCAGCCTTCCACTTCCCAGAATTCTTCTTCTTGTCCTGCCTATACTTCCTCTTGTCTGACTACTGGCCAATCAGTTTTTTATTTACTAACCAATCAGAGCAACACATTTGCCATACAGAACATCCCACAGCACCAGACAAAATGTATTTTGGCACAGACATGCTCTCTTAAGGATTCTGCCACGAATTGGTGTATGGTAAATTGGAATAACCATTATCCATATGAGCTAGGTTAAAGAGAATTGGCAAAGCTTCCCTTTGGATTCTGAGAGTTTGTGAATAAATGCCTGTGTGTGAGAAAATTGACAAGTAGGATTTCCTCAGCTCAGATATTAACAGCCTGTGACTGCTCACAAACAGACACCTTTATAGAGAAAAGTCACATTTTGCCATGGGTTGTACTTAGTGAATATGATAAGGTTCCAGGTTGCAGTGGTAGCTGGACAAGAGAACACCACTCCATCTTAAATTCATTGTATGTGTGTCTGTGAATCTGTCCTTTCTTCATTCCTTTACCCACTTTCTAGGATTCTAGGACACAAGCTTCATGAGACCTGACAAAGGGCTCAGAGTACAAGCCAGCTCCTCGGCAGGCTTCAAATAAGAGCAAAATAAAACACCCAGCATTTTGTTCTTTCAGGTATTTTGTCCCTAGCTTTAGAAAAGTAACTTGTGCAGACATAATATACCAACATTACTGAGAAGTATAAAGCATTATTTAATAAGCTAACAACATAATCTGTTTAAGGTGTTATACTTCTATATAATTTAATCAAGAATTTCTAGAAAGCAACTTAAAGAGCAGAGCCAAATTATCAATTATGATCAACAGATAAGAGCATACCCAATTTATAGTTTAAAATTGGGAATCCTGTTCCTTTAGCTTACCTACCATGAAAATCAAACATTCATCCAAACATCAATCAAAAGAGAAGAATATCCTCTATACACTGAATGATTAATACCTCTGGAAACTCAAATTGCATTGACTTAGCATTCCATGTCCTGACCGAAACCATTCTTCACCAGAAGTTGAGCCCATTTAAACTTCCTCTTTCTCACATGAAGGGAATACTAATAATGAGTTATTCCCATCATAAGGGGAAAACAGAAAATATTTCCCAGGAAAGGATTTTTAACATTGAGTAATTCCCACTCTGAGGGAAAAATAAAAAACATTTAAACCAAAGTTAAGCAACCAGACAATAGAAGTCTATACTCTGGGCTTAATGTTCAGGCTGCTGCAGTGAGCCCACCTGTTGATTCTTTGTAATTCAGATGCCAGCATTCTGTGCTCCCAGTTAGAAAGAGCTCAGAATTTTAGCTATCCTGAAATTTTTATATAGGAAAGAGCCTTTTCTTCCATTATTACTACCGGGAAGAGGCTTTTTTCTTTCCTTTCTTTTTCTTTTACAGGGCCTATAATCTTAAAGCCTAGTTTTAACATTTTTACCCTTTTTCCAGAAAAATCCTTTTTTCTTGATTAAAATTTTCTCCTTTTTCTATTTGGAAATTTTCTTTTATTTCCTTTCCTTCCCTCTTCCCCGTTGGGAGATTTCTTTTTTTAATTTTTTCCTTTCCCTTTTATCTATTGAGAAAGGTCTTTTTCTTGATTTATTTCCTGTTTCAGGAACCATTGTATTTCTATCTTTAAAAATTGTGCAGTTATCACTTTTTATTTTGACAAACATTAGCAACCATACATGTTATTGCTCCTGAGATGGGGAGTTTAAATTCCTTATGACCCTGCCAATCCTAGAGTCTTCTTACCCTGAGAATGCACCCTCCAGTTCTTAAGACGGCCAGTTCTTCTGTCCTTCTTCAGATTCTTTGTCCTTCTTCAAGGCCCACATTGGGTGCCAAATGTCACTGTGTGTTGTTACATTGGTGTGTGGGTTCAGGTAAAAGACTCAGCGTAATCTTAAGGATGAATCTAGGCTTTCATGGCTGTAAGGGGTCTAGCCTCAAAGAACTGAAGCCCCTTCCTTTTGCCTCAGGCATTTCTATCCATTACAGTTTAGCCAGATAATTTTCATATGCTCAAAATAACCTTAAAAGGAGCTCCCAACAATACAATGCCAAGTGCAAATTCCTCAATTTCTTAGGTACCATGGTTTTCCAAATTTCCTGAACCAAGTTTTACATAGACCTTTGTATCCTTGGGAGACTCTGAGACAAGATTCTCAGAGAGGATAAGAGAAACAAAAGATGTCTGCTAAACAAAAGATGGACTAAGGCTAGGTGCTACTCTCTGGAGCCAGGCCAGATGCAGCTCAGCAGGAATGCAGCCATATTTCTTATTATATTTTATTGTGTTAAGTTTTTTTTAGTTATCTCTCTGAAGCCTCATTTTTCTAATGAGAAACCAAAAGGGAATAGATTTATATGGGAGAGGATGTGGGTGTAACTAAGAAGAGTAAGGTGAGAGGAAACTGTAATTAGGTAATATAGTATGAGAAAAAAATCTATGTGTAATACAAAGTAAAAAGGAAAGAACACTATCTAACAAAATTAAAGATTATCTCATAAGCATCATTCGTTTTTAATCAGTTTTGGTACAAAGTGAAAGATAGTAGTCATAATTTTTGTTCTATGTGGCTAAAGAAGATGCTCATCTTCACAGACTTTGTTGAGGATTGTAGCTACAAGGTTAAGAACAGCCAAACATTTTTTTTGTTTGTTTGTTTGTTTGTTTTCCGGTGCAGCTGAAATCAAAGTATCTGGGAAATGATCACTGAAGAAGATTTCTGGTCCTGGAGCATACTAGAGCAGCTGTCATGGGACAAGGTTCACCAGGACCACAATATATGGCCTACCATGGTTTCAGTCTGCCTTGCAGTTAGAGTGCAGTATATACAGGTGTCTGTACAGCAGCAAACAGGCAGTCAAGATTCCATGAGAGGAAGAGAGCCACAAGAAACTTAGCTCTATTGGCAACAACTTACTGGCTTCTTTATGCATCATCTGGGCAAAGGAAAAACTCTAATATCTGAAAGATTACAGTGTGCTAAACACAGTATCATCAGCTCATGTAGGCTTCTAATTCAACCATCTGACAAAATTCCTGTACTCATTTTTAGCAGTCTTAGGAAGACTAGATGCTAAAGCCTTAACTTTCTTTGTTGAATTCATAAGGTAATAATTGAGTAAAATGTGGAAGATAAGAAAAACTTATATTTTACATTGTTATGATAAAATTATGAGAACATTTTTTTCTTAACCATACCAAACTGAATATGGACAAAACTGAGTAATGTCTCATAAAAACAAAGGGTCCAAAACATGGAAAACAAAGAGAAGTGAGGCGAGAAATGTACACCAGCCACCAACTGGGATTATACAATAGAGCAATGCAGCCTCGCAAGATGGTGGACAGAGTATAAAAAGCCAGAAAGGTAGACACCAGGACCAGGATGTTCTGTGTTGCTCTGGACTCAGGGGAGTTTCTACTAGAACCATGACAGCTACGGATATTTTGAACCCTCTGCTTGTGTCTGTAGAGAATGACAATCATTGAGGCACTGGACCAGGTAATGAGCACAGCAAAAAATAATTCAGGGCACATCACCAATGTTGTATAGAGTGAGTCAATGATTTCATCATGTCCTGTAGTAGAGCAATATCCAAAATCTCGATTTCTTGTCATGTTTTTGCTATTCATTTTGATAAATGTGTACATAAGAAAAATGAAACGTATCACCATGTAGAATACCCAAAGTAGGGAAATGGAGCAGTCAATGTACTTTGAAGCTTTGACTTTGTTATCATTCCAACAGGATTTCCTAGAACTGATGATCATGCACTGGAAGACACTCAAGAGGCAGGTGGTGCCCATGGACATACTTCGAGCAAATCCTTGAATGTACAGTAGGAGCTCACATCCAAAATCATTCAAGAACTGCTTTAATCCCCAAACTACCATTGTTTGGGGTACTCCTGCAGAGAGAATAACCAAGGCATTGGCTACCATTAGATGCATGAGAATCAAATCTGTGGTCTTTAATGTGTGTTCTCTGTAGTAAGAGTCTAGATAGTAGAACATAAGAAAGAGATTTCCTAGAATTCCAGTGGTAGTTTGTGATAAGAAAATGATTCTGATAGTCAGATTCCAGATATCCATTCTGTGTTTCAGTACAATATCCTTAAGAATATGGCCACACTATTTCTCAGCTCAAATGAATAATGGCAAACGATAGTAGCCAGAGGTGAAGGAAGATGCCATTAATCCATGGAGCTATATAGAGGTCAAAACCGAGGGTCCCTTAAATTCATAAGTTCAAGGCCAGCATATAACACACAAAAATACCTTATTCCCACAATTTTGACATGAGTAGTTACTTTCCATGTTTGTTACTTTGAAATTTCTCAGTTCTTCAGAATGCAAGTGTTACTGGAAGAATAACCATCAACTTTCCTAGAAAATGCAACAATCAGGATGATGGGATGTTGATCCATTTGAAAAAGGAATGTTACAGGGAGTGAAAACAAACTTAAAGTAAGTCTTTCAGAATATACTCATATTTGCTAATCATGTTGTAAAAGAAATCAACTTTAAGAACAGACACAAACCAGCTGGCTGTACTGTGCAGCCCCAGGTAGATCACTCTTGTCCCTCACACTTATCACGCATGCAGGGACAGTCAGCTGTCAATCAAGAGCCGGGGTATAATTGACATTGTAGTCTATTCTAGAAGAATTTTATACTATTCTGAAGAAGTTTATACAGAATGGAGAGATGAGCTGAGACCTTAGGAACTACTAAAGATAGGCTCTACTTCCCTGTGCACTTTCATGTAGAACACCCTAGGATATGGCTGCAGAAGACATAGAAAATACTCTGTTAAATGATGCAATACAGGCCAGGAAAGGCAGATACCACTGTCATGAATATGACTTCACAGCTTCTAATTTTTAAGAAATGTGTGTTAATATGGGAGTGAATGTGGATAGCATCCCGGAAACTTGAAAGGGGTCCATAAGAGTATCTCAAAGTGTGATCAGGATGGTAAAACAACACATGTGTTTTGAAAGTGAAGGAATGAATTGTGTACCCTGGACTTTAAAAGCTGGATGACAGAAGATAAATGGGGGAAGCAGAGGGGTTGGGTCTATCAAAATAGTAAGTATGAAAATGCCTTAAGGAAACTTGCTACTTTGTAACCTAGCAAAACATAAAAAATAAAAATAAATCCAAACAAAATAAAAATATAATCAATATAAAGTAAAGAAGAAAATGTTGACAGTACCAAATTTGGGGATTTTTATTGAGAAACCAGGAATCTCAGGCCTTGCAAATGTCTGTGAATGCTAGTACAAACATTGATGTAAGGGACACATTTGCTTAAGTGGGACAAACATAACCCTACCCACCAATAATCACACTCTAAAATTTTTTCCAACATTCTATTCTGTATTTAACTATTTTGAGAAGATGCAATGTGTAGAATTATAATTTTATCTGTGTTATAGAAGGTAAATAATTTTTATAAGTTATAGTTGCATCTCTTTAATTTTTGAAATAAAAATATCATTGCATCATTGTGCCTTTCTTCCCTCCAACTACTTCCCAGTACCTACACAAACCCAAACTCTTAAATTCTTGGCCAATGGCCTCTTTTTCTTTAATTGTTGTTACATGTAAATGTATATATGTCTATGTTTTTGTACATATATATATATATATATATATATACACACAGATAATTATATATATATATAAAATCAGCTCATTCTATCTAATGTTACTTGTACATACATAATTTCAGTGTTTAAAATTTGGTGCTAGATAAAAATGTAGGGCCTATTTTCTTGTACTCAAAGCAATTCCTTCATTACTTGTAGCTCTAATCACTAAAGGAAAAAAAAACTTCTCAATGCAATAGTTCATTACAAAGAAAATACAGCTAATCCAAAGGTAAAAAACAGAAAAAGCATGAGTGATCAAAAACAGACAACAACTAATGGTGTTGTTGTGTTGTGCCAAGTCCCAGTGATACACCCACAATACAACTCCTGCATTCAAGGCTCAAGGAACATTGTGATAGCAGAGGCAGAAAGATTTTTAAGAGCCATAGAAAGATGTATCTGTTGTGAGATTGCATCTTCTAAAATGTTGGGAAAGCCATGCCTATGAAGTCTCAAGATGGCTGCATAAAAAATCTGAATAATGTGACACGAACACACATGCTCACATGGAAGGGGAAAGTAAAAAAGTCTCCAATCATCCCACTTTAAAGAATAATCACATACATGAGCTTAGTTTTTACATCATCCAGTAACAATCATGGAAGCTTTTACCTGCAGATTACCTAGAAATGCCCAATAGCAGCCCATGATCAATTAACTTATGAGCACAAAATATAATTCTACAGATCAATTTCAACCTTGGAGATCCCCTATCATCTCAGAAAATCAGGAGAATCAGGTAATTCAGGTTGAGATGAGGCATTCAGGAGAAGGCAAATGAGGACATAGTGTATCTTTTGTGAAAAAAAAGTAGAGGACTGTTATAGGCACAGTAAAAAGAATAAGCACGTTCCAGACTTTTCTGGAGGCAATTGTTACTATGGAGAGGATGGAAGTACGGAACCAAGAGTGATGAAAGAAGTTGTCTCTCCTCCAACTCATGTGATCCACAGGGATTAGGAAAGGTATGATACTGAAATTGCCCAGAAATGGAAAAAAAAAAAAAAACTTTTGGAAATTGATGACTAAAGAGAAGAAAGATTGCAAGAAAACCAAAGAGTGAGAAGAGTCATCTTTGAACAAAATAAAACATAACCCTGAGTACAAGCAAATGCAACTATGTTAACACACTAAAAGTCCAAAGACAGGGCTGAATACAGTATTCTAAGAGCAGGCCATCCCAAAAACCTCCACTAACAACAATGGACCACTGCCATTTTACAAACTAGCATAGGGCCACTTGTCATTTCTCAAAATCTGAGTCCTCTCATAAAGGATTCCATAACAAGTAGTAATAAAAAAATCTGTCTCAAAAATGGTCTTATTGTAGTAAGTAGGAGTAACTGATACAAAATGCAACCCACACTGGTTGTTTTCCTACTATTTGGCCCTCTAAGGAGTTACTCTCAAGTGTTTTTCTAGATATCAAAATTTTTAGATCATTTCAAAAAATTTTTTTTCATGCCAATGGTTAGGAAGATAATAATACATTCCCAAAGTCATATGCACTAACATAAACATCAGTAATCAAAATGTACAACCACAACCAAGGAAAATGTGTGCTGACCTCTTAAATGTTACCAATAAGTATGTTCCTTCAAAGAAGCAACACAGGTCTGATTTTGCTAAAGTAGTTCAAGGAAACTGTTGAGAACCTTACTGAATAGTTTTTGCTGTACCTATTGTATTCCAAGTTGTATTTTATTTGTAAAAATTCTCTAAGATATAGGGTTATGCTTTTTGCTTCATTCATAGGAAAAGTATGTCATTGACAAATGTGAAAAAAGAAAGAAGGAAGGAAGAAAGGATAGAAGAGAAGAAAGGAACAAAGGAACAAACAGATAAAGAAAGGGAATAATGAGAGAGAGAGAGAGAGAGAGAGAGAGAGAGAGAGAGAGAGAGAGAGAGAGAATGATGTTTGTGTTCAGTTTTTTGAATGAATGAAGCTGGTGTCTACACAAAACTCATGGAATCACAGTTTGAGACCATGATCCCAACAAACACCATCCAATATTTGTGAACATTGATGTTGACTGATATGTGAGTTCACTGAGTAGCTATCAGAGCACTATCACAAACATTCTTTATTTATATTTTTGCTGCTCCATCTGACAAACATTCTTGTAGAAAATATGACATCAAGGATTCACACTTTCAAAAAAGAACAGGTGAAAATGTAATGTCCTTGGAAGTTTTGGGTTTTTTTAATTGTGTCTTTGTTTCATTTTGTTTTGTTTTTTTGAGATATGGTCTCTCAATATAGTTCTGGCATTTGCTATATAGATCATGCTAACCTTGAAATCACAGAGTTCCTTTACTTCAGCCTCCTCAGTGCTGGGACTAAAAACATGCCCCAAGACAACAGGCTCCTTGGGAACTTTTTTAAGTTCTCCATATAATTATCATATATATAGGATATGAATTGATTGGGACACACAGTGCCAAACATTGGGCAAGTAAAAACACAACATCACTGGAAGCTTTTTAAAGTCCTACCTACCTCGAGTTGTGCTTACTGAGAGGCCAGACACATTCCCAGGAAGATGAAGCCAGTGAACCTATCTCAACACATCTGTGAGGATAAAAAGGTTCATTTACAATTTTTTACCATGTTGTTCATTAATTTTAATCTATTTTACCCAACATAAATACACACATATACACACCAAAACAGTTGTGCTTATAATTAATAACAGCATTATTTCCATTATCTTCAATCAAAACCTAGGTTTTTTTGTTTTTCCATATAAAGTTAAGTATTGTTGTTTCCAAGTCTGTGAAGAATTGTGTTGGTCCAATCAGCTGCTCCAGTTACAATTATTGACAAGACACTTCATGCTAAAAGTGCTGTGTGTATTGAGACTCCTTGAACATCAATGACCAAGAAGTATATGTGCAATGTGCTTGAGAATTGAGCATTTGTGTATCCATTTGCATTCAGTGGAATGAGGAAAGAAGCAATGTTTATGAAAAGAAACAGTGATTGAATGTTGATTGAGAGTTTTGCTGGGTATAATAGTCTGGGTTGGCATCCATGGTCTCTTAGTGTCTGTATAATGTTTGCATGAAAACCTTCTGACTTTTAGAGTCTCCATTGAGAGGTCAGGTGTTATTCTTATGGGTCTGCCTTTATATGTTACTTGGCCTTTTTCCTTTGGAGCTCTTAATATTTTTTCTTTATTCTGTATGTTTAGTGGTTTTATTATTATGTGGTGTGAGAACTTTTTTTGGATCAAGTCTACTTGGTGTTCTGTAACCTTCTTGTATCTTTATAGGCATTTCCTTCTTTAGGTTGGGAAAGTTTTCTTCCATGATTTTGTTGAAAATATTTTCTGTGCCTTTGAGTTGTTATTCTTCCCCTTCTTCTATCCCTATTATTCATAGGTTTGGTCTTTTCATGATGTCCCAAATTTCCTAGACATTTTGAGTCATGATTTTGTTGGCTTTAGTGTTTTCTTTGACTGATGAATCTATTTCCTCTATCTTATCTTCAATGCCAGAGATCTTATCTTCCATCTCTTGCATTATGTTGGTTATGCTTGCATCTATAGTTCCTGTTCATTTACTCAGATTTTCCACTTCTAGCAATCCCTCAGTTTGTGTCTTTTTTATTGTCTTGATTTCAGTTTTCAGGTCTTGAACTGTCCCTCACCTGTTTAATTGTTTTCTTTTGGCTTTCTTTAAGGGATTTACTGATTTCTTCCAGTTTTTTGTTTGGCTTTTCCTTGAATTATTTAAGGGAATTTTTCCTCTTTAAAGATCTCTATCATTTCCTTAAGGTCATTTTTAAGGTTAATTTCTTCTGTTTCCTCTATGATGGGATGTTCAGGTCTTACTGATATAGGTTCTGATGGAGCCATATTGTTTTTTATGTTGTTGACTGTATTTTTGCACTGACATCTACCCATATCTTTCTCCCCTTGGTGCAAGCAGTATCTGTGTCTGAGGGAGGCTCTCTTTGTCTGATCAATACTCTTTTTCCAGTGGGAGTTCTTGGTCTAGTCGGTGCTAATGGACTCTTTGTCCAATTGGTATTCGTGAGCTCTGTCTCATGGAGTAGCAACAATCTTGGCATGTGGGTGGGTTGGAAGGGGTGGGACTTGTGTGTTACAGGGTCTGATGGAAGATTGTGGTAGTCTGACCTGTCTGCAGGAGGTCTGCCCGCTGACTGGCCTGAAACTGGGACTGCAATAGGTGGTGGTGTAGGGGTGCAGGTTGGTGCCCCTGGGCCTAAAACCTAGGGGCTGGGGTGTTTGGGTATGAGGATAAAGACTCACCTCTTAGTCCAATTGGGTGCTGGCAGGCTCTGTCTCAGGGAACAGTTGCAGTCTTGGAGGGTGGGTGGCATTTGGGGGAGTTGGGGCTTGTGGGTTATAGGGTCTGGTAGGGGATGGTGGTAGTCTGACCTGTCTGCAGGAGGCCTGTCTATAGGCTTGAGACTGGGACTGCAATGTGTGGTGGTATGGAGGTGCAGGGTTGTGACCCTGGGCCCCACCTAGACAAAGCATCACCTCTTAGTCCAATTGGGCACTGGCAAGCTCTGTCTCAGGGAACAGTTTCAGTCTCTAAGGGTGGGTGAGATTTGGTAGAGGTGTGACTTGGCTTAAAGGGTCTAATGCGGGATGGTGGTAGTCTGACCTGCCTGTGTGAGGTCTAACTGCAGACTGGCCTGAAACAGGGACTGCAATGGGTGGTGGTGTAGGGGTGCAGGGTTGTGCCCCTGGGCCCAAAGCCTAGGGGCTGGGGTGTTCAGGTGTGAGGATAAAGACTCACCTCTTGGTCCAATTGTCTGCTCCAGTTACAATTATTGACAAGACACTTCATGCTAAAAGGTTCTGTGTGTATTGAGACACCTTGAATGTCAATGACCAAGAAGTATATGTGCAATGTGCTTGAGAATTGCACATTTGTGTATCCATTTGCATTCAGTGGAATGAGGTAAGAAGCAATGTTTATGAAAAGAAACAGTGACCAACATCGATCACAGGGTGAGATTGCTCTTGTGCTCAGATCTGTGAAGTCACTCTGCCTAATGCAGAAATGAGTGCTTGACTTCACAGCCATAGGATTCTGCACACAATATTCAGTGTAGTCAAATCCAATGAAATCCAACTCTCATTGGTAAATATTAACTTTGTTTTATTGTTTAAGAGTTACATATATAATGGAAAATATAATTTTTAACAAGATTTATTGCTGGTGTATGTATATCAATCTGTATAACTCAAATTCTTCAGCCTTTCTTCCGGATCATGTCTCCTAGTGTGCATCAACACAGACATAAAGTTCAATACCAGTGCAGAGGTCACTTGACTTGATTCCTACATTAATAGAGAACACAGTCCTATTCTACTCAGTGAATAAATGCTCCCTCTCATTTGTCCAGCTTCCTCAATCATGCCTGACCATCTTCTGTGATATTTCAGTTCCTTATGCTCACTGACATATCAGCCAGAATTAGCAACATGTACTTAGTAACTCATAAAAGCCACTAAGTCAGGGATTTATTTATCTTGGAAAGACTCACATGTGCACACTTGTTCTCAAAGAGAGGGGTTAAGTTGCATTCTACAATTTCTCTGATTGCAAAGTTCTCACACTGACTATATAAGATCCATATTTCAATTGTCATGGGTTTCATAATATGAGAGACACCGTGCTTCCTTGTTCTGAAGAATCTCCAATGTAGGCAGTTCAGACACAATGTTTAGCCTAATTTCTTTTTTTTTGCATCCTAAAGATTATAATAAATGGCAGGTATGATTTTTTAGTAACTAAGTGTATAAGCAACAAACAGTTGTAACAATTTATGAGACAATATTCATTTTTTAAATTTCACTTTCAAAATTAAACAATTAAACATACAGAATAAAGAAAGAATATTAAGAGCAGCAAAGGAAAAAGGCCAAGTGACTTATAAAGGCAAACCCATCTGAATAAGACCCGATTTCTCAATAGAGACTTTGAAAGCCAGAATGACCTGGACAGATGTAATGCAGACACTAAGAGACCATGGATGCCGGCCTAGACTAATATACCAAGCAAAACTTTCAATCATCATAGACGGAGTGAACAAGACATTCCAAGACAAAGCCAGATTTAAACAATACTTATTCAAAAACCCAGCCCTACAGAAAGCACTAGAAGGAAAATTCCAACTTAAGGAAGTCAGATACACCCTCGAAAATACAGGCAATAGATAATGCCACAGCAGTAAACCCCAAAGAAGAGAAGTACACACACACTACCACCAAAAAATAACAGAAATGAAGAATCACTGGTCATTAATATCCCTTAATATCAATGGTCTTAATTCACTTATAAAAAGACACAGGCTAACAGAATGGATACAAAAGCAGGACCCAACTTTCTGCTACATACAAGAAACCCACCTCAAATTCAAAGATAGACACTACCTAAGAATAAAAGGCTAGGAAGAGATTTTCCAATCAAATGGTCTTAAGAAGCAAGCCTGTGTAGGCATCCTAATATCCAACAAAATAGATTTCAAACTAAAATCAATCAAAAGAGATGAAGAAAGGCATTGCATACTCGTCACAGGAAAGATCCACCAAGATGAAGTTTGAATTCTGAACATTTATGCCCCAAACACAACGACACACACACTTATGTAAAAGAAACATTGCAAAAGCTTAAACCTTATATAAAACCCCACACTTTATAGTGAGAGACTTCAACACCTCACTTTCACCACTGGACAGATCTCCCAAAACAAAACTTAACAGAGAAATAAAGGACTTAACTGATGTTATGACTCAAATGGACATAATCAATATCTACAGAACATTCCATCCTAACAAAAAAGAATATACCTTCTTCTCAGCAACCCATGGAACCTTCTCTAAAATCGATCAAATACTTGGCCACAAAGCCAATCTCAACAGATACAAAACAATTGGAATAACCTCTTGTGTTCTATCAGACCACCATAGTTTAAAGTTAGATTTTATCTACAACAAAAACTACAGAAAACCTACAATCTCATGGAAACTGAATAATGCCCAACTCAATCAACAAAGGGTTAAGGAAGAAACAAAGAAAGAAATTAAAGACTTTCTAGAGATCAACAAAAATGAAGACACCATATGCGCAAACTTATGGGACACTATGAAAGCAGTGCTAAGAGGAAAATTCAAAGCACTAAATGCCCACATAAAGAAGTTGGAGAAATCTCACACTAGTGAATTAAAAGCACACCTGAAAGCTCTAGAACAAGAAGAAGCAAAGTCTCCCAGGAAGATTAGAAGCTAGTAAATTATCAAATTGAGAGCTGAATCAATAAAATAGAAACAAAGGGAACAATACAAAAAATTAATGAAACAAAGAGTTGGTTCTTTGAGAAAATCAACAAGATAGACAAGCCCTTATCCAAGCTAACCAAAAGACAGAGAGAGAGCATCCAAATCAACAAAATCAGAAATGAAAAGGGGGACATAACAACAGACATTGAGGAAATCCAGAGAATTATCAGGTCATACTTCAAAAACCTCTAATCCACAAAACTGGAAAACCTAAAAGAAATGGATAATTTTCTGGATAGCTGCCACATATCTAAGTTAAATCAAGACCAGATAAACTATTTAAATAGTCCAATAAACCCTAAGGAAATAGAATCAGTCATTAAAAGTCTCCCAAGCAAAAAAAGCCCAGGACCAGATGGTTTCAGCACAGAATTCTACTAGATCTTCAAAGAAGAGTTAATACCAGTACTCTTTAAATTGTTCCACACAATAGAAACGGAACATTACCAAACTCCTTCTATAAGACTACAATTACCCTGATTCTTAAACCAAACAAGGATACAACAAAGAAAGAGAACTACAGAATGATCTCCTTCATGAACATTAATGCAAAAATACTCAATAAAATACTGGCAAACAGACTCTAAGAACACATCAAAACAATTATCCACCATGATCAAGTAGGCTTCATCCCAGGGATGCAAGGGTGGTTCAACATATGAAAGTCCGTCAATGTAATACACCATATAAACAAACTCAAAGAAAAAAAATCACGTGATCATCTCACCAGATGCAGAAAAGGCATTTGACAAAATCCAACACCCCTTCAGGATAAAGGTCTTGGAGCAATCAGGAATAAAGGGAACATACCTAAACATAATAAAGGCAATTTATAGCAAGCTAACAGCCAACATCAATTTAAATGAAGAGAAACTCAAAGCCATTCCACTAAAATCAGGAATGAGACAAGGATGTCTGCTCTCCCCATACTTATTCAATATAGTACTTGAAGTCCAGAGCAATAAGACAACATAAGGAGATTAAGGGGATACAAATTGGAAAGGAAGATGTCAAGCTTTCCCTATTTGCAGATGACATGATAGTATACTTGAGTGACCCCAAAGAATCAACCAAGGAAATTATACAACATATAAACACCTTCAGCAACATAGCAGGATACAAGATCAACTCAAAAAATCAGTAGCCCTCCTATATACAATTGACAAACGGGCTAAGATGGAAATAAGAGATACATCACCCTATATAATACCCACAAATGATATGAAATAACTTGGGGTAACACTAACCAAGCAAGTGAAGGACCTATATGACAAGAACTTTAAGTCCCTGAAAAAAGAAATTGAAGAAGATGTCAGAAAATGTAAAGATCTCCCATGCTCATGGATAGGCCAGATTAACATCGTAATAATGGCAATCTTGCCAAAAGCAATCTACAGATTCAATGCAATCCCCATCAAAATCCCAACACAATTCTTCACAGACCTGGAAAGAATAATACTCAACTTCATATGGAAAAACAAAAAAGCCCAGGATAGCCAAAAGAATCGTGTACAATAAAACAACCTCTGGAGGCATCACGATCCCTGACCTCGAGCTCTACTATAGAGCTACAGTAATAAAAACAGCTTGGTACTGGCATAAAAACTGACATGTAGAGAAATGGAATCGAATTGAAGACCCTGACATTAATCCGCACACCTATGAACATACAATTTTTGACAAAGAAGCTAAAACTATACAATAGAAAAAAGAAAGCATCTTCAACAAATGGTGCTGGCATAACTGGATGTCAATGTGTAGGCAGCTGCAAATAGATCCATATCTGTCACCGTGCACAAAACTTAAGTCCAAGTGGATCAAAGACCTCAACATAAATCCATCTACTCTGAACCTGACAGAAGAGAAAGTAGGAAGTAGTCTTGAACGCATTGGCATAGAAGATCACTTCCTAAATATAACACCAGTAGCACAGACAGTGAGAGAAACAATCAATCAAAGAGACCTCTTGAAACTGAGAAACTTTTGTAGAGCAAAGGATATGGTCAACAAGGCAAAGCAACAACCTACAGAATGGGAAAAGGACTTCACCAAGCCCACATCTGACAGAGGGCTGATATCCAGAATATATAAAGAACTCAAGAAATTAGACATCAAAATGCCCAATAATCCAATTAAGAAATGGGCTATAGAACTACACAGAGAATTCTCAACAGAGGAAGCTCAAATGGCTGAAAGACATTTAAGGAATTGTTCATCATCCCTAATTATCAGGGAAATGCAAATCAAAAGGACTCTGAGATAACACCTTACACCTGTCAGAATGGCTAAGATCCAAAACACTCAAGACACCTTATGCTGGAGAGGATGTGGAGCTAGGGGAACTCTCCTCCACTGCTGGTAGGAATGCAAGCTTGTACAACCACTTTGGAAATCAATATGGCACTTTATTAGAAAACTGGGAATCAATCTCCCCCAAGACCCAGCTATACCACTCTTGGGCATATATCCAAGGAATGCTCAATCATACCACAAGGGCACTTACTCAGCTATGTTCATATCAGCATTGTTTGTAACAGCCAGAACCTGAAAACAACTTAGATGCCCTTCAACTGAAGAATGGATAAACAAAATGTGGTACATATACACAATGGAATACTACTCAGCAGAGAAAAACAATGACATCATGAGGTTTGCAGGCAAATGGATGGAATGGATCTAGAAAACATCATTCTGAGTGAGGTAACCCAGACTCAGAAAGACTAACATAGTATGTACTCACTCATAGGAGGATACTAGATGTAAAACAAAGGTGACTAGACTGCTACTCACAACTCTAGGGAGGCTACCTAGAAAACAGGACCCCAAGAAAGACACAGGGTTCGCCAAATGACAGAAAAATGGATGAGATCTACATGAACAACCTGAATGTGAGTGGGGGTAATGAAGGGCAAGGGTTGAGGGAAAGAGAGCTTGGGGAGCAGGAGATCCCAGCTGGATCAAGAACAGAGAGGGAGAACAAGGAATAGGAGACCATGATAAATGAAGACCATATGAGAATAGAAAGAAGCAAAGTGCTATAGAGGTCCCCAGACATCCACAAAGATACCTCCACAATAGACTACTGGCAATGGTCGAGAGAAAGCCTGAACTGACCTACTCTGGTGATAGGATGGCCAAATACCCTAGTTGTCATGCTAGAAACCTTATCCAATGACTGAGGGAACCAGATGCAGAGATCCATGGCCAGGCCCCAAGTAGAGCTCCAGGAGTCCAGTTGGTGAAAAAGAGGAGGGTTTGTATAAGCAAGAATTGTTGAGACCGAGATCGGAAAAAGCACAGGTACAAATAGTCAAATGAATGGAAACACATGAACTATGAAGCAATAGCTGAAGAGTCCCCAACTGGATCAGGCCTTCTGGATAAGTGAGACAGTTGATTAGCTTGATCTGTTTGGAAGGCATCCAGGCAGTGGGACCTGGACCTATCCTCAATGCATGAGCTGGCTCTTTGGAACCTGGGGCTTACACAGGGACACTTGGCTCAGCCTGGGAGGAGGGGACTGTACCTGCCAGGACTTAATCTACCAGGTTGAACTCAATCCCCAGGGGAGTCTTTGCCCTGGAGGAGATGGGAATGGGGGGTGAGCTGGGGGCAATGGGGGGGGGGAGAATAAGGTAATCTGTGGCTGATATGTGAAATTAAGTTAAATTATAAAATAAAATAAAAAATTCCTCTTTCAAGACCAGAACAAAGAAACACATGGCTAAGTGACTCTTTAAATCCAAATGCTGTTTGTGTCAAGTAGACTCTGACAGGACTTGAACATCACTAGTGTGGTGCAAAGACAGTCACCAAAGTCTCTGATCATAAAGGAATGGGACATGTTCTCAAACACATTCCAGTCTGTATGCAGCTTTTGTTCCATACTTGATGTTTTATGTACTTCATTGGTTGTATGTTGTGTGATTTTGCCTGTATAATGTTTTCATTTGTGGAGACTAGAGAGATGGCTCTGTGGTAAAGAACACTTGATTCTGTTTCCCAACACATAAATGGTGGCTCAAAACTGCCTCTAAAACCAGATCCAAGGGGTTCACATACCTACTTTTGTCCCCTGTAGTCAACACATTCTCATAGTGCATATATACATGCAGGCAAAACATTCATGCACATGAAAGTAAAATAGATTGTAAAATCTTTTTAAACATAACTTTTCATTTTTATAATAAATGCTTATTTCAACAGCCAAATGAAAAGTACAAATAAAATTTTCAAAATGTTACTAAAATGCAGTTTCTAAGTGTGTTATTATATGACATTAAATTTTTGCACCTCCCAGTTCCTTTTCATATGCACAATATGGACCAGATGTTCATGATACCTCCAAAAATATACATTGTTATCATTGAGAGATAAAGGCTAGAGTATTAACCACAGATGAATTACTAAAACCATTTATTTGTACAAGCATCAACATGAAATAGCTGTGCATGGGAAAAAAACTGTTACTAAAATATTTTCATTGAAATTTCTGTGTATACTTCCTACTTCTTATATTGATGAACCAATTATAATAACATTGATAATGCACTCAAAGAGAGTAGATGTATGTAAAACACCTAAAAAGGAATCTGAAAAGTGTGAAAACTTAACCATTGTCCAAACTGAAATAAGAACTAAGTGAGGTGATGGGTAGAGCCTTGAACCTCCATGCACAAGACCCTGTGCTCCATTAGCAATAATGATAAACAGTGGGAAGGCACGTCATCAAGATATGTTTAAAATTTGAGTATGACAAAACCCGGGGAGATAATTCAAGATAGATTTGGACCTGGATGTATTGTCTGATAATCATACTGAGACTGTTCCCTTCAGTGTTATTTTACCAATTCACAGGGAAGATTCAAACAGTCATTGTACCAGGGTTCATTCAATGTAGACACAGTTACTGCCTCTGTAGCTCATAATTGTACTCTTAAATAAGAATACATTTCACTCCAGAGTGAGATTCATATTGTGCACCTTTCCACGTGTGTGTGCTTCTATTAGTTCCATTCCAAAGATTACTACAGCTGTGAATCCAGGAAGTTTACCTATAATAATAATACCTGCACAGTGAGTATACACTACAAGTCATGTGAGGTAAGATGAGTTATCTCATTGACTTATTACCAAATTCCTTCAGCATCTTCACAGATGGGCTGTATTACCCTGGTGTTACCCAGTCACCCTCAGTAGGACACCTATGTTATGGTAGGAAACAACATTGACTAGCACAAGGTTAGAAACACTGTTCTTTCTCACTCATCTCTTAACTGTGCAATAATTCTTGTGCCTTCCCTGTTTGTTCCACAGATCTATTTCTACCTAGAATTCCCATCATCAGACATGAGCACTTACACAGGCCTCTTCATTGCTGGCTCATCAGTACACTGCAATATCATGTACTTACCTGGATTCTTACCTCTGCAATGTGGTGGGCTCAGTGTACAGATCCTGACCTCATAATAACCAGAACTGTGAGAGAGGAAGGGATCTCAAACTCAAGGCGGAGATAAAGGTTTGTGACTCTGTGACCTCACCTCCCTTCAGAATGACAATTTTCATGTCACCTTCCCTGGCAATGACAGTGTGGCTTTGGGAGACAAAATCATTTATGACACTTTTTCCAGTTGCTAATTAAAAAGACACTTAAGAGTTTCTCATGTATATCTCCAATGACACAAAGTGTTTTGAAGAGCTATTCAGTTTTTCTGATCCCTAAAGCATGGCCAGGTCTCCAGTGGAAGGTGCTAGAAACTTTGAGGTCAAATTCAGGACATATTTACAGAAGTCTCTATGCTTCTTTGGATATAGGATTCTCTGACTTCTTCTCATACAAATAAACTTAGTTATTTTTAAAAGATTTAGAAAATTTACTACTTAATATCTCCTTAAGTATTTCATAGGTTGATATGCCTTTTAGTCAGGTTCTTCCACCATTATCTCCTTCCATGTTATTTATTTTCCCCCACCCCTATGCCCTCCAAATTTCATGTGTTTCTAAAAATAAAACAATACAAAACGAAGCAAAAACAATTACTTAGTGTACTTATTGATGGTAGTACGTGCCTAGCATTGATGGAAACATGGGTAGCATTTCAAAGTTCAAATCCTGAAAATAATGTGACAAATCCTATCCAGAAGTCAACATTTGTAACACGTCTTCAGCTAGGAGTGGGACATCCTGACAACCTCCAATCTTCTGGAATTTTGTCTAACTTGATCATTTTCAGGTTTTGTGCATATTGCCATAACAAGTGAATTCACAATTGCAAGTACCCAGTTCTGTCTGTTCAAAACCTGTTTGTTTAGAATCGTCTACTAGCAGAATGGTTATACACTTTCTGCCTCTTCTTTAATGATGATTCCTAGTTCTTGGGAGGAAGAGGTGTGATAGAGACATCCTAATTTTAGTTGGGCTTTCCAGAGTTTCTTATTTTCAGCACTTTGAATGATTGTGAACCTCTGTAGTAATCACCATATAGTTCAAAAAGAAGCTTCTTTGATGAGGGTTGAGAGATGTACTGATCAATTAGCATAAAGACAAGAGCTTATGGGACAGGTTGTTACTATGTCCATTTAGCAGAATAATAGTAATAAGTTCTTCAAGATGGACAGGGTACTCTCTACCCACATATTATTGTACCTGATTTGGTTCCAGGCATGTGTTCCATTTTGGGAAGTGGACTTTCAACTCAATCATAAAGTGGTTCATTGCTCCCATGATGCTCATGACATTGTTTCACAATGATTATTGTTGTTATATTTCTCAGGTTTACCTCTGAGTAAGATTTATGATTACATCTAGCACTATGAAAACTATTCAGGAGGGATGAACCATCCAGGTAACCACTCAATTTTTTTCTCCATGTTCTATGACTCAAGTATATGGTATCTTCAGCAATACGGTCTTACCTATTGGTAAGATAAAAATTTCAGATTTTTGACACTATTCTTGATTGTGTTCAATTCATTTCTTAATATTCAAATATGTAATCTGTCCCATTTTAGTGTTATCAGCAGAGGAACAGATTCATTCAAAGCTGAGAAGAAGTTCTAATGAAATGGGAGTCAAAGAAAAAGCAAGTTATCCCATTAGCAAGTAAATTATTAGAGTACATAGTATAGTGCAATGCAATACATTTTATAATGCTGTCATGACAACATTCTGAGAAACATGAAGAATTTTTCACCTTGTGGTGAAACAAACATTTCAGTTTTATTTTTTGAATTTTAACTATACTTCCATCATTTCCCTCATTCTCTTTACTCCCTCCAACACTTCTCAAATACACCTCACATTTTTTCTCATTTTCACGACCTCTGTTTTTTAATTGTTTTTACACACACACACACACACACACACACACACACACACACACACACACATACACACACAAAGAGAGAGATAGGAAAAGAGAGCGAGAATAAGAGAGAGAGAATGTATTAGGAAGTATGAGGACAATGTGCAAGGACAATGAGAACTAGCCGAGGATGCTCCCTTGGAGCTTGCTATTGGCAGGAATTTGCTCCTGTCTTCCCTGTGTACAGACCCTCACAGACAGAAAAGAGGGAGTTGAAGAAGCTCAGAAGGACCAAAGGGGAGCTTTTGTTCACTGTGATTTACAGTTAATGCACTTACAAATGTCGGTTCAGTTCCACAACATTTAAAGTTTTAATTACTATGGTTAAGATGTATATGGAGAACAAAAATGCCCCTATATTGTAAACACCGTACCCGACCAGCCTGTTCCCATTTTCCAGACATGAATATCCATTCTTGAAATTGAATGATCTTGTAAAATTTGTTTTTCTTGCAAGGTAGAAGATCATAAGACTAACAACAATTTCTGCATTTGTAATCAGACTTCCTTATTCTGCTCTCAAAAGAGCCTAGGACAACTGCAAGACACATATATTAAAATAAATCTTTGTGAATACATAGGCAGAAAACATTCAATCCTGTGAGTTCGGCTTTTATAATCCCTGAGAGGAAAGGGCTAGATCCCACATCTTGGGAGTGCTCTTGGCTGCAGACCTGGGCCATATCAATCCAGGAGTCAGGACCTATATAAAAAGCTTCTTAATAAAATGTATTCATGGTCATGGTGAATGTCTGAGTAACACCATACCCATAACAAAAATAAACTCTGCTATGTGATTTTCATTTTCATACTGCATAATCATTTCTCTGTTCCTAAACTAAAATAACAATATTTCTGAAGATTTTACAGAAAATCTAGAAATTGCCTTTTATTAATATATGTATTGTTCCTGCTAAAATATTTCTATAAGTGGAGTTTGGCTTCTTAGAAAAACATTTGCGCTCAGTAATCTCTGTCTGTCTGTCTGTCTGTCTCTCTCTCTCTCTTTTCTCTCTCTCCCTCTATATGTATCTCTCTCTCTCTCTCTCTCTCTCTCTCTGTGTGTGTGTGTGTGTGTGTGTGTGTGTGTGTGTGTGTGTGTGTGTGTGTGTTATGGTCATTTTCATTTGGTTCATTCAGGAAATTTTGAGGAGAATGACTCCAGAATTCAAATCCATTCACAGCTTATGTTTTTCCACCACTAAGTATTCCTCAAAGTCCAACCCTCTCTTTCCATCACTCTTTCTCTATTTCTAAAGTATAATGAATAGTCTTTACAGTCTCATTACTGGAACCCCAGGAATAAGGCTATAACAAATTCAAATTTAGTATTGATTATGAGGCACTGTGCAAAATGCCTACTCAAAGTGAAAGACACTGTAAAGATGATCTTTCACCACCTGCAGGACACTTTCAAACTTAGGAAATCTCTTATGAAATTGACAAACTTTGTAAGTCCTCGATAATGGAATGTACTATTGGTTGGAATATACAATATTTAGCATGGCATAAAAACAGTAGTCCTACATGTCTATGAAGAGTTCTCTGGATCTCACATTAAGTGCCAGTCACAGAAGTATAGCAGAATGTCAGCCACAGAGCTGGCCATGGGGATCCTCTTTCTGTCCCAGATTGCACTAGAAATACTGGGTAACTGAGCCTTGCTTGGCTATTTTATTATTGATGAATTCTCTGGGATCAGTGCTAAGCCTACAGACATAATTGTCAAACACCTGACAGGAGCTAACTTCATGATCAGTCTCTGTATCCATCAGACAATAACTACCTTTGGTCAGACATATTTTCTAGGTAACATTGTATCTAACCTTGATTTTTTTCATAGAGTTTCCAGAAAGCATCCCTTGGTTATACATCTCTCTCTTTTTTTTTAAATTAGCCTACAGAGCATTTGGTTTCACTGTGACCTTTTTTTTTTTTTTTCCGGAGCTGAGGACCGAACCCAGGGCCTTGTGCTTGCTAGGCAAGCGCTCTACCACTGAGCTAAATTCCTAACTATACATCTCTCTTAAATGTCTTCCAGACCATCATGATCACCATAAGGAATGCCAAATACGAACATGACAGAGCCTCCAAGATCACCAGATCATCCAGTGCTGGTCCCTGCAACTGTTGGTTAATGGATTCATTCCTGTGCTCACAACAGACAAATGAGATACAAGAATCTGCACTTGGATTAAATATTTACTATACTATGCCATGGGCAAGCCTCAAAATCTAATCTCTGCCTTATGTAATCTTATTATGTTCTTCCGATGTCATCTGTTTTGGAATCCTGATGTGAGCCAGTGGTGCTTTTCTTGATGAAACACAAGCAGAGGGTCCAAAACCTTCAGAGAGTGCTGTGTCGTAGGTCATATCCTGAGACCAGAGCCACCCAAACCATCTTTGTCCTGGTGAGTGTGTGTTCTTTTATATAACTCCTGGAATCTTAACTATGTGTTTAAGCTTTGTAATTGGAACCACCAGGTGGCTGGTCAATGCCAGTGTGGCAACAGCTCCATGTTTTCCAGCATTTTGCCCCTTTCTTCTCATCAGACACTAAGCCTCAGTTGACAGGCTGTGTTGTACTCGCTAATATCAAAAGCAAATGTTAGAGTTCAGAGAGTCCTAATATTTAGACTGCCTACCCTCTTGCTATTCTTTTTAGTCCATTATATTCTATCATTTTATCATGCCTATGAGCTCAGATATACTAAAATTGTATCTTTAATAAAAACAATACATAAAGATGGATAAAAATATTAAAACTGTCATCAAATCTTTCCAATAATATCATTACCAATAGGGATATGTCAACATTGGGACTGTATGCATTATAATAATTAAAAGATTTTATGTGAGTGCATGTTAATCTGTGTACATTGTGTGTGTGTGTGTGTGTGTGTGTGTGTGTGTGTGTGTGTGTGTGTGTTTGATTTTATTCTGGTGTGAATAAAAAATTAAAATATAGAATTTGTTGAAAAATGTATGGATCTGAAAAATAGCATATTTTCTCTCATATATACATCATTGCCTGTGACATATATACATATAAATAGATATAGATATACATAGATAGATAGACAGACAGACGGACAGATGGACAGACAGATAGATAGATAGATAGATAGATAGATAGATAGATAGATAGATAGATAGATAGATATAAATGTGGGAGGAACAAATAAAGGAAGTAGACAGGAAGGTAGAAAGGGGCCTGTATGCCCTACTTCCTTGGTATATGGAGAGGACCTAATCTCCCAGCAGATGTCCTGGTCCTCGGGATTTTCTAGCATTTCCAGTCCTTCTTCCCTGTTGTTCTGTGAGCCTTAGTTGTAGAGCTTGTGTTGTAGATGCATCAACTGTGGTTTCGCACCCTCTTCATTTTGACAAGTTGTTGTCAGTCTCTATCTTCTGAAAAGAGAAACCTCTCTGCTGATTATAGCTGAGACCTACCCCTACCAGTGGGTATCATGATAAGTGTATAGAATGTAGTTTTATATTATATTGGTTTGCAAAGGTGGAAATAATTGGTTCTCTTCTAGGTTTATGGCCTTGAAGCCATGGATAGTAGGCTAGTTTTATTGTGTCAGTCATGGTTCCTTTCCTATTGAACTGATCTTAAGTTCCATCATGAAATTTCATGAACATGACTCTCTGAACAAGACCTAAACTGTGGCAGCATCATTTGACATGACAACATGAATGGAAAATTTAATAAGCCTCTACCTCTGCATTAAAAGCTACAAGTAATCAATGAGTGCTGAGGAAGGGAGACTCAACCTTCTATAAGGATAAGCCTCTTAATTCGTTATCCAATAACATGTGGTTACCCTAAAATAAATAAATATATATATATATATATATATATATATATATATATATATATATAAAATCAACACTAAACAGACTTGCAGACTTAAAGTGCACATATGTAAAGTAAAAGTTGCTTTTGACAGACAACAGGGGGAACAAGGGAAAAGTTGGAGTAGGGAGTGGGAGAGGATGGAGTGATGTCAATACAGTACTCATACGTGAAAATCTCAATAAAAGGTGTTGCCTGTGAGACTAGAATAAAAGATGAGAAATTAGAGGAAATAACAGAAAAGAATGGAAGTAGGAGTTTATTATAATAGGATATAGCAGAGAAGTGATAACAGAGAGATAGATTGGTGAAAGAATCAATCAAAATGAAATATGCACAAAGATATTACTTGAAAATTGATCACATTGAGAACTAATTAAAACATAAGAATGTATATTTCAAAAAATCTCTTGTGCAAAGATTAACCTCTGTAGTTCCGCCAACCAGGACCACCAAAGGAGAGAACTGTGTGTCAAGACCATTGATCTAAAGGCCCAATAGCAGAGGATGCCCAAGATTACAACATTTTGCAAATATTGGTCTCTCTAGGGGATTCATGATCAGATTAGAAGTTGTGATGCTGTGGAGCACAAAGTAAACTTACTTTATGTCCAGAATATCATATATGACTAGATAAACATGGTCAAAGTGAAAGGGAAAATTGTAAAGAATAATTAGTAGACAATAAGTCTGTATTATTCAAATGAATGAAGGGAACTGTACAATGTAGTGAGATGAATGGACTATGGGTTTTCAGAAGTCGAGCCTGTCTGGGATTGGGCATATTGGATTTTAGAATCTCTAGGAAAAAAAGTAAGTTGAAGTGATATAAATGTTCTTCCCCCAGGGGAATCTAGTTATTAATGATAATCTAGGTTCCCCGGCCCTTGTATCCCAGTGCATCAGTCAATTTATTGGGAAAAATAAAGATTCACTTAATTTTTTTCAATTGTATTATAACTACATATATTCCCCTTCCCACTTCTCATTCTTTCCACCAAACCTTCCACATATCCCTCCTCACTTTCTTTCAAATTCATGGCCTCATTTTGCATTAATGTCTTACACAAATGTGTGAGTGTTCTTATGCTACATGTAATCATAAAACTGATCACACTTGAAAGGAGAATAGAGCAATTACAATTACCACGATATATAGTAATGGGAACTGTGTAGACACCTCATTAATAAGTGCTAATAAAACAGTTAGCATGTCACATCCTTTAGTGCTTAGAAAAAATTAAACATCACCCACTGGAGCATGTTTTGAATGTCTGGTCCTCAGGTGATGGAGGAAGGTGTTAGAATATATAGGAGATGTGGCTGCCTCCTAGCTTAAACAGAACAATGTCAGTGTGACTTTGGATGTTGTGCCTGGCTCCCCAATGTTTCTTATAATCTCCATCTATAAAGAGTTGAGGAAACTCCTTCACCACACATACCTACTGTCCTGAAAGTCTCCGCAAGGACAGTAGTTCAAGGAAATTTGTACTGAATCCCCTGAAAGCAAGAACCAAAATAAACCTTCCATCAGGTTGTTCTTTCAGGAATTTTTGTCACAGGTATAGAAAATTAACTAATACAAGTGCTAGAGTGCTAGAGATGTGGCTCAGTAGTTAAGAGCACTGGCTGCTCTCAAAAATGATTTGTGTTTGATTCCCAGCACCCACACTGTGGCTCAAAGTAATCTCTAACTCCAGTTTCAGGGAAAATGATGCCCTTGCTGGCCTATGTGAGCACCAGGCACACAGATTTACATCAACAAAAACAATCAAACACATAAAAATAAATTAATCAAAATGTAGATGTATCCAACCTTCCCATCAAACAATAAACACAGAACCAATGCAAAGAAGAAAGCCAAGAGGTCAGAGCCAAGAGCCAAAACCTTACCCTTCCTCCTGCAGTGGTCCTACCTCTCCGAACCAGAGCTACCCCTGTGTTAAAGTCTTTATATAGAGTTCCTGTCCTGCCTTCTCATTGGTTGTAAACCCAACCACATGACCGCCTCCTCACAGCCTGTCTGTATAGGCCTCCAGGTTTTCCATGATTGGTATTAAGATTAAAGGCATGTGTATCCAATAATGGCTGTATCCCTGAACACACAGAGACTTACCCAGCTCTGCCTACTAAGTGCTGGAATTACAAGCGTACGCTACCACTGCCCTGCTTTCCTATGGCTTGCTAATAGCTCTGACCCCCGGGCAACTTTATTTATTAACATACAAATAACATTTTAATACAAATAAAATATCACCATATTTCCCCTTTTCTATTTTAATAAAAAGGAAAAAAAAGAAAAAGCTTATAACTAATATAAGAAAAACTATATACAAAAGGACAATAACTATATACAATATATACAAGTAATAAATACCTAAACAATGTCTAGTCCATTTGTATTTGACAAATTCAGAGAAAATAATTTCATTATCTATCCTATTTTGGTAAGTCCAAAATGTATCCTAATTAATCTTCAACTATAACTAACTAACCTTCAACTATAACTAACTAATCTTCAACTCCCTCAGAGACCCAAGAAGGAAATAATATTAGCTAACAAAAATAAAAACAGGAAGTGCACATAAGCAACCTCCAAAAAATTTGTGAGTTGACAGGCCAGTTGATAGGCCCAGCATCAAATAAAAATACATGTAACTAATATAGATTTAATACATAATCATTACTTAGATGTATAATGCAGGAAACAATACATGCTAGATATATCTAGAAAATTGAACATAGAAGGCCGGGCGGTGGTGGCGCAGGCCTTTAATCCCAGCACTCGGATCTCTGTGAGTTCGAGGCCAGCCTGGGCTACCAAGTGAGTCCCAGGAAAGGCGCAAAGCTACACAGAGAAACCCTGTCTCAAAAAACCAAAAAAAAAAAAAATTGAACATAGAAATATATAATCTTAATATTGATATTGAATATAAATATTCTTTATATTCAATAAACTTGAACTGATCAGTGAATGAAGGAACATTAGATTATATTAAATAACTATGTATAGGGCTGGAGAGATGTGTTTTTGCCTAAGAGCAATTGCTGCTTTTGCAGAGGACCCAATTTTCATTTTCAGCACCAACCACCTATGATACTACTTCCAGGGAATCGAATGCCCTCTTCTGTCTGTAGTTGGAATTGCATGTACTGTACACAATATACATACATACTATACCTACTTAAATATACACATAAAGTAATAATAAATATATCTAAAATAATTCTATGCATATATGGGGCAGACACTCTGCAGGCCTAACCTCTCACTGATGAGATAGTGGCAGTTGACAGCTGCTGAAGCAGGGGAATCATTCTATTTGGAATTTGAAGTCACTGGTAGTTTTCCCACACTAAGTGAATGACCCTACACTCATATTGTTTAGGAAGTACTAATTACAATTATTGGGTTATCAAAAATAATTATAGGAAATCAGGCAGAAACAATTATAAATGATATAAAAAGAGAATTGGAGTGAGTAAATATATGGTATATATATTTACACACTATATATATGTGTGTGTGTGTGTGTATATATATATATATATATATATATATATATATATATATATATATATATATATGGTCATATTTCATTGTATACATGTAAGAACTTTCCAAAACATAAAAAAATCAACTAAAATCCATATGGATAATGATACAACAATTGCACATAGTAGTTTAAAAAAATGATGAGATGTATGTTATTTTCTTTTGTGTACATTTGTTTCAGTATATGTGTGAACTTTCCTGTATGCTCCTATGTAAACTGGACCAGCAAGTCATTCTTCAGTGTCAGAGTCTTGAGAGACAGGACCAAGGGTTCAGAAGATAAGGAGACAGAAGGACAAGGAAGGTAAAATTTGGGCTCAGGCGGTTTTACGAAAGCTATGTCTCATGCCAAACAAGTTTATTAAGAAGTACAGCATCTGATTTACAGTTTTCTGACAGGAGAAATGAAGACAACGGTAGTAAGGAAAAAAAGGAGAGACTGTCATACAGTGAGAGAAAGTCAATGTGGAGCCTGAATCAAGCAATGTTGCACAAGGGAATCACTGGCTAGCTTAAGGAATCAGAGATCAAGCACGCAGTGGACTTGGGACTGATTACCATTGCCCCTTAGGGTGCTAAGACTGTGATCTCATAAACAGAAGATGGAGCTCCCCTGAGATCCTGCCCAAGTCCACTATCAATTCTGCTAAACATATTCCTGATTGTAGGTAAGAAGCTTTGCCCCTCTATACACATTAGGTATGCCCTCAGGGCATACCTCTGTCAATATGGATCTCCATACCTGTGCACATGTCTAAGTGGGTATGTACGCAAAATCATCACTGTGATTAAAATCTAACATAGTTTTGATGGTTATTCATGTTCATCAACCTAATGGGCTTAAGACTCCCTGTAATATATATTATATGTTGTATATGTTACACATATACAAATCACAACTGTAACATATATATATATATATATATAATCAATAAAAAGAGAAATATTGTTTCCTTAATTCTTTAGCAAATGCAGTCATATTAGAAAAATGTTATAACTACAGTTGTGATTTACTAGATTGTTTTACACAATATGGGCTTTGCCAATCTTACAATATTTTTTGTAATACTGGACAGAATTAAGAAACAGTAACTAGTCATTCTCTGAGGATGAATACCTCAGCAGTCCCAGAATGGCATTAACATCCTGAAGGTTTCTTGGTGAGGTGCTTGTCTCTAAATGACATTAAACTGAAGAACTGTTGGTTGGTGAAGAACTTTTTGGTTTATTAAGGAATCAGGCCAGAGAGCAAACAGAATAAACAAAATCATACGCATATGCATATATATCTGTATGTATATGTATGTATGCATCTATGATATGTGTATGTATACACATAAAATTATCAAAAAAACAATTTTTGTCAATAAAAAGAAAAATACTGTTTTCTATATTGTTCCATGTTTCAGATTTCACATTGAATCTTTGATCTATTTGGAGTTAGTTTTGTGCAAAGTGATAGGTATAGGTCTCATCTCATTTTTCACATGGGGAAATTCAATTTCCCAGCACCTTTTATTGAAGATGTTTTCTTTTCTCCACCATATGCCTTTGGCATACTGTTTAATATTAAGTGACTGAGTTATGTGTCCTCATGTTTGGGTCTTCAATTTTGTCCCATTGTTCCACATGTGTATATTTATGTCAACAACATATTTTTATTATCTTTGTAATATTTAAGATTGGAATGATAATTCCTCCAGCATTATTTGGTCTGTAAAGAATTGTTATTTTTCTATCTAGGTCTGTTGTGGTTCCACATGAATTTTATAACTGATTGTTTTCTATTTTTATGAACAATGAGGTGGAGGTTTTCACTGGGGTTGTATTGAATCTGTAAGTAGATTTTGGTGTAGTGGACAGATCATAACAACAGGTTTATAGCTTCTGTCCATCTGAACATTCAGTCACTCTCTCCAAGACCGGGATATTTCAGCATAGCATGGACTCCTATGATGTTAGATCTCCTTTATTATAGCATAGTAATTGCAAAAAAAATGACTCTTATCACATATGGCCTCTTACAAGGACAGGCTCAAACATTACATCACAGCTCTAAATCCAACATCTCAACATCTAGAAGACACTGAAGCATGTTGACAGCTATTACTTTGTCTAAACCTGGGCATGCATAGAACCTGAATACAGAGAAAATGATATTTGTGTCATATACTCCTAAGGCATGGTGAGTGGTTTGAACTAACATATATCTTGGGTCAGAGAAGTGTTTAAAGGATTCATGGGTCATTGTGGAAGCACAGTTTCTATCCACAATCTTTCTATCACTGCGAATTTTAGAAATCTACTACACATCAGCATACCTCACTAGTGTCTATTAGATAGGATCTGCAAATGATGGAAACTGTGTGATTATTTTTATTTTCATTATGAGTTGTGTAACCTGAAAATTATCCATTTCTTTTAGATTTTCCAGTTTTGTGGAGTACTGGTTTTTGAAGTTTGACTTGATGGTTCTCTGGATTTCCTCAATGTTAGTTGTTGTGTCTCCCTTTTCATTTCAGATTTTATTAATTTGGATGCTCTCTCTCTGGCTTTTGGTTAGTTTTGATAAGGGCTTGTCTATCTTGTTGATTTTCTCAAAGAACCAACTCTTTGTTTCATTGATTCTTTGTATTGTTCTCTTTGTTTCTATTTCATTGATTTCATCTCTCATTTTGATTATTTCCTGGTGTCTATTCCTCCTGGGTGACTCTGCTTCTTCTTGTTCTAGAGCATTCAGGTATGCTGTTAAGTCACTAGTGTGAGGTTTCTCCAACTTCTTTATGTAGATGTATAGTGCTATGAATCTTCCTCTTAACACTGCTTTTATTGCGTCCCATAAATTGGGGTATGTGGTATATTCATTTTCATTGAACTCTAAGAAGTCTGTAATTTCTTTCTTTCTTTCTTTCTTTTGTCCTTGACCCATTGGTGATACTTTGAGCATTATTCCATTTCCATGACATTGTAGGCTTTCTGTAATTTTTGTTGTTGTTTAAATCTAACTTTAAACCATGGTGGTCTGATAGAATATAGGAGGTTACTCCAATTTTTTTATATCTGTTGAGATTTGTTTTGTGGCCAAGTATGTGGTAGATTTTAGAGAAGGTTCCACAGGGTGCTGAGAAGAAGGTATATTCTTTTTTGTTAGGATGGAATGTTCTGTAGATATTGATTAAGTCCATTTGAGTCATGACATCAGTTAAGTCCTTTATTTCTCTGTTAAGTTTTGATTTGGGAGATCTGTCCAGTGGTGAAAGTGGGGTGTTGAAGTCTCCCACTATTAATGTGTGGGGTTTTATATGTGGTTTAAGCTTTAGTAATGTCTCTTTTACATATGTGGGTGCCGTTGTGTTTGGGGTGTAAATGTTCAGAATTGAAACTTCATCTTGGTGGATCTTTCATATGATGAGTATGTAATGCCCTTCTTGATCTCTTTTGATTTATTTTAGTTTGAAGTCTATTTTGCTGGATATCAGGATGGCTACACCCGCTTGTTTCTTAAGACCATTTGATTGTAAGTCTTTTCCCAGGCTTTTATTCTTAGGTAGTGCCTATCTTTGAAATTGAGGTGTGTTTCTTGTATGCAGCTGAAAGATTGGTCCTGCTTTTGTATCCATTCTGTTAGCCTGTGTCTTTTTATAGGTGAATTAAATCCATTGATATTAAGGGATATTAATGACCAGTGATTGTTAGTTCCTGAGGTATTTTCGTGGTAGTGTGTGTACTTCTCTTCTTTGGGGTTTACTGCTGTTGGGTTATCTATTGCCTGTGTTGTTGTGGGTGTATCTGACTTCCTTAGGTTGGAATTTTCCTTCTAGGGCTTTCTAGATTTGTGGTTAGGTATTGTTTAAATCTGATTTTTGTCTTGGAATATCTTGTTCACTCCATCTATGATGATTGAAAGTTTTGCTGGATATATTAGTCTAGGCTGGCATCCATGGTCTCTTATTGTCTGCATTACATCTGTCCAGGTCCTTCTGGCTTTCAAAGTCTCCATTGAGAAACTGGGTGTTATTCTGATAGGTTTGCCTTTATAAGTCACTTGGCATTTTTCCTTTGCTGCTCTTAATATTCTTTCTTTATTCTGTAGGTTTTGTTGTTTAATTATTACGTGGCATGGAGACTTTTTGGGGGGTCTAGTCTGTGTGGTGTTCTATATGCTTCTTGTATCTTCATAGGTATTCCCCTCATTAAGTTGGGAAATTTATCTTCTATGGTCTTGTTGAATATTTTCTGTGCTGTTGAATTGGTATTTGTCTGCTTCCTCTATCCCTATTATTCTTAGGTTTGGCCTTTTCATGGTGTCCTAGATTTCTTGGACATTTTGTGTTATGACTTTTTTTGGCTTTGGTATTTTCTTTGACTAATGAATCTATTTCCTCTATTGTATCCTCTACACCAGAGATTCTCTCTTCCATCTCTTGTATTCTGTTGGTTATGCTTGCATCTGTGTTTCCTGTTTGTTTACTCAGATTTTCTATTTCCAGCATTCCCTCTGTTTGTGTCTTTTTCATTGTTTCTATTTCCCTTTTCAGGTCTTGAATTGTTCCCCTCACCTATTTAATTGCTTTTTCATAATTTTCTTTGATGCATTTATTGATTTCTTCCACTTTTTATTTCTTTTCCTCAATTTCTTTATTGATTTTTCCACTTTTTTGTTTGTCTTTTCCTCAATTTCTTTATTGATTTCTTCCACTTTTTTGTTTGTCTTTTCCTCAAATTCATTCGTCATTTTTTCTTGAAAGGCGTCTAGCATCTTTCATGATGCTATTCTTTTTTTTTTTTTTTTTTTTTTGGTTTTTCGAGACAGGGTTTCTCTGCGTAGCTTTGCGCCTTTCCTGGAACTCACTTGGTAGTCCAGGCTGGTCTCAAACTCACAGAGATCCGCCTGGCTCTGCCTCCCGAGTGCTGGGATTAAAGGCGTGCGCCACCACCATCCGGCTCATGATGCTATTCTTAAGGTCACTTTCTTCTGCTTTTTCTACCTTGTGATGTTCAGGTCTTGCTGTTGGAGGAGGGCTAGGTTCTGGTGATGCTGTATTGTTCTTTATGTTGTTGTATGTACTTCTGGCTTGACATCTGCCCATCTCCTCCTCTAATGGGTATAAGAGGGGCCTGTGTCTGAGCGAGTTGCTGTTGGTCCACTCTGTGCTTGTTGTGTCTGTGTCTCAGGGTGCCTGTCTGGGTCCTATCTTAGCTCTTGGTCTAATTGGAACAGGCAGTTTCTATGTCTCAGGGAGCTTCTCTTCGGTCAACCCAAGCAAGTTGATTCTATGACTCCCTGATCAACTCTTGGTCTTATAGGGGCTCTTGGTCCAGTCAGAGCTGACAGATTCTATGTTTCAGGAAGCCTCTCTTAGTCCAATGAGAGATGGCAGATTCCCGGTCTCCTGAGGTTACTCTTTGTCCAAAGACAGCTCTTTGTCCAATGAGAGATTTCTGTCTAGCCTCGATGAGAGTTCTATGCCCAATGAGAGCTGCAGGCTGGTTTCCAAGCTTCAGGAAGTGGCTGGGGTATCCTTCAGATGGGTATGGGGGAAGGGCATGTAGATTGTAGGGTCTGCTGTGGGGTCTTGGTGAGGGAGGAGTCTTCACATAGGAACCCTGCCTGCTGGCTGGCAACTGGGGCCAAGTTGGGGGGCATTCCTAGGTAATGACTGGGACCCAGGGATGGGTCCTAGGGGCAAGACTCACTGGATATAAACAGTCACTCACCTGTAGGTCCAAATAGAGCTGGGGGTTGGTTTCCAAGAATCAGGAAGTGGCTGGGGTCTCCTGCAGATGGGTATGAGGGCAGGGCATGTAGATTGCAGAGTCTGCTGTGGGGTCTTGGTGAGGGAGGGGCCTACCCACAGGAGCCCTGCCTTCTGTCTGGCAACTTTAGCCAAGTTGGGTGGGTGTTCCTGGGGAAATGGTTAGGGCCCAGGAATGGGTCCTAGAGGCATGGCTCAATGGGGATGAACAGAGACACTCACCTCTAGGTTTGATGAGAGCTGGGGATTGGTTTCCCAGCATTTTATTTATTAACCAATCAGAACAAAACATTCACAGCATACAGAGTGATATCCACAGCACATGATTCCCTAAGAGAATGAAACCACAAGGAAGACATTTTGGTTGTGAGTCTTATGGTGGCTCCTTTGCACATCAGGTAGCAAATAGAAGAGTCTCACAGCTTCAAGTTGAAGACTACCATGGGCCTCACAGAATAGCATTGGTTCATGTAGGTTGCTTATTTAAACAGCTGACAAAATGCTCATATTCATTTCAGCTAATCTTAAAAAATGTACTACCTACATAATTTTTCTGCATTGACATTTTCAGTGTGACAGAGGAGAAAAACTGAATATCAAGCAAAACATATTGTTTCCAATGTTAAAATAAGATTAAATGATTTTTATTCCTTATCCGGAACAAACAAAGCTTGAATACAATAGAGTAATGATATAGGAGAAGAAAGGGTACAAAAGATGGAAAAAAGAGAGAAGTGAGGGCTCTGAAGTTCATTAGCCACCAATTTTGATTATACAAAAGAGCGATGTAGCCTCTTAAAATGGAGGAGAGAGTACAAAAAGCTAGAAAGGTAGACACAAGGATCAGAATGATCTGGGTGACCCTAGATTCAGGGAAGTTTCTGATGGAACCCTGAGTGCTGCGGATGTGTTTTACCCTCTGTTTATGTCTGTAAAGAATAACAATCATGGATCCACTAGACCAGGTCATGAGCACAGAAAAGAAGACCACGGGGCACACCACCAATGCTGCATAAATTGAACCACCAATTTCACCCCTCACTATACTGCGGTGTATTCAAAATCCCATATTCTGATCACATTGTTTGTATACTTGTTGGCAAGTATGTATACAAAATGAATGGAATTTCTGAACATGTACATGATCCAGAAGAGGAAAATGTAGTAGCCAATGTTCTTTTCAAATTTCAATTTATGATCCTTCCAACAGGAATTACTGGGGATAATGGTCAAGACCTGAAAGACACTCAGGAGGCTTGTGATGCCAATGGAAGCACTCCTACCAAATCCTTGCAAGTACAATAGGAGCTGGCATCCAAAGCTATCCAAGAAATGTTTAAATCCAAAAACTGCCATTGTTTGGGGCACTCCATCAGAAAGAACCATCAAGGCATTGGCTGTCAATAGGTGCATGAGAATCAAATCTGTGGGTTTTAATATGCATTTTCTGCAGTAAAAGAACAGATAGTAGAAAATTAGAGAGACATTTCCCAGAATTACAGTTGTAGATTCTAATAAGAAAATAATTCTGAATGCCAGAATCCAGAAGTCCATTGTGTGATTTGGCATGATTTCCTTATGAAGATGGAACTGCTATTCTTCTGCTCAAATAAATACTGACAAGTATTTACAGTCTGCAGTGGAGGAAGAAGCCTTTAATTGATGGGACTACTGAGAGACTGAAACAAAAGGTCTTTTATGCTCAGGAGTTCAAGGCCAGTCTGACCACTTAAACATCTCATCCTTAAAATTTGATAAGACTAGTTACTTTCCATGTATGATATTGTGAGACATGCACAATACCTTAGAGTGTACATAAGTTGGAAGAAGAAACATCAAGTTTTATAGAAAATGAAACATTCACAATGATGTGACATTGGCCCATGAGAGACAGTGAAAAATGACAGCTCATAGAACGAAATATATTGCAAGATTTCCAGAATATATTGATATTTTCTAGTCATGGCATAAAAGAAAACATCAATAAAGTCTAGAAAAATAAATATATTGTAGCATAATGCATATTTCATCTAAAAATTAATTATGTGGAATGAGAGATTTATGATACCATTCAGAACATAGCTATGTTCTTCTGACATTACAAAGGTTCTTTCATCTTGACGCAGGGAGAGCCACCTTTGGTTTAACCTGAAACTAATTCTCCCTTTTCTACAAACTGAGTGTTGAAATGCCCCAAATAATGACATGTTTTAGCTTCTTTTAATCTGCTTGATTGCTTTACTCCCTACCAACCCCTGCAAAATGCCAACAAGAATATACTTGTCCTGGTATGTTTGCCTTTAAATGTTCCCTGTAAAATGAATTTGAGGCTTCACTGTAAGATGTTTTCTCTCCATGTAGTAACCAAGTCCACTTAATTCAGACTCACAATTTGGACTTTTGTCATGCTGAGTGAACGCTGGGTCTTTATCCTGCAACAGACTTAGAGAAAAAAAAATATTGAAAGCACAATATGCATTAGAACTGTGCTTTAAGTGACAACTTACATCTTGTTAAGACATGACATTAGGAAATCATACCACATAGACATACATGTTAGCACAAGCATGTCAGGGCTGGTAGAGGGATGGGAATGTCTGATATGATGACATTTGACCCAGTGTACAATATCTTGAAGTAAGGCTAAAATGCTACCATAAATGGCAAGGAAGACAATATATGATGAATGATAGATAATGGAGAAATGTTCAGGGTCTCTATGGAAACAGTATTTTGAAAAATCATGTACCAATCTTTAGTCTCAGAGTGGAAATCATAGGAAAAAAGGCAGTGGGTCAGAGAATCTATCAGTTCAGTAAAGTCAGAGTTAGTTCTCAGCACACCATATGCTACTCATGTAGGAGATGGTAAATAAAAGGCTCTTAATTAGGGTGAGATCTCCATGAAGAACTAGGTAGAAGCAGCTGTGAATCAGTACCAGGCTGAACAATGCAGTCACAGGAAAGGACCAGTGCTCCTGACAATCATCAGCCATGCAATGACAGTCAGCTGAGCAATCAAGAACTGGAACAAAATTGTCTATGAGTCTTGGGATCTGAAGGAGTTAAAACAAAATGGGGACATGGGCTGAGATCTTAAGAACTACAACATACTAGTACTTTCCCCATCTCAAAGCATTGGTACTGTAGAATGCTCTGTGGAATGGCTAGAGTAGAAAACAAAAGTATTTCAAAAGTGGGTGAGACAGGCCCAAAAAGATCACTACCACACATTCTGTCCCAATGTGATTTCATTATTTATAGGTGTTAGAAATATGTGTTTTTGTGGGGTAATTGTATGTTGAGCTAATAAACTAGAAGAAGGCCAATAAGAGAAAAGTAGTCCCTTTGAGAGAGGATGGAGAAGGTAAGAAAACAGACATGATATTAGAATAGAAAAAATGATATGCATGCAAGAGATAAGCTAGAATAGGAGCAGAAAAATGATTATGTCAACTAAAACACTAAATGTGAAAAGCCTTAAAGAAACTAGCTACATCTAAGCTAATTAAAATAAAATAAAATACAAAACATGAAAAAAAATTAAGGAAAAAGGATGAAAATACCAAGCTTTGACTTGAGACAAACTAAGAACTGTTAGTCTGTCAATGCCCCTCAGTCTAATTACAAACACTGCAAAATGGCAAAAATGCTGCTGTAAATGCTGAAGAGAGTTCTACATCTTGATCTGCAGTATCAGGAAGTGAACTTACTCCCACAATGGGAATAGTCTCAACCCATGAAACAGACCTCAAACATCAACCCACATAATCACACATACCTCCATCTAGGCCACTCCTACTCCAGCAACACCACACCTCCTAATAATGCCACACTTTAGGCCAAATATTCAAAACATTAATCTATGGGTGTCATACTTATTCAAACCACTAAACTCCACGGCATGGCTCCCATTGTCTTATAACCACAATATAATGCAAAATGCACTCAGTCCAACTTCAAGAGTCCTCATAGTCTATCAGAGTCTCAACAATGTTTTAAAGTCCGAAGTTAAAATTCTCTACTGAGATTCATGCAGTTGCTTAACTGTAATCTCCTATATAATTAAAATCAAAAACAGATCACATGCTTCTAACATACACTGGAACAGTGGAGAATAAGGAGGATATTGAGATATTGGATGAGAACAAGATTCAAAAACCTCATGGGCCAATATCAAATCCTTCATCTCCATGTCAAAATGCTTTTAGATCTCCAACTTCTTTCAGCATTATTGACTACAAATCACTCTCTGTCCCAGGGTGTTTCCACTGCCCCTTAGCAGCACTGCTGGGCAGGTATACCACAGCTCTGGCATCTATAACATATAGGGTCACCAGAGAAATCCAGGATTCACCTTCACAGCTTTACACAATGTTCTCTCCAGGCATCAAGGCTAGCACATACATTTAATGTGATTGGCCTCAGCAGCTTTCTAGTCCATATCCACCATCTTCTATGCTTGACTCCAACGCCAGAGCCACATGTTCTTAGCTGCCAAGTTCTGCTGCTTTCTGAGGATGGAAAATATACACCTTGTTTGATTGAAACTTCACCAGCTTTCTATTTTCCAACGATTTCCTTCACTCCTAATCTCAGATGTCCTTAAACTTCCTCTGCATAACAGGCTGGCCTTGAAGTCAGAAATCTTTCAATTGCATCTTCAACAACTTTCTTTTTTTAATGGTTTCCTTCATTCCCTTAGCTTGGCTAATATGAAACATGCTCTGTAGACCAGGCTGGCCACAAACTCAGAGATCCAGAAATATCTGCCTTTAGAATCCTTGGATTAATGGTGGGCACAACCACACCTGGCTCTAGGGCTTTTTCACTTATGTTGTAAGAGTTGGAAATTGACCTGAGAGGGATCTTGCCCTGAGGTCATCTTTCCCATTATTACCCTTCTTAATCTGTTTATCTCCTTGAACACAGGACTTAGCTCCATTCCACATCCTGATGCTCTTTTTCTCCTTAAATTGCACATTTTGTATTTTCCTTGCTCAGCTTGCTCCTTTTCTTTATAAATCTGCATAGGAGTGAACTCTAATAGATACAAGACAGTCAATACTAGACTGTTTTGAGAATTCCTTTGCCAATGGACTTAATCCAAAAATTCTTCATTTTAGTCTCATGCAAACTTTTCTGGCAAGGGCAAAGATCACCCACATTCTTCACCAAAATATCACAAGAACAATATCTAGGACAAATACTAACATGCTTCCCCTTTAAACACTCTTGAGTCAGGCCCCCACTTTTCAGATCATCCTTAGCACTACTGTCTTCCATGTTCCTACTAGCATCGCCCATTTTCCTCACTTAAAGCATTTAACTGACTTTCTAGTCCATATTCCCAAAGTCTGTATTACTATAACAAAAACATGGTGGGCCATATTACAACAATACCCCAATCACTAATAGTCCTTTCTGTCTTAGTCAGGATTTCTATTGCTGTGAAGAGAGCCCTTGACCACAATTCTCATAACAAAAATATTTCATTGAGACTGCCTTACAGTTTAAGAGGATTAGTCCATTATCTTCATTGCACAAAATATGGCAATGTGCCAACTGATATGGACCTAGAAAAGCAATTGAAAGTTCTACATCTTAAGCCACAGGCAATGGAAAGTGAACTGAGTCCCACAATTGGTATAGCTTGAGAATATAAAACCTCAAAGCCCAACTCCACACTGATACTCTTCCTCCAACAAGGCCACCCCTACTCCAACAATGCCACTCCATATAGTCCAGGCATTCAAATACATGCATCTCTGGAGAACATACACACCTATGCTAACCCTCACAACAGTCAAAGTAAATTTCTTTGTGTCACTGAAGAAATTTGGAGTTTACAATCCAGTAATATTCTTAGACCATCACCTGCACATTATCCACATATGCTCAGTAAAAACCCATTTTCAATTAATCAGTAGACACATAACAGATTTCTATATGCATGGAGAATATTGAAAATCTTACACTATTGTTTTTTTCTACAACTACTGGTTTCCCAGTATTTTTCACTTGGGAAATTGCTGTAAAATGTATAACCTTGCCGGGCGGTGGTGGCTCACGCCTTTAATCCCAGCACTCGGGAGGCAGAGGCAGGCGGATCTCTGTGAGTTCGAGGCCAGCCTGGTCTACAGCGCAAGATCCAGGAAAGGCGCAAAGCTACACAGAGAAACCCTGTCTCGAAAAACCAAAAAAAAAAAAAAAAAGGAAAACATTTAAAAAAAAATGTATAACCTTTATAGCCATGAATTTTAGTCCTTGAAGTGAAACAGTATGAATCACAAACAAAAGAAGAAAATGAGTGTTGTTTCAGTTTGTTTCTTTAATGGGAGATGACATCTGTGCTTGAAAGTCATGGAGTCAGTTTTTGATTACAATATTCCAACAAACACCATCTGATATTTGTTAACATTGATACAGACTCATATAATTCATTCCAATGTCAGTCAGAACAGTATCACAAACATGCTCTTTATACATGCTTTTGCTGCTTCATATGAAGATCATATACACATGAAATTTGACATTTTAGGATACAAAATGTTCAACAGTAGACACATGAATAAATAAATGGATGCTTTTCAAAGTTCAACATAACTGACATTTTTCCTTGCTGAGATACTAGACACATTTCTAAGAAATTGATAACAATGGACCTACCCTGCTGCATCTGTGACGACAGAAAAATTACAAACATCAGCAAGATGCTTCATCCTAAGACCAGTTATAATCTTGGAGACTCCTTGAATGACATGACCAAGAAATATCTGTACCACATCTAAGACAATTGATTATTTCAGGTTCCACCTGCATTAAGTGTATTGAAGTAAGAAGAAATGTTAAAGAAAAGAAATAATGACCAATGACAACCACTGTATGAGACCATTCCTATGCACAAATCTGTAAGGTCACTCTGCCCAATTATAGTAATGAATGTTTGCCTTCAAAGCCACAGTATTCTGCACATGAAGACATAGAAGATACAGGTCACATCTAATGAAGTCCAATATTCTCAGTAGTAAATAGTCACTAAGTTTATCTGTTAAGAATTGAGCATATAAGGACAAATATTTTTTTATGAGTTAAGTACATATAATTCCAGATAGCAGTGACAATTGATGAGTCACTGCGATCTTGTAAGTTTGACACCTTCCTTGATTTTTCTAACTGAATAATGTAGACACTGTCATGCCAAGACCATAGAAACACTGAGGATAAATGACTCCTTAAATCCAACAGCTGTTTGAAGGTAGCATGGATACAGGAAGGAAATGTACATGTGACACAAACACAATCACCTCAGTCTGTGATCACCAAGCCATGAGAGATGTTCTCAAACACATTTACAGTTTAGGTTCCCAATCTGATATTTTCATTTGTTGATATGTAACTGTACGCTTCTTGGTGAAAGTTTTCATTTGAGGGGAATAGGAAGATGGCTCAGTATTAAAGAATGCTTGCTGCTGTGGTTGACAACCTTGGTTTGGTCTCCAGCATCCACTTCGTGGCTCATAATTAACTGTAATTCCAGGTCCAGTGGATACTGACACTCTTATGGCCACTGTAGGCACCGAATTCCCATATTGCCCACATATGCATGCAAGAAAAATATTCCTACACACAATATGAAAATAAAACTTAAATACATCTTTTTAAAATTAAGTTTCTACTTCAACATGAGCATTCCCTCTACAGGTAAATGCAAAGTGCAAATAAGACTTTCAAGATGTAATTAAATACAGTGCTCTGAGTGTTAGACATAATGGAAAACTGCCCCAACTCTCAGTTTAATTTTACAAGTATGAGATACACTAGGAGTTTATGATTCCATAGGAAATATGCATTGCTATTACTACAGAGATAAAGACTATAGTGGTAACTAATGAGGAATTACTATTACTTTTACTCTGTACCAAATGAATGTGATATACTAACATGTGAATAACAAACATTTGCATGAGAAGAAAACTAAGTGACTAAAACAATTGACTTAAAATTCTGCATGTATTTGCTAATAATTTGTTGTTGTCTTTGTTTTTAAGTCAGGGTGCCATTATATAGCTCTGCCTATCCTGGAACTCACCATGTAGATCATGTTGCTCTTAAATTCGCAGAGACCTTCTTACCCATAACCTTACAAATGATGAGATAAAAAGTTATGCACCTCAACAACTGGATTATTTTAATATGGTTATACTGAATTATCTATTATAATGAAATTCATGATGATTTAAGACTCATAGAGTGTATGTTAGATTGTAAAGTATAATCAGAAAAATGTGATTCCTTAAATATTGTCCAATGTGATATAGCACTAGTGTGGATAACAAGAAGCCAAGTGGTAAATCCCACGACTGCAAATCACAAAGCCCTTTGTTTTATTAGCAACAACAATGAGCATCGAGGAAAGGCATGGTATCAAGTTCTACTTACCATTAGAGTAAGACTAATACAGGGGAGATAACTGAAAATGGAAATAAGGGGTAAAAACTGATCCGTGGAACAGAAACACAAGACAGAAAAATAATTCCCTAACTTAGATGTGACTGAGAAATACAGAAGTGTTCCTAAACTTGTGCTGGTCTCTGTGGTTCTTACTGTAATATGTTTCACACTGGGTGACTGTAGGTATAGCAGGGTAACACAGGCCATGTGTGAGGGTGCTGAAGGACTATTGCAAAAGTCAATGTGAAAATTCACCCTACCCTCCATACTGTGTTGATTGTCTTGGAATTAATATGGTCCTGGGTGTCATTGCTCAATAGTTACATCTACATTCCATTCCATGTTACCTTTCCAAGTTCAAGAGAGTTTTCAAACCAGTTTTTTTTACCACTAGCCATTCAACACAAACTTACTACTGCCTGTATAACCAGATGATAAATGTAGTGTAACATAAGAATAATTTTTTACTCCAGAATCATATTCATATTTGCAACATTCCCAGGGTTGTGTGCTTCCTATATTTCCATTTTATTGTCCACTATGGGCACAAAATCATGACAAGCTCATTCATAATAATAATACTTCAAAGATAATCAACACTCATGGAAGGTAAGCAATCACTTTGATTTATTACAGTTGTCCTTCAGCACCTTTGCAGATGTCCTACATTATCCCTTTCCACCCACAGTCACTCTTGGTGGGGACCTTACATTGCAGTAAGAACCAACAAGGAGGGGCACAAGGTTAGGAACACTTCTGTATTTCTCAGTCACTCTTTAGTTAATGAATTAGGCCTGTGCCTTCTCTCTCTGTTCCACAGACCTGGTTCTACAACAGAATCCCATTACCAGACATGAGCACTTAAGCAGGTCTTGCCCTTTTGGTGGATCTTCCACTCCATCTGAAATACAAAGTACTCACCAGGCTTCATCATCTGCAGGATGGTGGGGTAATTGCTGATCCTGACTCTTAAGAAGTAATTACAAGAGAGTCAGCTCAAACCTGAGGGAGAGATCTGTGACCTCACCTCCCTCCAGAACTCCAATTTTCATTTCCTCTGCAGTGACAATGACAGTGTTGGCTTTGGAAGACAAAATAATTCATGAAACTTTTCCAGATGCTCATTAACAAAGACACTTAAGAGTTTCTTATTATTATCTCCACAGAGGCAAAGTGTTTTTAGGAAGGTGTTGAGATTTCATGATATCTCAAAACAGACTAAGTCTCCTGTGGATGGCATTAGAAACTTTGAGATCTGCTTCAAAGAAAGCTAGTGAACTTTCTTGGTCTCCTGAATAGAGGCTTCACTGACTTCTTGAGCACAAATCAAATTAGTTTAAAAAAGATATATAAAATTTATTACTTAAATATTTCTTTGAGTATTTCATAGATGTGTATAAGTTTTAGGCTGGTGCAAGCCTATTATCTCTTTTCAGTTTTACTTTTCATACCCTCCACCAGCTTTCTCTCCAAATCTCATGTCTTCAAAACAAACACTGAGTCTACTTACTGAATCTAGTATGTGCCTAATTCAGGGACACATATGGAAGCATTCTTAGCCTCTTAAAGGTTGAATACTCAAAGAAATCTGACACTTCGTCTCCCAGAAGTCATCTGGGACCAATGGCTATTCAGCCATAAGTGGGACTTCCTGACCCCCTTCACTAACCAAACCTTTTAGTGTCCTGGCCCAAAAGCTTTTTCCCGATGTGCAAGGAAGATCCTACAAACAGCTAGAAAACTCTACTTACCTGAGGATATGAATAAATCTATGGACACCATGCTCTTTCAGTCTATCCATTTTATTGTTTTAAGTAAGCTTTGCTCATCTCTCTTTGTTCTACTGCTTCTCTACATCTTTTCAGCTCTCATTATTAGCTCCTTTCTTGTCTGACTATCCATACATTTCTAACAGAAGACTCCTTGCAATGCTGAGAAAATGTTCAATACTCTCAAGATCACAGCACATTCTTAGAATAGATGATAAAGAGCAGAGACATTACCAAGGTAAGCCAAGAATCCAAGATCTGAGAACAGAGGTTGGGGGTACAGAGCCCAGAGCGACAAACTCTGAGACATAGCCTTTTATCAGCATACCTGGCAAGTAAAGCAATTAAAGTGTTTTCTTAGGGTCTTTTGTGTTAGTATCCTTGGTAAGACAACTGCAACTGTGACCTTGGTCATAGATGTAAAGTTTTAAATTCATGATCTATATACAGAGGTCTTTAGTCTAGTTATAATTCTAGTTTTAATTCTATGCATATATGTGGCAGAAGTCCTTCAGGTCCAATGCCTCACTGATGAGCTATTGGCAGTTGACAGCTGCTGAATAAGGGGAATCCTTCTCTCTGGAGTTTGTAGTCACTGGTAGGTTTCCTACAATTAGTGGATGATCCTACACTCATGCTTGTTTAGGAAGTACTAACTAGACTTATAGGCTATCAAAAAGAATGATCAGATTTTAGGGATTGGCAATATAAATAGGGATATAAGAAGGATTGGAATGAACCAATAGAGGGTATATACAGAAATGTATTTCATTGTATACCGGTATGAAGTTTCCAAAACATTTAATAAAAGCATGATAAAACCAATTATGGATCATGATATAAAAATTTCATACAGTATTTTAAAAAAGGATGAGAAGTATGTCATTTATTTCTTGTGTGAATTTGCTTCTGTGTATGTGTATGTTTTCCTGTATGTTCCCATGAGAATTAGACCAGCAAATCATTCATCAGTGTCAGACTCTTGAGAGAGAGGACCAGGGGGTCAGAAGATAAGGTGACAGGAGGACGAGAAAAATAATGTTTGAGGCAAGGCGATTTTACAAAAGATATGTCTCATGTCAAACACGTTTATTAAAAAGTACATCACATCTGTAGTTTTTCTGAATGGAGAAATGAAGACAATGAATGGTAGTAAGGTAAAGAAGGAGAAACTGTCATATCATGAGACAAAGTCAGTGGGATGCTGATTTAGGCAATGTTGCACATGGAGACATGGGATATCTCAAGGACATCAGAGATCAAGCACACAGTGGACTTGCAATGATTACCATTGCCCTCTAGGGTGCTAAGAGTTGTGTTCTCAGGATTAGAAGCTAGAGCTGCTCTAACTTCTGACCCAAGTTCACTACTAACTCTGCCAAGCATATTCCTGGTTGTAGAGAAGAAGCTGAGTTGACTCTATACACATTAGGCCCTCAGGGCAACCCTCTATCAACATGGCTCTCCATACCTGTGCACATGTCTGTGGTGATATATTTTACCCTAATAAAGTGTGCCTGAAGATTAGAGAACAGAACAAGCCACTAGATTAAACATGGATGCCAGACAGTGGTGGCACACACCTTTTATCCTAGCACTCACCAGGCAGAGATACTTATGAACCTCTGAGAGTTCAAAGTCATCCTGGAATATATGATATAGATTCAGTCTAGGAGAGAAACAGAGCCAGGCAGTAATGGCACACACCTTTAATCCCAGTACTTAGGAAGCATACACAACTTTAATGCTTGGCAGAGAACGGGATATAAGATGTGAAAAGACAGGAAATAAAGATTTTCTTGACTGTATATATATATATATATATATATATATATATATATATATATAAAATTATCTAAAACAATTATAATTAATAAGAAAAATATATTGTTTTCCCTAATTTGTGAACAAATGGGAGTCCTAAAAAGAAAATGCTTTCTAGATGTTCCAATCAAATGGATTTAAAAAGCAGGCTGGTGTAGCTATCCTAATACTGAACAAAATGGACTTCAAAATAAAATTAATCAAAATAAATCAAGAAGGACATTACATATTCATCACAAGAAAAATATATCAAGATGATGTATCAAAAATTCATCAACTCTGAACATTTATGCCCCAAGTAGAAGGGCACTTTCATATGTAAAAGAAAAAATACTAAAGTTTAAGTTGCAAATCAAACCACACACTCTAATAGTAGGAGGTATCAACATCCCATTCTTACCAATGGATAGGTCTGACAGACAGAAAGTTAACAGGCAAATAATAGATGTTATGTTATGAATCAAATGAACCTAATAGATATCTACAGAACATTACACCCAAACACGAAAGAGTAAACATTCTACTCAGCACCCCATGGAAACTTCTCTAAAATTGACCACATACAGATTCCATGCAATCCTCATCAAAATCCCAAAACAATTTTTCACAGATCTTGAAATAAATTTACACAACAACACTTTAAAAAAACAAAAAAAAACTAAGGTAAAAGAATCCTTTAAAATAAATAAATAAATAAATAAATAAAACTTCTGGAGGCATCACTATCCCTGAATTCAAGCTCTACTATAGAGCAATAGTAATAAAAAGGGCTTGGTGTTGACATAAAATCTGACATGAAGGCAAATGGAATCAAATTGAAGAACCTGACATTAACCCACATAACTATGAATGGATTTTTGACACAGAAGCCGAAACTGTACAATGAAAAAAGAAAGCATCTTAAACAAATGGTGCTAGCATAACTGTATGTACATATATACAAAATTGCAAATAGATCCATATCTATTGCCATGCACAAAACTTAAGTCAAAGTCGATCAAAGACCTAAACATAAATCAAGCTACACCATACCTGATACAAAAGAAAGTTCAAATTAGCCTAGAATACATTTGTACAGGAGACCACTTCCCAAATATAACACCAGTAGCACAGATATTGAGAAGACCAATTAATGGATGTGACCTCCTGAAACTGAGAAGCTTCTGTAATGCAAAGGACACAGTAAATAAGACAAAATGACAGCATACAGAATGGGAAAAGATCTTCACTAACCCCATAACTGACAGAGGGCTCATCTCCAAAATATATAAAGAACTCAAGAAACTAGACATAAAAATATCAAACAATTCAATGAAAAAATGAGATACGGAGCTAAACAGAGAATTCTCAATAGAAGAATCTCAAATGAGCAAAAGACAATTAAGGAATTGTTCAACATCCTTAGTCATCAAGAAACTGCAAATCAAAATGCCTCTGAGATACCATTTTACACCTGTCAGAATGGCTAAGATCAAAATCACTGATGACAGTTAATATTAGAGAGAATATGGAGCAAGGGATACACTCCTCCAATGTTGATGGAAGTGCAAACACGTACAGTAATTTTGGAAATCAGTATGGCAGTTTCTCAGAAAATTGGGAATCAATCTACCTCAAGACTCAATGATACCACTCTCTGGCATATACCCAAAGAATACTCAATCCTACCACAAGGGCACTTGCTCAACTATGTACATAGCATCATTATTTGTAATGCCCCTCAAGCGAAGAATGAATAAAGGAAATGTGGTACTTATACACAATGGAGTATTACTCAGAATAAAAAAATAATGACATCATGAAGTTTGCAGGTAAACAGATGGCACTAGAAAATATTATCCTTATTGAAGAGACTCAGACTCAGAAAGACAAACATGGTATGTACTCACTCGTAAGTGGATACTAAATATAAAGCATAGGATAATCAGACAACAACCAACAGATCTAGAGTAGCTAGGAAACAAGGAGGACCCTAAGAGGGGCATATCAATCACCTTGAAAAGGGGCAACAGAGGATATCTCCATGAGTAAACTGGGGATGAGGCAAGCAATAGAGAGGAGGGGAAGTGTGATGAGAACATGAGTGAATGGGATAGTCAAGATGGGGGTGTGATGGTGTGGGAGAGCAATGAAAGAGATGTCTTGATAGATACAGGGAAACATAATGGGGTAAGGGAAAAACCTGGTGCTAGAGAAATTCCCAAGAATCCACACGGTTGAACCCAGATCAGACAGCTAGTAATAGTAGAGAGTTTGCCTGAACTGGCCTATACTGCTAATCAGACTGGTAAATACCCTGTCATAGAGCCTTCATCCAATAACTGATGGAACCAGATGCAGAGAACTACAGCCAACCAACAGGCTGAGCCTTGAGATTCCAGTCAAAGACAGGGAAGAGTGTTTATATAAGATATAGATAAATAGATAGATAGATAGATAGATAGATAGATAGATAGATAGATAGATATAATTTGTATATTGGGGTTATACATAATATATAATGGGGGTCAAGATCATGATGAGGAAATCTAGAAACAACTGAACCAAGCTGGTAGGAACTCATGATCTTAAGACCAATAGCTGTGGTACATGCATGGGACTGGTCTAGGTCCTCTGCATACAGGAGATAGGTGTGTAGCTTGGTCTGTCTGAGGGTGCCCTGGCAGTAGGATCAGGATCTTTCCCCATTGCATGAGCTGGCTCTCTGGAGTACATTAGCTATGATTCAGATGCCTGGATCAGCCTTGATGCACTGGGGAGGGCCTTGGTCCTGCCTCAACTGAATGTACTGACTCCCCATGGGAGGCTTTACCCTTTTGGAGTAGGGTCTGTGGAGTGGTTCAGGGGGGAAACTAGGGGTAAGTGGAAGGAGGGATCAGAGGGTGATCTGTGGTTGATATGTAAAACAATGAATGAAAAAAATTTATTAGATGAAAAAAGGAAAATCCATTCCTACACCTGTGCCATGCAGGGTCTTGCCTATATTTTCTCTAGCAGTTTCGGTATTTAAATTTCACTTTGAAGTCTTTGTTCCTTTTGGAGTTAGTTTTTGAGCAATGTGATAAGTACAGGTTTCACTTCATTCTTCCAATTTAGAAATTCAAATTTCCTAAACCATTTGTTGTAGATGTTATCTTTCCTCCACCTAACACTTTGGCATACTCTTTAATATTAACTGGCTTAATTATGTGTCCTCATGTTATATTTCAAATTTGTCCCATTGTTCTACATATGTGTATTTATGTCAGCAACAAATTTTTTATTGTATCTGTAATATTTCTTAATATCTGTAATAGTAATTCCCCTAGCATTGTTTTTCAGTTCAAGATTGTTTTTTCTGTTTAGGTCTGTTGTGCCTCACATGAATTTTAGGGTTTCTTTTTAATTTATATGAAGAATGAGATGTGTGTTCTCATTTGGGTTCTATTGAATCTCAAAAACGCTTTTGGTAAAGTGGACAAATCACAGCAATAGTTTGACTGCTTCTTTCCATCTGGACTGTCAGTCACTGTTTCCCACATGGGGAGATTTCAGCATAGCATGGACCCCTATGATGTTAGATCTTCTTTATTATAGCAAAATAATTACACAAACAGTGAGTCTCATCATGCATGTACCCTTCCAAAGACAGGCTCAAACATTTCAATCCATAGCTCTACATCCACCATCTCAGCATCTGGAAGACATCTAGGCATGTTGATAGCTATTACCATCTAAAACTGGGCATTCATAGGACATGGATACAGATAATGTGGTATTTGTGTCATATACCCTCTCAGATATGATGAGTGGTTTGTACTATAGACATATATCTTGGGTCAGAAAAGGAATAGATACTTTGTGGGGCCATTGAAAAAGCACTGTCTAGATCCACCATCTTTCTACCATAGTGACTGTTATAAATTCACTACATATCAGCATATGTCACTAGTCTCTACGGCATCCATTTTCCACCCTAAAAACTCATTGGGGGAGTAGGTGTTTTCATTAGTTTAAACTCCTTTGTAGTGACCTTCATAACCTTTAGACAATTTTCAATCATCTGTGTCTTCCATTCTCTTGTTCTCTGCCTCAGTCCAACTCAAATATCTTAGATGATCCTCTATGTCCTCCATATTCTACTCCAAATGCCTTGTGGCTCAAGTTTTGGGCATTTACAACTCCTCTATGGCACTAGTATATACTCTTGACACATAGAGTCTTTGTCATTGTTTTTGGAAAATCTTTCATCAACTCATGTCCACTCTTGTCTTGTCTTACCCATTTCCCTTCATTTTATTGTGTTCATTTTTCCCTCCACATGACTTTATCTTTCCCCAAATCTGTTCCTTTTATAAATATAGCTAAAAAAGAAACGCCTTGTTTTTCAGGTCATTCCCTAACTACAGTACACTTCTGAAGATTAAACGTAACTGGTGGTGGTCAGTAATCATGTGCCTATTTTAAATATAAGATTCTTGGGTCCTAACACTTAAGTTTAGGTTCATAGTATGAAGCCTGTCTTATGTCAAGTTATGATCCCTAGACACTCTATGGTAGTTATAATGGAGGATATTTTTAAAACATTTCTGAAATCTGGTCTGGCAAGTGGACTGTCTAATTTGATCCTGCTTTTCAGAAATTATGGAATCCATGGAAGAGGAGACTGGAAAGGCATAAAAACCAGAAGGGATGGATGACACCAAGAATAAAAGGCCCTCTAAATTAAATAAGTAAATCTCATAAGAATTCACAGAGCCTGAAACAAAATGTTACAACTTTCAGTTAACTGTTTTTATGTAATTCATGTTATGTGAAAGAGTGGGTCTAAGTTTCTTGTGCCTTCTCTTGGGTTGTATCCTTTGTTAGTTTGCCATGGCCAAATTCTACGTGATGGTTTTATCTGGTTATATTTTATTTTTTATGTTTTGTTGTGGTGTCTTAGAAGTCTGTTCTTTCCTAATGACAGAAAGGGAGTGGATCTACATGGAATGGAAGGTGGAAGGAGTTGGGAAATATTGAGGGAAATAAAACTATAATAAGGATATATTACATGAGAGTACAATCCATTTTCAATAATATGTTCCAAAAGAAAAACAAAGATGTTTTTCTGGCATATAATATCATTATCATGTCATTTCTGACTTTGAGTCCATCTGTGCCTTACATTTACTGATGGCTATATGTGGAACAATTCCTGCATCTTTGGAAAGATTTTGATACTGTTTCATTTTCAACTAACACCAGTTTATTGCAATAAATTCACAAATAAATGCGTTAAAGGGCAACAATGTAATAACCAAAGATAGCAACACTTGCTTGTGGAAAAATTCTGTACATTTCACTGAACTTTGATACAGTTAGAATAGTCATAAAAGACATTAATCATTGCTTATGGTTTTACACTGCCACTGATAATTGAATTTTATGACTCTTTCACCAGAAATATTGAAAAAAATTTACAAAGTAAAAAATAGAAAAAAAGAAAATAGAAAAATAATTATCTTTATATCCTCTTTCATAAATCCTGGATCCTTTTATCAGGTCATCACCTAATACTACCTGTCCAGTTCTCCTTCCTAAATCTTATACTGAAGTTATACTCATACCCATTTGCATATGTACTTGTACACATTATTGGATAAGATCTACAAATGATGGAAAACATGATTTTTTATGTTCATTTTGGGATGTGTGACCTGGCTGAATATTACCCATATAAGTCCATCAATTTTCCTACACATTTCATGATTTCCCCTTTCAATGTTGTCAAATAATATACCATTTGAATATGAAAAATTTAATTATCAATTTATTTGTTTATGTACATGGACATGGACCCATTTCCTTGTCAGAGTAAATAGAGCAGCAATGAATGTGGGTGTACAGTTGTCTCTAGGATATGATATGGAGTTCTCTGGGTATGTTCCCAGGAGTGGGATATCTGGGTCAAATAGTAGTTCCAATTTCAGTTTATTTGAGAAACCAAAAAAATTGATTTCTATCATTGCTATATTAAATTTTTCCAAACTCTTTTGGTGAAAAGAGCATTACACTGATGCCGTAGGAGGTAAAGACAGAGCAAAGGCAAAGGAAGGAGAAAAATCAATTTCCCTGAGGATACTAAAATTCTCAATAAAACACTAACATACAAAATTCAGGATTACAGAAAGACCTTCAGTCATTTTGAATTGATTTTTGTACAAGGAAAAAGATACTAATCCTATTTTTTCTGGTATTGGTGCCGGCTAGAGCAGATGTGATGGGTCGTTGGTCCGGGATAACAAGTTCATGGCCAGGCACTATTTCAGTATTCATGCAGATAGATTAAAGTAAACAGACTGGCGATGGATTCTCCAAGCAGCCATGGTTCCCTGAGAAAATGAAACCACAAGGAGGGCATGTTTGTTGTGAGCACTATGCCGACTCCTCTACACATCAGGTGGCAAATGCAGAAGTCTCACAGCTGCAAGTTGAGACTACCATGGGCCTCACAGAATAGGATTGGCTCATTAGTCTGCTGATTCAGCCAGCTGACAAAATGGTCATATTCATTTCAGGTAATCAAAAAAAAAAAGCAAACTACCTACATAACTTTCTGCATTGGCCTTTTAAGTGTGACATAGGAGAAAAACTGGATATCAAGCAAAACATATTGTTTCCAATGTTAAAAAGAGATTAAAGGATTTTGATTCCTTATCCGGAAAAAACAAAGCTTGGATACAATAGAGTAATGATGTAGGAGAAGGAAGGGTACAAAAGATGGAAAAAAGAGAGAAATGAGGGCTTTGAAGTATATTAGCCACCGATTTTGATTATAAGAAAGAGCCATGTAGCCTCTTAAGATGGAGGAAAGGGTATAAAAAGCCAGGAAGGTAGACACTAGGATCAGAATGTTCTGGGTGACTCTGGATTCAGGGGAGTTTCTGATGGAACCATGAGTGCTGCGGATGTGTTGAACCCTCTTCTTATGTCTGTAGAGAATGACAATCATGGATCCACTGGACCAGGTCATGAGAACAGAAAAGAAGATCTCAGGGAACACCACCAATGCTGAATAAATTGAGCTACCCATGTCACCCATCCCTGCACTGCGGCAGTATTCAAAATCCCATTTTCTGGTCATGTTGTTGTGTCTATACTTGACGACCTGTTTGTATGCAAAATGAATGGAATTTATGAACATGTATGTCATCCAGAGGAGGAAAATGTAGCAGCCAATTTTCTTTTCAAATTTGAATTTATGATTCTTCCAACAGAATTTACTGGGGCTAATGGTCATTGCCTGAAAGACACTCAGGAGGCAGGTGGTGCCAAAGGACACACTCCTACCAAATCCTTGAAAGTACAACAGGAGCTTACATCCAAAATCGTCCAAAAAATGCTTAAATCCAAAAGCTGCCATTGTTTGGGGCACTCCTTCAGAAAGAATGATCAAGGCATTGGCTGTCAATAGGTGCATGAGAATCAAATCTGTGGACTTTAATATGCATTTTCTGCAGTAAAGGACCAGATAGTAGAAAATTAGAGAGGAATTTCCCAGAATTCCAGTTGTAGTTTCTGATAAGAAAATAATTCTGAATGCCAGATTCCGGAAGTCCATTGTGTGATTTGACATAATTTCCTTGTGAATATGAAACTGCTTTCCTTATGCTCAAAAAAATACTGACAAATATTTACAGTGTGCAGTGGAGGAAGAAGCCTTTAATTGATGGGACTACTGAGAGACTGAAACAAAAGGTCTTTTAAGCTCAGGTGTTCAAGACCAGTCTGTCCACTTAAACAGATCTCATCCTTAAAATTTGACAAGACTAGTTACTTTCCATTTATGATACTGTGAGACTGCACAATACCTCAGAGCATACATAAGTTGCAAGGAGAACCATCAAGTTCTATAGAAAATGAAACATTCACAATGATGTGACATTGGCCCATGAGAGACAGTGAAATGTGACAGCCTATAGAATGAATTATATTGCAAGAATTCCAGAATGTATTGATATTTTCTAGTCATTGTATAAAAGAAAACAACGTGAATAAAGTCAGAAAAAATAAATGTTATTGCATAATGTATATTTCATCTAAAAATAAATTACATGGAATGAAATATTTATAATACCACTCAAAACATAGCTATGTAATTCTGATATTACAAAGGGTCTTTCATCTTGACGCAGGGAGAGCCGTCTTTGGTTTAACCAGAAACTCACTCTCCCTTTTCTACTCCCTCCAGGAAAAGTCTCTTGGAAATGTACCCAACCATATTCTACAAAATGAGGTTTGAAATGCCCCAAATAACTGCATGTTTTAGCTTCTTTTAAACTGCTTAATTGCTTTACCCCCTACCCTCCGTACAAAATGCCAGCAAGAATATACTTGTCCTGGTATGTTTGCCTTTAAATATTCCCTGTAAAATGAATTTGAGGCTTCACTGTGAGATTTTTTCTATATTTATATAGTAAGCAGGTCCACTTTATTCAGACTCACAATTTGGACTTTTGTCATGCTGAGTGAACGCTGGGTCTTTATCCTGCAATAGACTAAGAGAAAAAAATTATTGAAAGCACAATATACATTAGAATGATGCTTTAAGTGACAATTTACATCATGTTAAGAAATGACTTTAGCCGGGCGGTGGTGGCGCACGCCTTTAATCCCAGCACTCGGGAGGCAGAGCCAGGCGGATCTCTGTGAGTTCGAGGCCAGCCTGGGCTACCAAGTGAGTCCCAGGAAAGGCGCAAAGCTACACAGAGAAACCCTGTCTCGAAAAACCAAAAAAAAAAAAAAAAAAAAAAAAAAAAAAAAAAAAAAGAAATGACTTTAGGAAATCATACCACATAGACATACATGTTAGCAGTTGCATGTCAGTTCTGGTAGAGGGGTGGGAATATCTGATATGATGACATCTGACATAATGCACAACAGTTTGAAGTAAGGCAAAATTGCTACCATGAATGGAAAAGGATGACAACATCTGATGAATGATAGATAAGGCAGGAAGTTTAGAGTCTATATTGAAACAGGGTTTTGTAAAACCACGTACCAATCCTTAGTCTCAGAGTGGAAATCATAGGAAAGAAGGCAGTGGGTCAGAGAGTCTATCAGTTCAGTAACGTCAGAGTTAATTCTCAGCATACCATATGCTATTCATGTAGAAGAAAGTATCTAAAGGGCCCTTAATCAGGGTGAGATCTCCTTGAAGACTACGCTGAAGCAGCTGTGAATCAGTACCAGGCTGAACAATGCAGTCCCAGGAAAGGACCAGTGCTCCAGACAATCATCAGCCATGCAATGTTAGACAGCTGAACAATCAAGAACTGGAACAAAATGTCTATGTGTCTTGGGATCTGAAGAAGTTAAAACAAAATGGGTAAATGAGGTGAGATTTTAAGAACTACAACATACTAGCAGTTTCCCTACTCAATGCATTGGCACTGTAGAACACTCTGTGGAATGACTAGAGCAGAAAATAGAAAGCATTCCATTAAGTGAAGTAAGACAGGCCCAGAAATATCAATACCACATATTCTGTCACACTATTTATAAGTGTTACAAATATGTGTTTAAGGGGGATAATTGCACGTTGACCCAATAACCTAGAAGAAAGCCCATACGAGAGTTAAAAAGAGTCCCTTTGAAAGAGGATGGAGAAGGTAAGAAACAGACCTGATATTAAAATAGAAAGAAATTGAAATGCATGCAACAGATAAGCTGGAATAGGACCAGAGAAATGGGGAGAGAAAGAATTGTTCAAACCAAAACACTAAATATGAAAAGCTTTAAAGAAAATAACTACATCTAAGCTAATTAAACTAAAATAAAATATAAATTATGAACAAAAATGAAGGAAAAAAAGGATGAAAATACCAAGCTTTGACTTGTTTGAGATAAAGTAAGAACTGTTATTCTGTCAATGCCCCTCAGTCTAATTACAAACACTGCAAAACTGGTTACATCTGCTGAAGTAGAACAAACACAAGCCTACATGACAAACACTAATGTCCTAACAATAACTTCTGCCTTTGTTATGGTTTCTATTGCTGTGAAGAGACATCTTGATGAGAGCACTTCTTACAAAGTAAAATATTTAATTTACACTGGCTTACAGTTTCAGAGACTTAGTCCACTATTCTCATGGTGTGAAACATAGCAACATGCAGGTAAAAATGCTGCTGTAAGTGCAGCAGAGAATTCTACATCTTGATCTGTGGTAGTAGGAAGTGAATTACTCCTACAATGGGCATAGCCTGAGCCTATGAGACAGACCTCAAACATCAACCCACACAATCACACATACCTCCATCTAGGCCACTCCTACTCCAGCAATGCCACACCTCCTAATAATGCCACACTCTAGGCCAAATATTCAAAACATTAATCTATGGGTGTCATACTTATTCAAACCACTACACTACAATGCATGGCTCCCATTGTCTTATAACCACGATATAATGCAAAATGCACTCAGTCCAACTTCAAGAGTCCTTATAGTCTATCAGAGTCTCAACAATGTTTTAAAGTCCGAAGTTAAAATTCTCTACTGAGATTCATGCAGTTGCTTAACTGTAATCTCCTATTTAATTAAAATCAAAAACAGAACACATAATGTGAACGTATACTAGAACAGTGGAGAATAGAGAGGATAATGAGATATTGGATGAGAACAAGATTCAAAAACCTCATGGGCAAATTCAAAATTCTTCAACTCCATGTTCAAATGCTCTAAGATCTCCAACTTCTTTCAGCATTATTGACTGCAAATCAGTTCTCTCTCTTAGACTGGTTCCACTCCCTATTAGCAGCTCTGCTGGGCAGGTACCCCACTCTGGTATCTATAACATAATAGAGTCACCAGAGAAATCCAGGATTCACCTTGACAGCTTTACACAATGTTCTCTCCAGGCATCAAGGCTATCACATACGTTTAACATGATTGGCCTCAGCTGCTTTCAAGTCCATATCCACTGTCTTCTATGCTTGACTCTAAAGCCAGTGCCACATGTTCTAAGCTGCCAAGTTCTGCTGCTTGCTGGGGCTGGAACATATACGCCCCTGTTTGATTGAAACTTCACCAGCTTTCTATTTTCCAAAATTTCCTTCACTCCTAATCTTAGATGTCCTTAAAATTCCTCTGCATAACAGGATGGCCATGAAGTCAGAAATCTTTCAATTATATTTTCAATAACTTTCTGTTTTCAATGGTTTCCTTCATTGCCTTAGCTTGGCTAATATGAAACATGCTCTGTAGACCAGGCTGGCCACAAACTCAGAGATCCACAGACACCTGCCTTTAGAATCCTTGGATTAATGGTGGGCACAACCACACCTGGCTCTAGGGCTTTTTTATTCTTCTGTTTTAAGAGTTGGAAATTTACCAGAGTGGGATCTTGCCCTGAGGTCATCTTTCCCATTATTTCCCTTCTTAATCTGTTTATCTCCTTGAACACAGGACTTAGCTCCATTCCACATCCTGATGCTCCCTTTCCCCTCAAATTGCACATTTTGTGTTTTCCTTGCTCAGCTTGCTCCTTTTCATTATAAATCTGCATAGGAGTGAACTCTAATAGATACAAGACAGTCAATACTAGGCTGTTTTGAGAATTCCTTTGTCAATGGAATTAATCCAAAAAACTCTTCATTTCAGCCTCATGCATACATTTCTGCCAAGGGCAAAGAGCACCCCACATTTTTCACCAAAATATCACAAGAACAATATCTAGGACAAATACTAACATCCTTCCCCTCTGAGCCCTCTTGAGTCAGGCCCCCACTTTTCAGATCATCCTTAGCACTACTGTCTTCCATCATCCTATTAGAATGGCCCATTATACCTCACTTAAAGCATTTAACTGATTTTCTAGTCCATATTCCCAAAGTCTGTATTACTATAACAAAAACATGGTGGGCCATATCAGAACAATACCCCAATCACTGATAACCCTTTCTGTCTTAGTCAGGATTTCTATTGCTATGAAGAGAGCCCTTGACCACAATTCTCATAAAAAATATTTTATTGAGACTGCCTTACAGTTTAAGAGGACTAGTCCATCATCTCCATTGCAGAAAAAATGGCAATGTGCCAACTGATACGGATCCAGAGTGGCAGCTGAAAATTCTACATCTTAAGCCACAGGCAACGGAAAATGAACTGAGTCCCACAATTGGTATAGCTTGAGAATAGAAAACCTCAAAGCTCAACTCCACACTGACACTCTTCCTCCAAAAGTCCACCCATACTCCAACAATGCCACTCCCTGTAGTCCAGGCATTCAAATACATGTATCTCTGGAGAACATACCTACCTATGCTAACCCACACAACAATCAAAGTAATTTTTTTGTGTCACTGAAGAAATTTGAAATTTACAATCCAGCAATATTCTTAGACCATCACCTGCACATCATCCAGAAGTGCTCACTAACAACCTATTTTCAATTAATCAGAAGACACATAATAGATTTCTATATGCATGGAGAATATTGAAAATCTTACACTATTGCTTTTTCCTATACCTACTGGTTTCCAAGTATGTTTCACTTGGGAAATTGCTGTGAAATGTATAACCTTTATAACCATGAATTTTAGTCCTTAAAATGAAACAGTAAGAATCACAAACAAAAGAAGAAAATGATTGTGGGTTTAGTTTGTTTGTTTAATGGGAGCTGACATTTGTGCATGAAACTCATGCAGTCAGTGTTTAATAACAATATTCCAACAAACACCATCTGATATTTGTGAACATTAATATTGACTCATATCGTAATTCATTCCAATGTTGATCATAACAGTATCACAAACATGCTCTTTATACATGCTTTTGCTGCTTCATATGATAATCATATATACAGGAAATCTGACATTTTTAGAGAGTTCAACAGTAGACACATGAATAAATAACATCCATGGATGCTTTTCAAAGTTCTACATACCTGACATTTTTTCCTTGATAAAAATGGACCTACCCTGATGCATCTGTGAGGACAGAAAAATTAAAAATGTCAGCAAGATGCTTTATCCTAAGACCATTTATATATAGTCTTGGAGACACGTTGAATGAAAATGACCAAGAAATATCTCTACCATATCTAAGACAATTGAGTATTTCAGGTTCTACCTTCATTAAGTGTACTGAAGTAAGAAGAAATGTTAAAGAAAGGAAATAATGACCAATGACCACCACTGTATGAAAACATTCCATGCCCAAATCTGTAAGGTCACTCTGCACAATTATGGTAAGGAATATTTGCCTTCAAAGCCACAGTATTCTGCACATGAAGACATAGAAGGTACAGGTCACATCTAATGAACGCCAATATTCTCACTAGTAAATAATCACTGAGTTTATTTGTTAAGAATTGAGCATGTAAGGACACTTAATTTTTATGATTTAAGTGCATATATTGAGAAAGCAGTGACAATTGATGAGTCACTGATATCTTGTATGTTTGACACCTTCCTTGATTTTTCTAACTGAATAATGTAGACACTGTCATGCCAAGACCATGGAAACACTGAGGATACACGACTCTCTAAATCCAACGTGTATACAGGAAATTAATGAACTTGGATAGTGTGACACAAACACAGTCACCTCAGTCTGTGAACACAAAGTCATGAGAGATGTTCTCAAACACATTTACAGTTTAGGTTCCGAACCTGATATTTTCATTTGTTGGTGTGTAACTGTATGCATTTTGGTGAAAGCATTCAATTGAGGGGACTAAGGAGATGGCTCAGTAATAAAGAATGCTTACTGCTTTTGCCTACGACCTGGGTTTGGTCCCCAACACACACTTGGTGGCCCACATTTAACTGCAATTCCAAGTCAGTAGATACTGACACACTCTTATGGCCACTGTAGGCACCGAATTACCATATTGCACATATATGCATACAGGCAAAACATTCATACACACAATATGAAAATAAAAAAAAAAACTACATCTTTTTAAAAATAAGTTTCTACTTCAACATGAACATTCCCTCTACAGGAAAATGCAAAGTGCAAATAAGACTTTCAAGATTTAATTAAATACAGTGTTCTGAGTGTTAGACATAATGGAAAATTGCCCCAACTCTCAGGTTAATTTCTCAAGTATGAGATACACTAGGAGTTTATGATTCCACAGGAAATATGCATTGCTATTACTACAGAGATAAAGGCTATAGTCGTAACTAATGAGGAATTACTATTACTTTTACTCTGTACCAAATGAATGTGATATACTAACATGTGAATAACAAATAATTGCATGAGAAGAAAATTGAGTGACTAAAACAATTGACTTAAAATTCTGCATGTATTTGATAATAATTTGTTGTTGTTGTTGTTTGCAAGCCAGGGTGTTATTATATAGCTCTGGCTAATCTGGAACTCACTATGTAGATCATGTTGCTCTCAAATTCATAGAGACCTTGCTATGCTTGCTTTACAAATGAGGAGATAAAGTCATGCACGTCGACAACTGGATTATTTTATTATGGTTATATTGATTTATCTACTATAATGAAATTCATGATGATTTAAAATTAACATAGTGTATGTTAGATTATAAAGAAAAATTAAAATAATGATTCCTTAAATATTGTCCAATGTAATATAGCACTAGTATAGATAAATAGTAGCCAAGTGGTAGAGCCCAGGACTGCAAATCACAAAGCCCTTTGTTTTATTAGCAACAACAATAAGCAGCAAGGAAAGGCATGGTATCAGGTTCTGCTTAAATTTGGAGTAAGAATAATACAGGGGAGATATCTGGAAATGGAAATAAGGGGTTAAAAACTGATTCAAGGAACAGAAAGAGAAGACACAAAATAGTTCCATAACTTAGGTGTGACTGAGAAATACAGAAGTGTTCCTAACCTTGTGTCAGTCCCTGAGGTTCTTAATGTAATTTAAGTTCCACACTGTGGGTGACTGTGGATATAGCAGGATAATGCAGGTCATCTGTAAGGGTGCTAAAGTACTATTGTAATAAGTCAATATGAAAATTCATCCTACCCTCCATACTGTATTGATTAGCTTGGAAATATTATGGTCCTGGTTGTCATTGCCCAATAGTTACAATCTACCTTCCATTCCATGTTACCTATCCAAGTTCAAGAGAAAGAGTTTTCAAACCAATTATTTTACCACTGGCCATTCAACACAAAGTCACTACAGCCTGTATAACCAGATGATAAATGAAGTGTCACATAATAATACTTTTTTACTCTAGAAACATATTCATATTTGGAATATTCCCAGGGTTGTGTGCTTCTTATAGTCACATTTTATTGTCCACCATGGGAACGAAACCATGATAAGTTCACTCATAATAATAATACTTCAAAGATAATCAACACTCATGGAAGGTAAGCAGAATTATCACATTGACTTATTACAATTGTCCTTCAGCACCTTTGCAGATGTCCTACATTATCCCTTTCCACCCACAGTCACTCTTGGTGGGGACCTTACATTGCAGTAAGAACCAACAAGGAGGGGTACAAGGTTAGGAACACTTCTGTATTTCTCAGTCACTCTTTAGTTAATGAATTAGGCCTGTGCCTTCTCTCTCTGTTCCACAGACCTGTTTCTACCGCAGAATCCCATTACCAGACATGAGCACTTATGCAGGTCTCGCCCTTTTGCTGGATCTTACACTCCACCTGAAATACAAAGTACTCACCACGTTTCATCATCTGCAGGATGGTGGGGTAATTGCTGATCCTGACTCTTAAGAAGCAATTGCAAGAGAGTCAGCTTAAACCTGAAGGAGAGGTCTGTGACCTCACCTCCCTCCAGAACTGCAATTTTCATTTCTTCTCCAGTGACAATGACAGTGTTGGCTTTGGGAGACAAAATAATTCATGAAACTTTTCCAGATGCTCATTAACAAAGACACTTATGATTTTCTTATTATTATCTCTCCAGAGGCAAAGTGTTGTTAGGAGGCATTGAGTTTTCATAATCTCTCAAGGCTGAATAAGTCTTCTGCGAATGACATTAAAAACTTTAAGGTCTATTTCAAAAAAGTTAGTGAAGTCTCTGACTCCTTGAATAGAGGTTTCACTGACTTCTTGAGCACAAATCAAATTTGTTTAAAGAAAGATTTATAAAATTTATTACTTAAAATGTTTCTTTCAGTATTTCATCCATGTATATAAGTTTTAGGGCAGTGCACTCCCATTATCTCTTTTCCATATTATTTTTCATACCCTCCACCAGCATTCTCTCCAAATCTCATGTCTTCAAAACAAACACTGAGTCTACTTACTGAATCTAGTGTGTGCCTAATCCAGGGACACACATGGAAACACTGTTAGCCTCTTAAAAGTTGAACACTCAAAGAAATCTGACACTTTGTCTCCCAGAAGTCATCTGTGGCCAATAGATATTCAGCCAGAAGTTGTACTTCCAGACCTCCTCCCCTAACAAAAGCTTTAAGGATTCTGTCCCCAAAGCTTTCTCCCTGTGTCCAGGAAGACTCTACAAACAGCTAGAAAACTCTACTTATCTGAGGGTATGAATAAATGTATGCACACCGTGCTCTTTCAGTCCATCCATTTTATTGTTTCAAGTAAGCTTCTGATCTCTCTGTTGTTCTCTCTTTGTTCTACTGTTTCTCAACATCTTCTTTTCAGCTCTTATTCGTAGCTCCAATCTTGTCTATCCATCCTTTCATTTATAACAGGAGACTCCGTGCAATCCTGAGAAAAGTTTTTCAAAAGCTCAAGTTCATTGCACTTTCCAGATTAGATCATAAACTGCACAGTTGTTACCATGGTAATCCAAGGTTCCAAGGTCTAAGGACAGAGGGAGCGGGTGCATTGCCCAGGACGACAAAAGCAGAGACATAGCCTTTCATCAGCATACTTGGCAAGCAAAGAATTTGCAGGGTTTTCTTAGGGTGTTTTGTGTTAATATCCTTGGTAAGACCACTGAAAATCTGACCTTGGTCATAGCTGTACATTTTTAAACTTATGATCTACATACAGAGGTATTTAGTCTAGTTTGAACATGTTCTGATGTACAAGTGAGCTAGCTGCATGCAGTTTGTGTTAGACTGATCAGAGATTATTATGTTCTGTTAGTCTGAGGGAAAGGAACAGAGCAGGTTTAAGTGTCTACAGTCTTGTGGGACAATGGATCTGTCCATGAGGTATATCCTAGTATATTCCCTATATATCAACAATATACAGCTACAAGAAATGTCATCTTCCTGACCACCCACAGATATATGTGCCCGTAAGATTGACACGGAATCATGAGATTACATATACACATTGCATGAAGATGCAAGGTAATGGGAAGATATCATAGCTGTAATTGCATAAAAAAATCTACAACAAGAAACAGCCAGTTCATTCAAAAGGTAATAAGTCAAACACACAATGAGTGAAGGCTTTGTCTCCTACCAGAACCTTTGGTTCTGATTGGTTAACATTTTGAACACTAGTCATCACCTGCTGTATATGCCCATGGCCTTTTGCTACCAGCATCTCTCAATACTTCACTGTGCTGGGATTTTGTCTGGCTTGATTTTGTGCAGGTTTTGTACATACTGTCCTAACAAGTAAATTCATAAATGTAAGTGCCCTGTTGAGTCTGAACAAAACCAGTTTCCTTGGAATCATCTGCCACCTCTGATTCTTAGACTCTTTCTGCCTCTTCTTCCATGACGATCCCTGAGACTTTTGAGGAAAGGGGGTGATATAGATTCACCATTTTAATCTGAACCCTCCAGAATCTTTTATTCTCATAACCTAGAATAATTGTGAATCTATGTGATAATTACCATGGAGTGCAAATGAAGCTTTTCTGATGAAAGTTGAGAGTTCTACCAATCTCTTTGTATGAACATAAGAGTATAGAAAGCAGATTGTTACTATAAAAACTTATCAGAATAATACTATTATTTGCTTCCCCAGCGTCTATGTACTCTCTACGCACTTATTCTTATCTCTGGTAGTGGTGCCAGGCATAGGTTCCATCTTATGAACTTGGTCTTCAAATCAATTATAAAATGGTTTGGATACTCCCATGATGTTCATGACCCTATTACAACAGGTTTGTTGTTATAGCTCTCAGGATTTACTCATGGGTAAAATTTATGATTACTTCAAGCACTATGAAAACTAGCAAGTAGGGATGAAACTTTCAGTTCACCATCAGTATGATTCTTCATGGTTTATGGCTCAAGTATATGGTATCTTCAGCAACAGGGACATGCCATCTAAGTACCATAGACCCCTAAACCTTATAGGATATTGACATTGTTCTTGGTTGTCTTCAATTTATTTTTGATTCTCAAATGTCTAATCAGACACATTTTAGAGGACTCAGGAAAAGAACATAGTCAGTTAAATTTGAGAAGACGATCTACTAAAGTAGAAGTAAAAGGAAAAGCATGATATCACAATTAGAGAGCACAGCATTAAAATACTTATTATTATGTAGTACAAATTAATTTTATAATGATGGCATGAAAATATTCTGGGAAAAGTAAAAAAATGTGGATTTTGTCATGAAGCACACAATTTAAATATTAAGATTTATCTCTTTTATTTATGAAATTTAAGCATAACTGATTATGCTCTAATCAGTTCCCACTCTCTTTACTGCCTCTAATCCATAACATGGAAACCACATGATTTTTTTCAACATTAATCTGCACACCTATAAAAACATGATTTTTTGACAAAGAAGCCAAAACTGTACCATGGGGGCAAAAAGCGTCTTCAAAAAATAGTACTGTCATAACTGGATGTCAACATGTATAAGATTGTAAATAGATCAGTATCTGTGGCCATGAACAAAACTCAAGTCCAAGTGGATCAAAGACCTCAACATAAATCCAGTTACAATGAACTTAAGTGAAGAGAAATTAGGAAATAATCTTGAATGCAATGGCACAGGAGACCAATTCCTAAATATAACACCAGTTACACAGTAACTGGTAACACAGACACTGAGAGCAGCCATTAATAAATGGGACATCCTCAAACTGGGCAGTTTTTGTTGGGCAGAGGACACAGTCAGTATGATAAAATGACAGCCTACAGAATGGGAAAATATCTTCACCAACTCTACATCTGACAAATGGCTGATCTCCAAAATATATAAAAATTCAAAAAACTAGACATCAAAATACCAAACAATTCAATTAAAAATGGGCTACAGAGCTAAACAGAGAATTCTCATCAGAAGAATCACAAATGGCTAAAAGACATTTAAGGAATAACTCAACATCCTTAGTCATCAGGGAAATGCAAACCAAACAACTCTGAGGTACTACCTTACACCTGTCAGAATGACTATGATCAAAAACACTGATAACAGTTTATGTTGGAGAGGATGCGGAGCAAGAGGAACATTCCTCCACTGTAGATGAGAATGCAAACTTGTACAGCCAATCTGGAAATTAGTATGTTGGTTTCTTAGAAAATTGGAAATCAATCTACCTCAAGACCCAGCTATACCACTCTTGAGCATATACCCAAGGAATGCTCAATCATTCCACAAGGACACTTGCACAATTATATTCATAGCAGCATTATTCATAATAACCAGAACCTGTAAACAGCCTAGATGCCTCTCAACCACGTTCCTTTGATGAAGTGTGAAGCCTATATTATTCTCTGTGTATAAAAATAGACATCTAGAATGCAGTAAGCAATTATTCTAGTTTAGTAAAAATGACAATACAAACTCTCCTCTAAAATCGATGAACTGACTAGTTCTGGGTTCAAGCACCAAGGGTGATTTCCCTCCATAAAGCAGTAACATTTCAAAATTCCATTTACACATCCATTATTTTCAATGAAATGAAAACCAGATAGAGATCCAACAAAAATGGATTGTATATACTCCATAGTTTTCTTCTCAACCATTAACTGGGGCAAATTTATATTGCTCTTGCAAAATTGATGTAAACATTAAGCAAATACAGACCGTCATAGATAAAGCAATTACAGCATAGGTATGACAGCACATACCTTTAACATATGTATTCAGGAGACAAGGTTGGCATATTGGTGAGTTCAAGGCCACCATGGTTTATGTAGTGATTTCCTGAATAGCAAATAAATGTAGAGAGACACTGACACAAAAAAAAATGAAGGAAAGAAAACAGAAAGGAAAAGAAATAAATGAAAAGAAAAGCCAGTCACACATATTCTTTTCCTGTTTATGGTGCATAGATGTTATATAGATACATATATATGTATGCATGTATATGCAAAATTGTCCAGGGGAACAATGCAGACCTACAGAAGGAGCAAGAATATGGCAGCTGAAGAATGTGAGGGAAATGTGTTCAGTGAAATATATTTTTGTATGAAAAGCTCTACTGTAACATGGATTCATGTACAATGAACATTGATAAAGCCAAAATCAAATAATATAAAGTTAAATAAAATAAAGTGGTGTTTGTTTCCTCATCCTAACAAAACTCCAGTTATCAAGGGTTTCTGTAGATGTAACCAAACATTTTATTAAATAAGAAACACAGAGCCGATTCCGAGAAGAAAGCCAAGAGGTCAGGACTAAGAGCCTTACCCTTCCTGCTTCAGCTAAGAGAGCTCTCCGAAAGGGAGCTACTTCCTGTGTGTTTGTCTTTATAAAGACTTTAGGTTCTGCCTTCTCATTGGTTGTAAACCCATGCCTCGTCACTGCCTGTCTGTAAAGACTTCCAGGTCTTCTATGGTTGGGATTGAGATTAAAGACGCTTGGTTACATCTACAAATGGCATCCAACGTGGTGGCAAGATTTTCCACCTAGAAACTGAGAAGAAAGATTCTTGAGAGAGATTTGTCCTGACTATGGACCAAGCTCGAGCTACAGGTTTCATTGTCTTTTGCTCATTTTGCTGCTGTGACAAAAAGTTTTGCCTTCTGTGCAGAATCACTGAGTTGGACTGGCATAGTTACCTTGACAGGAATGCATTATAGCTATTTCAGAGTAGAGTCCATGGCCCCTGTGGCACTGGGTGCCTTTCATGTCCTGAGAAACCAAGGCAAAGTCCTTCAGACTTTGAAGCATTCAGTCCACATGAGTATCTCTGTGTTCACTAGAAGTCAGGGAAAACTGTAGAAATATGTCTGAACACTAATCCTGTGCACCCCAAATAGCTTGCCACCGTCATAGTATCCTGGTGACCCATGTAACATTCAGTGTTGATGTATGTATAAAAGGTCTGATGGCTTGGAAGGAGAAGCAACATTTGTTGGCAGAAGTTCTGTGAACTTGGGTGCCAGCAGAAGGAGTTTAAGCAGAAAAACATCAGTTTATAGAATCTGTAGTTCAAGAGTGGTCCTCATTCTTCTTTTCCTGAAAAGAAATCTCTGGGGACCAGGACTTGGTCCTGGATAGAAAGAGTAATTCAGGGGAATTTAGAGCAAAGGAGAGGTGAGGGGAGAGGAGAGGAAAACAGGAGTAGGGAGGAGTTATGACGCTAGGGGAGAGGATGGAAGAGACAGGAAACATTACTAGATGAAATGTAGAAGAGCATTGAACCCACGACAAATCTGTGATATTAAGCTTCTCCTGGAGAATAACCTTGGCTATTACTTGTAACCAAATTTTGTCGGAGTACTGCTATTTTTCTTACACTGTTCTCCTGTTGCTTTAAATATCCCCTGCATTATTTCAGAAAATAAAAATGTTCAATTAAAAGTCTCTTTGCATAAGCAATTTCATTCTCCTTCTGCACCTCTGGGCATTGATTTCTTGTTTCCACGGACATGAGGAGCCATAGGAAGTGGAAGCCCTCTGTGTTGTTTCAGTGATTTATGTATAAACCTGAGTGTGGAAAAGATACAACCTAATGGTTTCCAGAAATACCTTAGAGCTATTTATTTATGGTTTAACTAACACTCCTCCTTTACCTCCTGACATAGCTGATTTTGTGTAAGTTTATTTCAGGTTTCTCTTCCACAGAATTTTAAATCATTTCCCTCATCTTTTTGAGGTTTCTTTATCCAGTGTGGGCCAAACACTTTATTTCACCATATTTTTAAATGCTCATTCTTAACGATTTAGAACCCTACAGATCTATCAATTTCACAGTGCAACACATGCTAAACATTCAATTTGACCATATAGTAAAAGAATGAACATGTTGGCCTCTGAGATTTTGGTCTCTGCGAATTGCAATTTACATACAGAAGTACGATAATTTACTTACAGAAGTAGATTCTTGCTGGTGTACAGGTCCAGATGAGGGATGGGTGAATGCAAAACTGGCAGCAGACAAATCAGACATGGTATACTTCTGAGTTTCATTTTACAAGAGATTGACAGAGAGAAAGCACATCTCAGTATGACTCTTCCTACTCTGTCTGGCAACCCGTCTCTCTCGCAGGCTTTACTTATACAAAGAATCATTACCTCTTGCACATCTTTTAGTCATCATTGATAAACCATAGGAGAACAATTATCTTTTCCAAAAATTTTCCCTCAAGTTTTAACATCACTGATAAACAGAGTTATCATTTTTATTCATTAACTCCATAACCCAATTTTTAAGAAATATAGAGGCATATGACAGTCCTTTCTCAGGCTGTTATCTCTGGTTGCTTCAAGACACTAGACCAAAACAAAATTCTCAAGCCGGCCCAGGCATACTGCTATGTCCCAAGACATGTATTATTAACTTTTAATGGTCAGAGTGCCCAGGAAAAAAATCCTCAGGCCAAAGCAACCGCAGTTATTATTCAAATTCTGGCCTGTACTATGTTCACATTTCTATCTTTGTAAATTTTGTTTATATGTCTAATCCTGGCGTTCTGTTCTTCCTTGGTCATGTGTCACCATAGAGGTGCTGCATGAGCTAACTTTTCTAAGAAAGAGAGATCCTGATGTTTCATACTTTTATCATCATTCTGCATCATTCCTTGTCCATAAGTATAAGTCTCTGTGTATGGCAGAGATAACCTAAATTGTTACTACCACATAATTGTCTGAGTGTAGACTGGGAAGAGGCTTGTAATCTGATCTGTAGGCAACTCCTCTAGCCCACCAAATCTCATTGACACAACCTCCAAGGCATAAGGAAGACCTTCAAGTAGATAAGGATATCTTCTTTAAAGCAGGGACAATAGTATGTTCAAGACTCTTCTGGGAAAGCTTAGAAGCAGCATTCTTGGGAGAAGGCATAAATGATTTATAAGAAATTTTCCATCAATCCAATATTCCCAATTGTACAAATATTAAAAGTGCCTCAAGTATGCAACAGGTAGAGATGAAAATAGGTGGCATGGCAGCCATCATGGGGCTCAGCATTCCTGGATCATTGTCAAGCAGCTGTGCTGGCTTTATGACTTTTTCTGTTCTCATCAGATATGGCCATGCCAGGTTCTCATTCAATACATTTAAGGTTTCAATTACTATGCTAAAGATGCATATATGAAACTAAAATATCCATAAATTGTAGAACCTTTTTTAACAGCTCATTCCCATTTTTCCAGACATAGAAACCTATTTTTAAAATAGATTGAGCTTATAAAATCTCATGTTCTTATGAGAAAATAGATCATAAGACTAATGGATACTTCTACTTTTGTAATCAAACTTCCTTACTCTACTCAGAGAAATGACTAGGACATATACAAGAAAAGATTTTGAAATAAGCCTCTATCTACACAGAAGCAGAGTATATGTCTTGTGAGTTTTGCCTTTACAATGTCTGGATGGATAGGGTTAGTTCTGTATTTTAGCAGAGCTCTCAGGTGCAGACCAGGCCCCCAATCACTCCAGAAACTATATAAAAAGCTTCTACTTATTAACATTTATTCATAGTCAGGGTGAATCTCTGAGCAATCCTAACCCATAACAGAAGCAAGCTATGCTACGTGGTTTTCATTTTCATAGGGAATACTGAAATTGTCAAATAGAATAAGAATATATTCCCTAGGTTGTGACAGAACTTGAAGAAAGTGGCATTGTGTAATCCCATCTTGTTCCTATAAAAAATTGTTGTGGGTGGTGTTTGGCATCCTGGGAAAATATTTTGGTTTGATATTCTGTTTGTGTGGGGGAGGTGGCCACTTTCTATTGGTTTGTTCAGTTATTTTGGTGAGATTGGCTCTACATTTCAAAACCCATCCACTGCTTCCCTTTTCACCATCACTCACTCCTCCTCAAAATCCATCCCTATTCTCCAGCTCCCTGGTTTGCCTTTGTGTCCTAACACCCAGCAGAGCAGATTGCAGACAATCCTCAGCATGTCCCTCTGCAGATCAATAACATGTGAATCTTTCTAAGTGTTTGTGATGGAAATAAGTTTTATTCAGGGGTGACATCAATTCCCTCAGAGGGCAATGCCATGGTTACCTTCTATGACCTCATCTTGACCAGAAAGGACATGAGTTCATGACATAACGACATATCAGTCACACTCTATCAGGAAATTCCACCTATATGGAGACAGGCTGTTTGTAGCTAGAGTTTTCCTGCCTGGCCCACAGTCAGGACAAATCTCTCTCACCCGCCAGTCCCACAGCTGCTCAGAACCGACCAAGCAAACACAGAGACTTATATTGGTTACAAACTGTATGGCCGTGTACCAGGCTTCTTGCTAACTGTTCTTACAGCTTAAATTAATCCATTTTTATAAATCTATACCTTGCCACATGGCTCGTGGATTACCGGCATTTTCACATGCTGTTTGTCATGGCGATGGCTGGCAGTGTCTCACTATCACCTTTCCACTTCCCAGAATTCTTCTCCTCCTTGTCCCGCCTATACTTCCTCCTGTCTGACTACTGGCCAATCAGTGTTTTATCTACTAACCAATCAGAGCAACACATTTGCCATATAGAACATCCCACAGCAGGCTGTCTGTCCTGTGACCACTGAGGTCCTATGCAGGCAGCATCAGCCATCACAGAAATCTGCTTTCACAAGTAAGTCTTAAATTCTTCCCTCAGAATTATAGAAGCTAGGACAGTCCGGTGCATGCTACGTGAGTGCAGCTCTGAACTGGTCTTTTCCTTTCCCTAGAGACACAGCAAAAGGCAGATTGTAAGCAGAGGGAATGATCCCACATGTGCTTCAGAATAATAAGGGTTAAAGAAACCTGTACATGAGATGCTCTTACAGTCCTATTCAGCTCTTCTTGAAACTATTTGCTATAGTTTTAGCTATAGGTCTGTACTAGAAAGAGGGAAGTAAGACCTTTATGAGTAAAACAAAGTGTGACAGTGCTTATGGGTTCACATCGTCTCCCTTTCCCTTTGAAGAAATATCAGTTGGTATTCAGAAAGATACTACAATGCACAGCAGCAACAGTGAGTTAAAGGAGGAGATTCGTACAGACTTGAGCCACCCCTGCTTAAATGTACAAACTCTGGCTTCCAGAAGTTGATGGTTTTCTTTTTCCTAGTGCAAAGCTGAGTGTCCAGTAGGAATTGAGGACTGTGTTCACATTGTAAAGGAAAGCAATAGTAACAAGGATCTAATGTCATATTTTTATATATATATATATATATATATATATATATATATATATATGTATGTATATATATGTGTGTGTGTATATATGTATGTATATATATACATACATATATATATATATATATAATGTAAAAAAGGCAGACATTGGTAGAAACCAATAGCAAGTAATTCTAATGGGGTTTCTCTCTCTGTACCAAATTCACATTTTCATAGCTGAAGCTGACCATTCACAGCAATGCTACTGTTTGAGTTTCTAAATGCTAGATATTATTTTGTCTTCTGTGTACTTCCTTGGACATATATACAGAAAAGAACATATTGTTGTCCCTTTTAATATGAAATATTCTATATTGTGAATATGTATGTTTAATTTAATTTGCAACATGTTTAGACAACTGTAGTATTTTACTTATCGTTTTTTAGGTGTGAACAATGGTACCTTAGTTATAAAAATATAGGTAAATTTCACAAGACTGCAATTCTGACTATGAGACTATTTTTACCTTTAATTATTTCAGTTTGTATATAAAATTTATCTTCACATGACCAACATTGTTGTCCTGGGGTTATTTTATTTTATACCTTCATAATACAGGTCTAAAAATATTTTAGGTTTCAATAGGATTGTTTGGTAACACAGGGAAGGAATTTATAAAATGGAACAAAGAAAGAAAAGCCAGATGAACAATTTTTTTTATATTCAAACAAGAAATGTTTTAAAAGGTGATGAATGGTAGTGTTGCATGTATTCCAAACACTGTAATCTCATTTGCTGCAGCTGTTCTCAGTCCAGTTTAGTCTTCTACCCTTGTTGGGATCTGGTGAATCTGGAGTTAGAATGATGGTGCAGTGAGTAAAATGCATGCCTCCAATGCTGAGAATTCCAGAGACATACATGGTTGATAGGGAGACATGACTCCTGTGAGCTGTTCACTAACTGTATCCATCTATCAGTGCTGCAACAAATTCAAATCAAATATTGAAATGAGGCACTGTGCAACATGCCAACTCAAAGTGAAGGACACTATAGGGATGCCCGTTCACCACAGTCTGCACACTTTTAAACTCAGGAAGCTCCTTCTGAAAATGAGACACTTGCTAATTCCTCTAGATTGGAATGTACTGGTTGAAGGTGAACACAGTATTTAGAATGGCATGAAGAGAGTAGTCCTGCATGTCTATCAAGTGTTCTCTGGATCTCACATTAAGTGATAGTCACAGTAATATAACAGAATGTCATCCACAGACACGGCCACGGGGATCCTCTTCCTGTCTCAGAATGCACTGGGGATGCTGTTTAACTCAGCCTTGCTTTGCTGTTTCATCAATGATGTATTCTCTGAAATAAGAGCCAGGCCCACCGAACTAATTGTCAAACACCTGACCGCGGTGAACTTCATGGTTCTTCTCTGTAAAGGAATCATTCAGAAAATGGCTGCTTTTGGTGAGACATATTTTCTAGATAACATTGCATGTAAACTGCTTTTTATAGAGTTGCCAGAGGAGTATCCCTTGGATCCAAATCAATCTTAAATTTATTCCAGTTTATCTTGATCACCTCGTGGACTGCCAAATACAGTTCAAAGACAGAGACTCATCGTTAGAAGTTCTGACTGCCTGTGCTGGCCCTGAGATTAATGGTAAATGGGTTGATTGTTGTGCTTGTGACAGACAAGAGGGATGGAAGAAACTGCACTGGGATTAGAAAATTTCTATATTGTGGTATGGACACAGCTTAAAAATCTAATCTACACGTTATTTGTCATCTTATTCAGATCTTTGGATGTTATGTGTTTGGTAATCATGATACGGTCCAGTGGTTCCCTGGTGCTTTTCTTGCTGAAGCACAAGCAGAGGGTCCAAAACTTTTCAGAATTCTGTGTCGTTGGCCATCTCCTGTGACTAGAGCCACCTAAACCATCCTTGTCCTGGTGAGCAGTTTTGTGGTCTTTGTACAACTCCTGGCATCTTAACCATGTTTATGCTTTGTAAATGGAAACGCCAGGTGGCTGGTCAATGCCAGTGCACCAACAACTGCATGCTTCCCAACATTTTGACCCTTTCTTGTCATCAGACACCAAACCTCAATTTCCAGCCTCTGATGGACTTGCTAATATCAAACAACAAATGTCAGAATTCAGCGTTCTCACATTTACACTGCAAATCCTATTCCCATTCTTTTGGTTCTGTCCATTTATTGTGCTTATAATGTAAGATTTAAGCTATAAGCTTACATTTTCTAAAATTTCAACAGGAAAATGCCTATTGTCGGGTTAAAATGTGAAAAGTGTTAGCAATTCTTTCTGGTAAGATCATTACCAGTAGAAAAATGTCAACACCAGGACTACGTGTATCACACCAATATATAATTCTCATGAGAGTGCAACTTATTTGATGATACATCATGTATGAGTGATGAATTTATACTCAAGAAAAAAGAAAAAAATCACCATGAAAAAAGATGAATAGAAACAAAAGAAAAAAAGTAAAGCCACAGGTAATTAATGAGCTCAGAAAGAGGGAGAATTAGTCTTCCCTGGGGATGAATCCATTAAATGTTAATCCAATACCAAGTCCTCAGCTTTAAAAATATAAACATATGATCAACACTATGTGGACTTGTAAGATTATAATTATCCATATATATATATATATATATATATATATATATATATATATATACATATGTACATATGTGTGTGTATATATATATATATATATATATATATATATATATATATATATATAAATTAAAAGAGTCTATGAATTTGGGAGGAAGCAGAGGGGACCAAGGGAAAGTTGGAGTAGAGAATGGGAGGAAAGGAGGTAAATACAGTCTGCATATATAAAATATTCAATATAACAGGGTGCCTATTTGATATAATAAAAGATGGAAAGTTAGAGAATGTAACATATCAAAATCCAAATATAATAGAACATAGTGTAATAGAACTTAGCAAAGAAGTAGAAACAAGGAGATAATGTTTGAATCTTAGATGGTCTTTTAATAAAAGACCCAGAGCCAGATATCAGGGTGACAGCTAAACGATCAGAGAAGCAGAACAGCCAGCCACTAGTGCTTACCTCTACAAAATCCCCAGCCTAAAGAGAGTGAGTTCCTGTTTCCTCATGCCTTATATACCTTTCTTTGCCCTGCCATATTACTTCCTAGGATTAAAGAAGTGTGTGCCTCCCAAGCGAAGGCATGAGATCTCAAGTGCTGGCATTAAAGGTGTGTGTCACCACTGCCTGGCTCTGTTTCTCTCCTAAACTGGATCAATTTCATGTAGCCCACTGTGGCCTTGAACTCAGAGAGAACCAGAAGGATCTATCTTTTGATGTGTTCCAAACTTACATGCATTATATATCTTTAGTGAGTTTCTTTTCTGAATATGTTGACAAGGATAACAATAACTATAACTATCTAATATTCTATTCCCTATTGCCTCAGAGATCCAAGAAGAAAATAATGGTACCTAAGAAAGCAAAGAGCAAGCAAGCAACTTCCAAAAAATTGTGAGTTATGACAAATAACTGGCTGCCTGGACAGTCACCCAAGAACACTCTGCAATGTTGGAGTATTCATCTTTGGCCTACAGACCTAGCATATCTGACAGAGTCCTGTGAAATAGGATTTTTTAATGGGCCTTCCTACCTTGTCTTGGCAAGGACTGGCAGTCCTTCAATTTTTGTCCTGCTTGTCCATTTTCGACAGCATACTGTCAGGCGTTGAGGCAAGGACACATTCTCGCCCCATGGCTAACATGCCACAAAGAAAGTAAACTCCATATGGAGTTTCTTTGATGCTCATCATCTTCTCTGAAGTAGATTGGTGCTGCCGGGAGAAGATATGTCTCATTTTCATAAACAAAAAAGAATCTACATTATTAAAACATCTTAAATGCCATATTCTGTAGATCTCTGAAGTGTTTGAAGATGACTTGTTTATCTAAAATACATTTCTGTTTGACTTTGAAACATACCTAATGTCACTTCAGTTGTAATAGGTGAGTGACTAAATACAACTTGCATTTCTTTATATCCTAATTAGTAGGTAATAATAATTTTTGAGTTCTAGCAATTTGCATTACATTTTTAATTGTGCTGTATAGGTCCAATACCTTGAACAAGATTAGAAGTATGTGTACAGTATTTTCTAGCAAAATCAACTCCATTTTGTATCAATATACATAATTTGTATACAATATACAAAAATCTATTCCAATGTAAAATATTAAAAACTAGTAACTGCTTTCTAGAAGTAGATTCAATAACATACCTTTTTATCTTGTCATATCTATATGATAAGTGACCTGGCTGAATATTATCCCTTATAATTCCATCAATTTTCCTGCACATTTTGTAATTTCATCTTCACTATAGTCAAATAATATTCCATTTTGTATATGGACACAAATGTAATTATCAATTTGTCCATGTATGGATATGTAAGTGGCCCACATTTCCTTTTGATAATAAATAGAGCAGTAATGAAAATAGAATTGCAAATGTCTCTAGGGAATGATATGGAGTTCTCTGGGTATATGCCCAGGAGCAGAATGCTGGGACAAATAGTTGTTCCTTTTTATGTTTATTTGAGAAACAACAAAATGTTTTCTATCATGGATGTTTTAAATTCTATCAAACTCTTTTGGTGAAGCCAGCAATACACTGATGCCTGTAGATGTAGCCAACCGTCTTATTAAATAAGAAACACAGAGCCGATTCAGAGAAGAAAGCCAAGAGGTCAGAGCTAAGAGCCTTACCCTTCCTGCTTCAGGGGTCCTCTTCAGCCAAGTGAGCTCTCCAAAATGGGGCCTAATTCCTGTGTGTTTGTCTTTATATAGTCTTTGTGTTCTGCCTTCTCATTGGTTGCAAACCCAAACACATGACTGCCTCATCACTGCCTGTCTGTAGAGACTTCCAGGTCTTCTATGGTTGGGATTGAGATTAAAGGCGTGTGTCTCCAGTGCTGGCTGTATCCTTTTACATACAGAGATCTACCTAGCTCTGTCTACCAAGTGCTGGGGTTAAAGGCATGCACCACCACTGCCACATACTTGCTATGGCTCTAATAGCTCTGACCCCCAGGCAACTTTATTTATTAACATACAATTAAAATCACATTTCAGTACAAATAAAATACCACCATAGATGCCAAAACAGATGAAGACAGAACAGCAGCAAAGGACTTACAAGTCAATATCTCTGATAATTATAAAATTCTCTATGAAATACTAGCAAACCAAATTCAGAATTACCCCAAAACCATCAGTCATTTTGAATTGATTTTTGTATAGATGAAAGATATTAATCCTATTTTCTTCTTATGTTGGTGCAGACCACAGCAGCTGTGATGGGACAAGGGCACCCTGTCCCAAGTTCATGGCCATGCCCTATTTCCATCCTGGTGCAGTAAGAATATAGAAAAGAGACCTACCTGTGAAATCACCAAGCAGCCAAGATTCCCAGACAGAATGAAAGCCACATAAAAGATATTCTATTGGCATCTTTTTGCTGGCTCTTTAGTGTATCAGGTGGGCAAAAGGAAGACTGTCAGCCCTTCAAGTGGAAGAGTACAATGCACCTCACACATTAGGATTTGATCCTGCAGGCTGCTATTTAATCACCTAACAAATGGACATAATCAATTCAGCTACTCCTAAAAACACAAAAATCTACCAATTTAACTTCCTGTATTGACCTTTTGAGTGTGAAAGGTGTGTAAACAACTAAATACCAAGCAAAACATATCATTTCAACAGTTAAAATGAGATTATATTCTTTTTATTCCTTATCCATACCAAACAATGTTTGGATACAATAGAATAATGATACATGAGAAAAAAGGGTACAAAAGATGGAAAACAGAGAGAAGTTAAGCGATTGATGTTTATCAGCCACCAATTTTGATAATACAAAAGACTAATGAAGCCTCTTAAGATGGAGAAGAAAGTATAAAAAGCCAGAAAGGTAGATACTAGGATCAGAATGTTCTGGGTAACTCTGGATTCAGGGGAATTTCTGCTGGAACCATGAGTGCTACGGATGTGTTGGACCCTCTGTTTATGTCTGTAAAGAATGACAATCATGGATCCACTGGACCAGGCCATGAGCACAGAAAAGAAGACTTCAGGGAGCACCACCAGTGCTGCATAGAGATATTCAGAAATTTCATATTGAACTACAATGGAACAGTATGCAAAGTCTCGTCTTCTTGTCACATTTTTGCTGTTCCTGTTGACAAAAGTGTATGCAATAGGAATGAAACGTATCAACATGTACATGACCCAGAGGAGGAAAATGTGACAGCCAACGTTCTTCTCAACTTTGACTTTTTGATCCTTCCAACAGGACTTCCTGGGACTAATGGTCAAGGCCTGAAACACACTCAAGAGGCAGATGATGCCAATGGACACACTCCTAACAAATGCTTGAATGTACAATAGGAGCGTGCATCCAAAGTCATCCAAGAAATGTTTAAATCCCCATACTGCCATTGTTTGGGGCACTCCTGCAGAGAGAATGATGAAGGCATTGGCTGCCATTAGGTGCATGAGAATCAAATCTGTGGGTTTTAATGTGCATTCTCTACAGTAAAGGAGCAGATAGTAGAAAATTAGAGAGGAATTTCCCAATATTCCAGTTGAAATTTTTGATAAGAAAAGAATTCTCATTGCCAGATTCCAGAAGTCCATTATGTGATTTGGTACAATTACCTTCAGAATATGGACAACAATTCATCTGGTCAGAGAAATACAAATATTTACAACCTGCAGTGGAGGAAAGCCTTAAGTTGATTGGACTACTGGAAGACTGAAACAAAAGTTCTATGAAGCTAAGGTGTTCAAGGCCAGTCTGAACATATAAAAAAAAAACCTCCTCCTCAAAAGTTTAACAAGTTTAGTTACTTTCCGTGTATATCAATCACTATGAGAATGAGCAATAACTCAGGATGTCCATAATGATGGAATGAGAGCCCACAAGTTTCATAGAAAATGAAACATTCACAATGATGTGACATGGGCCCATAAGAGACAGTGAAAATGACAGCCCTTCCAACAAATACAATGCAAGATTTCCAGAATATTTTGATATTTTCTAGTCATGGCATAAACGAAAACAATTTCAATAATGTTTACACAAATTAAATATATCAATGCTTAATGTTTATCTCATCTAAAAATAGAAGATAATGGAGTGAGGAAACTATAATACCACAAAGAATATGTCTATGGTCTTTTGACGTGGCCAGAGTTCCCTCAGCTCATCCTGACTTGGGTGGAGTTATCTTTTGTTTAAGCTGAAACTAACTCTCCCTTTTCTACTTCCTCTATGAAAAGTCTCTTGGAAATTACTCAACTCTGTTCTACAAAATGGGAGTCAAAATGCCCCACAAAACTGCATGTTTTTAGCTTCTTTTAAGTGCTTGGTTGCTTTATCCACACAAATCCCTGACAACTGCAAATCAGTTATAAGTGTTCTGATATGTTTGCCTTTAAAACATCTGAAAAATTAATTTCAATCTTCACTGTGTGAAGTGTTTTTCCTCCATGTAGTAACCAAATCCACTTAATACAGACTCTCATTTTGGACTTTGTTCATGCTTGGGCCTTTACCCTACAATACTCTTAGATAAGGAAAAATTATTAAAAGCACAAAATGCTTAAGAATGAGTCTTTAAGTGACAACTGACATCATTTTCAGACATGGATTCATAAAATTCATAAAATATAGACTAACACATGTGTTCACACACTTTCTGTGTTGCTAGAGAGAAGTGGGTATCAGATGGGGTGAAATCTCAAAAAATACACAACACCATAGTGTAAGGCAAAAAAAGACTACCATAAATGGCAAGGTGAAGTACAAAATATGATGAATGATGGCTACTGGAATAATATTCTGTGCCTCAGTTGAAACTGTATGGGATAATCATGTACCCCTCCATTGGCTGAGAGAGAAAATGATAGGAAAAAAAGCAATATGTTAGACAGTCCATCAGTGAAGCGATGTCAGAGTAAACTCTCAGCACACCGTACTGTCTTCCAACAGGAGAAGGTGTCTGAAATCCTCTTAGGTAGCTGAGATTACCTTGAAGAAATAGACAGAAATAGCTGTAAATCAATACCAGGCTGAACCATACAGTCCCAGATAAGGGACAATTGCTCCACGTAATCATTAGCCATGCCATGACACTCAACTGAACAATCAAGAACTGGAATAAAATTGGGTAAGATTCTTGGGACCTGAAAAAGTTAAAATAAATTGGATATAAGAGCTATAACATTAAGAACTGCTAGATACTACCAGTCCACACTTTCCATTCACTGGTATTGTGGAACACCCTAGGGGATGGCTACAGCAGAATATAGAAAATATTCTATTCAGTGATGTAGGACAGTCCCAATAAGATAACTGGCATATATTCTGTCTCAACGTGGTGTTATTAGTTATAGGTGTTAGAAATACATGGTTATGTGGAACAAAAGTATGTGGGTCCCAAGAAACTAGAATTGGGCCATAAGAGAGTTAAAAAGAGTCTGTATGAGAGTGGCTGTGGAAGGAAAGAAAGCAAAAAAAGGTCTGAGAATAGAAGGAACATAATGCTCATGCAATGGATAAGATGGAATAGGAGCAGTGAGATGAGGAAATGAAGGATTGGTTCAACTAAAACATTAAAAATGAAGAAGCCTTAAAAAACTGGGTACATTTAAGCTAATTAAAAATAAAAGAAAATAAAATAAACAAAAAATGATAAAAAGAGAATGAAATACCAAGCTTGGGCTTGTTTGTAGATAAACCTCTTATTATGGCAATGTGCCTAAATGTAACACCCAATGCTGTGCAAAACTGATCACATCTACTTAAGAAGAAGAAATACAAATTTGCATGTCAATAACTCCAGGCTAAAGAATAACTACTGTCTTAGTTATAGTTTCAATTGCTTTGAAGACACACTATGACCCTGATAAAGGAAAATATTTATTTGAGGCTGTCTTACAGTTTCAGAGTTTGAGTCCATTATTTCCATGGTGGGAAACATGTCAGAGTCCTGGCACATATGGAGCCAGAGAGGTAGCTGAGATTTCTTCATCAGGATCCACAGGCAATAGGAAGTGAACTCAGTCCCACACTGGGCATAACTTGAGCATATAGAACTCAAAGCCTGACCCACAATGACACTCTTCTTCCAACAAGACCACACTTGCTCCAACAATGCCACACCTCCTAACAGTGTCACTACCTATAGTCCAAAATTTCAAACACATGGGTTTGTGGGGAATATACCTACCTATTCAAACCAACACAACAGCAAAGTAAATTTCTTTGGGTTACTGAAGAAATTTGAAGTGTATAATACAGTAGTAGTCTTAGGAGCATCACCATGAAAATCACCCACATGATCAATTAACAGCCCATGATTAAATAAACAATATATACACAATAGACTTTTACACATGGACACCACTTAAAATCTTACACTATTAGATTTTGCTATATACCACTGAGTTCCCAGTGATGCGTTCCCTGAGAAATCCCATGCAATTCATGGTTATTAGTTTTAAGTCTTAAAAAGTATAACTCACAAACAAAAATGAGAATGGTTTAATTTTGTTGGTTGAATGGCAGCTGACATATGCACATGAAAATCATGGAATAACAATTTGATACCAATTTTCTAACGAACACCATGCAATATTTGTGAACACTGATACTGACTGACCTGGGAATTCATTGAAATGTTTGTCAGAACAGTGTTATAAGTATGTTGTCTATTTATGCATTGGCTGGCTCATATGATGATCGTGTATATATAGGACACTTGACATTATTTAGGATACACACCATCCAACACTGGACACATAAAAACACAACATCCCAGGATGCTTTTCAAAGGTCTACCTTCCTGGCACTGTTTCCTTGCAGAGATGCCAGGCCCATTTCCAGGAAATTGATGCCAATGTACCTACCCTGCTGCATCTGTGAGGATGGAGAAGTATCAACAAGATGCTCCGTGCTAAGACCTGCTGTGGCCTTGGAAACTCCTTGAATAATAGTGACTAGGAAATGTCTGTACCACATCTTTTAGAATTGAGTATTTCAGTGTCCACCTGCATTCATTTGTTCCCTGTAAATAAGGACCAAAGACCATGACTGTTTGTGACTACTCCTATGCACAGATCTGTAAGGTCACTCTGCCCAATTCTGGTAATGAATATTTGTTTTCACAGGCATAGTACATTGCACACAAGGTAAGACGTTACTGGTCACATCCACTGAACCCCAATATTCTCACTAATAAATAGTCACTGTGTTTATTTGTTAAGGATTGAGTGTATAAAGGCAAATGAAAGTTTTCTGAATTAAGTGTATATATGGCAGATAGCCGTGGAAATATTTGAGTCCCTGTTATCCTCTTAGTTTGACACTTTCCTTGTTTTTTTTTCTTTTCTTTTTTCTTTTTCTTTCTTTTTTCTTTGCTGTATTACGTGGATATTGTCATGATCTGATCTGAGAAACATCGAGGATAAATGCCTCTTTAATCCAACAGCTGTTTTGTTGCAAAGTGGATACAAAAAGGTCATGAAAGTGGCAAGTGTATCACAAACACAGTGACCTCAGTCTGTGATTATAAGGCCGTGATACACGTTGTCAAACACATTTACTTCTTACACGGTTGTGTCTCCCACCTGATATTTTTATTTTGTTGTTATGTACTTGCATGCTCTTTGGTGTTAATTTTCATCTGAGAAGACTAGAGAGATGCCTCAGTGGTAAAGAACTCTTGCTGCCCTTGCTGACGACCTGGGTTTGGTCCCCAGCACCCACTTGGTGGCCCACAATTAACTGCAATGGCAGTGACAGTGAACACTGACACCTTCATATGACCACTGTAAGCACTGAATTCATACATTGCACACATATACATGCAGGCAAAACATTCATATACACAAAATAAAAAGAGAAAAATAAAAACATCTTTTTAAAATTTAGTTTTCATTTCAACATGAATGTTCCCTCCATAAAAAAGTGCAAGGTGCAAAGAAGGCTTTCAAGATTGTAAATAAATACAGTGTTCTAAGTGTGATTTGACATAATAGAATACTGCCCCAGCTCTCAGTTTAATTTCACAAGTATGAGATACACCACGAGTTTATGATTCTACCCGAAATATGCATTGTTATCATTACACATATAAAAGCTACAGTGGAAACTAATGAGGAATTACTAACACTATTACTCTGTAAAATGCAATATAAAATGCACATGTGAAAAACAAATAACAGCATGAGAATAAAACTAAAAGACTAAAGAAAATGACTGAAAATTCTGCACTTATTTGCTAATACCTTCCTGTTTTTATTTTAAAGTCAGTGTGCCACTATGTACCTCTGCCTATCCTGGAACTAACTTTGTAGATCATGTTGCTCTCAAACTCACAGAGACCTTCTTACCCATGCTTTAAAAATGATGAGATAAAAGTTAGGCACCTCAATAACAGGAATATTTTATTATTATTATTATTATTATTATTATTATTATTATTATTATTATATTGATTTATACAGTATAAAGAAATTCATGATGATTTAAAATTCAGATAGTGTATGTTAGATTATAAAGAATAATCAGAGTAAAGAGATTCCTTAAATATTCTCCAATGGTATATAGGATGAGTGTGTACAGAAGTAGCTGAGTGGTAGAGCCCAGGCTTGCAAAGCACAAAGCCCTATGTTCTAAAATCAATAACAATAAACAGTAACAAAAGGCATGGTGTCACATTCTGCTTAACATTAAAGTAAGACTAATACGCGGGAGATAACTGGAATTGGAAATAATGGGTAAAAACTGATGTGTGAAACAGAGAGAGATGACACAAGAATAACACCATAACTTAGCAGTGACTGAGAAATATGGGTGTGTACCTAACTTTTTGCAGTCCCTGTGATTTTTACTGTAATATAAGTCCCCCACTCAGTGACTGTGGATACCCCAGGATAACGCAGGCCATCTGTGAGGGTGCTAAAATACTATTGTAATAAGTCAATAGGAAAATTCATCCTACCCTCCATACCGTGTTGATTAGCTTGTAATTATTATAATCCTGTTTGTCATTGCCCAATAATTACATTCTACCTTAATTTCCACGTTACCTTTCCAAGTTCAAGAGAAAGAGTTTTCAAACCAGATATTTTACCACTGGCCATTCAACACAAAGTTACCACTGCCTGTATAACCAGATGATAAATACAGTGTCACATAAGAAGAATTTTTAACTCAAGAAACATTCACATCTGGGACCTTTCCATGGTTGTGTGCTTCTTATAGTCACATTATATTGTCCACTATCAGAAAAAATCATGATATGTTCACTCATAATAATAATACTTCAAAAATAATCAACACTCATGGAAGGTAGGCCGAATTATCACATTGACGTATTACAATTGTCCTTCAGGACCCTCACAGTTGGCCTGCATTATCCTACTCTACCCACAGTTATCTTTAGTGGGGACCTTACATAGTAGTAAGAACCAACAAGGAGGAAACAATGTTAAAAAATGTGTATATTTCTCAGTCCCTCTTTAGTTAATGAATTATACCTGTGCTTTCTCTCTGTTCAACAGACCTGGTTCTACCACAGATTCCCATTACCAGACATGAGCACTTATGCATACCTTGCCTTTGGATGGATATTCCACCAAACCTGAAATACAAAGTACTCACCAGGCTTCATCATCTGCAGGAAGGTAGGGTCATAGGAGAGACACTGAGGATTAAGAAGCACTTGTAAGAGAGTCATGTCAAACCTGAGATAGAAGTCTGCGACCTCACCTCCCTCCAGAACTGCAATTTTCATTTCATCTGCAGTGACAATGACAGTGTTGGCTTTGGGAGACAAAATAATTCATGAAACTTTTCCAGATGCTCATTAACAAAGATACTTAAGAGGTTCTGGTGAATATCTCCACAGAGGCAAAGTGTTGTTAGGAGGCATTGAGTTTCCATAATTCCTCAAGTCTAAGTCCCTTGTGGATGGCGTTAGAAACCCTGTGGTCTGTTTCACAAGAAAGTTAGTGAAGTTTCTCTATCTCAGTGAATACAGGTTTCACTGACTTCTTGAGCGCAACTCAAATTAGTTTTAAAAAGATTTATAAAATTTATTACTTAAAATGAGTATTTCATAGATGTGTATGCCTCTTAGTTCAGTGCACTCCCTTTGCCTCCTTTTCAGTTTACTTTTCATACCCTCCACCAACATTCTCTCCAAATCTCATGTCTTCAAAACAAACACTGAGTCTACTTACTGAATCTAGTATATGACTAATTCAGGGAAACATATGGAAACACTGTTAGCCTCTTAAAGTTGAATACTCAAAGAAATCTGACACTTTGTCTCCCAGAAGTCATCTGTGACCAATAGCTATTCAGCCAGTAGTGGGAACTCCTGACCCCCTTCACTAACAACATCTTTCAAGGTCCTGAACCCAAAAGCTTTCTCCTGGTGTGCAAGGAAGAACCTACAACCAGCTAGGAAACTAGTTATCTGAGGTTATGAATAAATCTATGCACACCATCCTCTTTCAGTCCACTCATTTTATTGTTTTATGTAAGCTTCTGATCTCTCTGCTCATCTCTCTATGTTCTACTGCTTCTCTACATCTTCTTTTCAGCTCTCATTCTAAGCTCCTCTCTTGTCTGACTATCCATACATTTCTAACAGAAGACTCCTTGCAATGATGAGAAAAGTTTCAATACTCTAAAATTCACAGCACAGTCTTAGAATAGATGATAAAGAGCATAGCCTTTAACATGGTAATCCAAGCATCCAATGTCTGAAATCAGAGGGAGGGGGTGCAATGCTCAGAGTGACAAATGCCCTGAGACATGGCCATTTTTCAGGATACTTGGCAAGTGAAGAAATTGCAGGGTTTTCTTTGGGTGCTTTGTGATACTATCCTTTGAAAAACAACTGCAACTCTGACCTTGGGCATATCTGTAAAGTTTTAAACTCATGATTTACATACAGAGGTCTTTAGTCTAGTTATAATACTAGTTTTAATTCTATGCATATGTGGAGCAGAAGTTCTTCAGGTCCAATGCCTCACTGATAAGCTATTGGCAGTTGACAGCTACTGGATAAGGGAAATCATTATCTTTGGAGTTTGTAGTCACTGGTAGGTTTCCTACACTTGGTGGATGATCCTACACTCATGCTTGTTTAGGAAGCACTAAATAGTCTTATACGCTATGAAAAAGAATGATAAGATTTTAGAGATGGGTCATATGAAAAGCTATACAAGAAGGATTGGAGTGAACGAATAGAGGATATATAAAGGCTCATATTTCATTATATACCTGACTGAAGTTTCCAAGACATTTTTTAAAAAGCATTTGAAAAAACCACTGTGGATAATGATATAACAATTACATATAATATTTTTAAAAATGGTGAGATGTATATCATTTATTTGTTGGGTGCATTTCTTCTGGGTATGTGTAAGTTCCTCTGTGTGTTCCTTTGGGAATTGGACAAGCAAGTCATTCATCAGTGTCAGAGTCTTGGGAGAAGTGACCAGGGGGTCAGAAGATAAGGTGATAGGAGGACAAGGAATATAATGTTTGGACCTAGGTCGCTTTACAGATGAACCTCTGTGAGGTCAAAGTCACCCTGGAATTTATGATATAGAGTCAGTCTAGGGGAGAAACAGAGCCAGGCAGTAGCGGCACACCTTTAATCCCAGTACTTGGGAAGCATACACACCCTTAATGATTGGGAGAGAATGAGATATAAGCTATGATGAGACAGGAAATAAAGACTTTCTTTGCTGGAGAGTTTTGAGTGAGGACTTAGAACTTTTTATACTGAAGAGTTCTAGAGGTAAGATGTGATAGTAGCTTGTTCCTTTGTCTCTCTGGTCTTTCAGAATTTACTCCAATATCTGGCCTGGGCTTTTTATTAAAAGACCTTTTAAGATTCGTGCAACACATGTCTAAGTGGCTATGCATACAGCATCATCACTGTGATTAAAAATCTCACAGATTGTTGTTGATGGTTAGTCTTGATCATCAGCCTGATAGATTTCAGGCTTTATATCTATATATCCATATATTATAAATATATTTATATTTATATATATGACAAATCATAAGTGTAATATAATATTCGTTTAATTAATAAAAAGAAAAATATTGTTTTCCTTAATTCTTGAGTAAATGATTTCTAATTTATATTATATATTAGATATAGATGTAGATATAGATATATTATGATACAGTAACAGTTGTAATTTATTATTATTATTATTTATTTATTAGATTGCTTTACACCATATGGGCTTTGCCACTATAACAATGCTAGTGGGGACACATGCCCTAATCCTGTCTAATCAAAAAAAAAAAAAGCTCTTGGTCTAGTCAATGCTGATGAACTTTTTGTCTCAGGGATCAGCTCTTAGTCCAACTGGCGCTAGTGGGCTCTGTCTCAGGGAGCAGCTGCAGTCTTACCATGTGGTAGATGGTGGTAGTGTGACCTGAATGCAGGATATCTGCCTGTCAACTGGACTCTTAGTCCAGTTGGGTGCTGGCAGGCTCTATCTCAGAAAACAGTTGCAGTCTCAGAGGGTGGGTGGGATTTGGGGAGGTGGGGCTTGGGTTACAGGGTCTGATGAGGGATGGGAGTAGTCTGACCTATGTGCAGGAGGTCTGCCTGCCAACTGTCCTGAAACTGGAACTCCAATGAGTGAGGGTGTAGGGGCATAGGGTTGTGCCCCTCGGCCCAAAGCCTAAGGGGTGGGACGTGTTTTCGGATATGAGGATAAAGACTCACCTCTTAGTCCAGTCGGGTGCTGGCAGGCTCTGTCTCAGGAAAAAGTTGCAGTCTCGGAGGGTGGGTCCTGACTGTTTTCTTAAGGTGACCCCTTTCCATCCGTATTTCCACAACATTGTCAGACCAGCCACGTCACTTGAATTGTAGTGTCTACATATGAGAGGCAATAAACTACACCTTGCTCTCTGAGATCCAATGGAATTTCATCAATATTTGATACTTCATGTCTCTGAGAGTTAAGATTTACTTACAAAATGAAGAACTAAGTCTTCCTTCTGAATCCCAGTTTGTGGAATCAGCATGGTTTTTCTGATACACTTTATGTTACAAAGAAGTTCTCATGTGATTTATCTTCAAGAAATTTTACATCTGTTTCCCTTTAAATGTTCTTATGATTACAGGCACTTGTGGCAGAAAAAAATGGCCAGATTAATGAGTTTGATTTTTCACCCTAAAAAGGTATTTCTGAGATAGCCGTATTGTCCCCATGTGTATTTCTTTACAAACATTACTGTTGGCTTGATTACACAGGATTAGGGCATATGTCCCCACTAGCATTGTGATTTGGATCCTTCTGCCTCAACTGCTTGAACACTGATTCTCTATCTTACTCATAATACACTAACTTGTTATTGCAATTACTCATGTTGTGGTAACAGCCAAATATAAAATTATTTTTGTTGCATCTTCATTATTGTAATTTTGATACTTTGATGAATTGTAATATAAATAGCTTATTGCAGGATATAGGATGCCTGTGTAAGGGTCACTTGGCCTCCAAAGCAGTTGAGACCCACAGGTTGAGAACAAGTGCATTTGAATGTTGGATTACACACATATGCCACAATGGGCATCAAAAACTGAACCTTTGATTTTACTTGGTGTGTGTGATTTTTTTCATTTTGTTGTCTTTAGAAAAGCTCTCATGTAGGCAAGGGTGGCCTGGAACACACTATATAGCAGAGAAGACCTGAACTTATGATCCTCCTGACCACATCTCCTAGGTGCTATGATGCAGAAATGCTCCATGCCATCAGGATATCTCATTGTTATCAGCTGAATTCTGTTTTCTGACACTCACATGTACAAGTCTTAACCACCAAACCTAGGATATGACCTCATTTGGAAACATATGGAAAACTGTGGTTCTATTCCAAAATTCTCTAATCCCACAAAGGCTACAATCTCTAAAGATGAAAAGGCTAAGAAATCCCCACCATCACAATCCAGGAATCTTTAATACTGAAATCTTGAGAGACTAAATCCCCCCAATCTACAAGTCTCATGAGGAAAATAAAAAGACTGGAGAACATATCATAAGGAAAGGGATCAGAAAGCCAAATGCTGGGGAAAGGATCAGCCACAAGGTATGCCAACACTAAGAAATTCAAAGTGGCCAGGTGGAGATGGCATACCCCTTTAATCCCAGCACATCGGGAGGCAGAGCCAGGCAAATCCCTTTGAGTTTGAGGGCAGCCTGGTATACAGAGCAAGATCCATGACAGGCACTAAAACTACATGGAGAAACCCTGTCTTGAAAAAAAACAAAAACAAACAAACAAAAAAAAGAACTTCAGCGTCAAAATGTATAAACTGTATTGGTATTCATGTCAGCTCATTCTGTATTTTAATAAATTGAAGGCTCCTGGTGGCTAGCTGTAAGGCTGTACTACGTACATCAGGGGGATATCATGGTTTGCCACAACATGTCTACAGGTTACTTGAACTCAGCTAGGCTTTAACCTGGAAATCACCAACACATGCACAGATGCCAACATCTCAATCATCCTATGCTTGGCTTCAACTCTGCACAGAACCCTATTTTACAATATACATATTAGTCCTTTTTCCTTTCTGTAAGATACTTTTTAGAGTTCATTCATTGAAAACATTTGCCAATTGCCTTCTATTTGTCATTATGGGAGGTCGGCATCCACACAGCCCCCTCTATTCCACAAGTTTCTAGGGACCTGTGGATAGAGCTATGAAGATTACAGTGGGACTATAAGGGAACTGATAGGGATGGCTCCTTTGAGCCACTGTGAGCAACTGAAGCTTTTTACTCTACATCAGGACCCTGTCCAACCTGTGGGGGCACATTCTTGAACTTTATGTAGTAATCACTCATAGCATGGGAGATGGCTGAGAGGACAATGCATTTACATTGCAAGCCTGAGACTTGGGATTGAAACTTTAACAGGGTACCAAAGTCAGAGGGAATGGCAGGGCACTGACATGAACCTGTAGAGATAAGGGCTGTAGAGCAGAGAATGTTTGGAATCTGTAGTACCAAACATACTTATGTACAAAGCTCCTAACAAGAAAGACACTGTCTCAAACATGGCAAAAATAAAGAGCTGACAACACATTACTCTATTGTCCATTCGTGCTGTGGAACTGAGGCCAAAAAAAAACAGCAGACAAAAACTCACAGAATCACAAGCACAGGCCACACAAAATATACATGAGAGGCAATTTTATTACAATTCCATTCATTTACTTAATATATATCAGGCAGAAATTATAAACTATTTAAGGCTTTAGAAAAAATATTACTTAACATAAAACAGACTCATCTTCTTTATCTACACAGACAGAAGAAACAATCCAGAAGTTACAAATCATGTCTTCAATGGTTATTTGTGGTTTAGAAGCTACATGCTTCCTCATCTACAGATGAAACAGTAAGCTGGAGCCCTGCTATCATCTGGTGAGGAAGGTACTCAGTTCAGTCTGCTTTGTGGCAATTCCTCCGGTGACGGTGGTATGTGGATGACTGGCGGAAGCTACGGTTACACAGGGAGCAGGTGTAGGGCTTCTCTCCTGTGTGAATCCTCTCATGAGCTTTCAGATTTGTTTGATTGCTGAAAGACTTTCCACAAGTACTACATTCGAAAGGTTTATTTTCCTGGTGTATGACCTTATGTACTCTCAGGTCTGAGCGAGTATAGAAGCCCTTATGACATGTTTTACAGACAAATGACTTTTGCTTCTTGTGTATTCTCTGGTGGGCCTCAAGTCTACAGGGATATTTAAAGGTTCTGGGACATTCCTCACATTTGTATGTCTTTGTGTCTCTGAGGGATCTCTTTTGGCGACCCCCACGTGTGGAGCTTGCATCATGATTCTGGCAGTCTTCTGTCTGCTCTGGACTGGAGATAATCTCTGATTGTACCTCCATAGGGACATCTTCAGAAGAAGATCCTCTATGAAATTCTTCCTGGTACCTGGAAGTGACTTGACTTGTTCTGCTTAAATCCAGAGGATTTCCATCAGAAACACTTCTGTCTTTAGGTTCATTAAACTGACCTTGTTGGATAAGGGAAAGGGAGTCCATCTCATTTCCAGGACTACTATCCCCATCATTTACATCACTAGTGCTCCTGCCATTGTTTTGGATATCTTCCCAATCTTCATGTCCTGTGGAAATAAGACCATCTATGAAACTCTGCCCAGAAAAGATCCCGACACAACGCCCTTCCTCTGTGCAGCTTCCTGACACTTACCTGTTGTCAATAACATGTCTTGGGGGATTGGCAAGGGTGTCCTTGCACTCTCTTGTATTGAACTTCTTGCTGATTGCTGCTCTTTCAGAAGGTTGATGGTTTCTTCTAAGGACATGTTCTTAGAAAAGAGGGCTTCCTGCCCCTGCATGGAGACGTGAACCTGTAAACAAAACCAGAGGACCATTGCCAATGAATCTGTGGATTTGTGGATGAGTGAAAACCTGTCCTCTAACTGATTGCATGGGATCACTGAACTATGAGTTAGGTCATTTGTCTATCTCTCATCTCTAATGGTGCTAATCTGTCATTCACAAGTTATGTTTTCTAAAGTCCTTATTCACAATGTATTTGCAAGTCTTGAGTCACTGTACCAAGGGAAAAGGTAAGGTTAGGTTTCTGTAATGTCTAGCCACGACATTTTCTTCACCTGGTCAATGCATTGAACAAGGAAAGGTATTCTTGTTCCAGTCCAGAAAATAGAGACTTACTCCGTCAAAAAAGGCTTCTCATTTTTTTCCCAAGGACTGTCACCATTCTACACAATCTAGGGCAATTATAATGAAATAGTTGGTTTACTGAGAAGACAACAATGCTAGGTAGGACATATCAAGGAGGGAGGTAGTCTGGAGATTGAGAAGACCCAAAGGAGCCTGTAAAAATTCTGACATAGACTTGCCTGTGGGCCTTGCACCTCTAGGGCCTCATCTGTTAATTGATGGGTGTTATCTGTTCTAATATTTTTTTTTCTGTTTAACAAAGAGTTGTATGGCTAGTGTTTATATGTACGTCCTTAATTTGTAGCTCCTTATTTTTCCTCATTCTCTTGCACCCAGGTTCTATAGTTATTAATCAGTGCCCAGAACCCTTAATGTTTCTATATTCTTTGTCTGAAAGATGGCTGCTATGCTAGAAGCTCCTTATTCAGCCTTTGATTAGTAATAGTTTTTTTCTGAAATTCTTAGGATGTCTACAGTAACTGTGTAATTGTAGTCCTTTTGGTGTCCTGGTGTCATATTGGCAATTGTAACTTTCTGCTTGCATGCGCATGACTCTGACATTTTCATTCCCAGATAGCTGAGGATTTCCCATCCCCCACTTCCAGCCATTAGTCTGTCAGTGGTCCCTATCTCCTCCACCGTCACTTCACTTTGCTGTGGGAGTGGGTTGTATTTCCAATACCTATATTTTTGGTTGCTAAATTTAAATACTAACTCTAGATAAAAACCCTTGGTTGATGATGCCCTTAGTATCATAGCTCTATTTCTAAGGGGTGTTGTTTTCTATTATTAAGTCCTTAATACAACTCACATCTGACTGAAACACTTCTAACACATATATTGTCTCCACCTAAACATGCTGTCTCTGCTGTTAGGAACATGACAGCATTTTATTTGGAATTCAGTTTCAATCATGAAATGATCAGTTTAAAACAAAATCAAAGGAGTGAAATGTGGGATAAAACAAACTGAAATGACAACGTGTGCATAGAGTAAAAACCTGAAATAAACATCAGGGTGTGGTGGTGGACAGCTTTAATCCAGTACTTGAAGTGCTGGGAAAGTATAATTCCTCTGAATCCTACTCAAGCCAGTTGAACAAAAGTCAGTCCCAAATGGGAAAAAAAAACCCTAACCAAGCAACCAAACAAACCAACTAATATCCAAATTTAACAGTTTAAGGCAATAAGAAGTTATTTCAACCATGACATTTAGAAATGTATGATGGGGTGTTTGAAAAATGTCACCACCTTGACCATTTCTGAGAGTAACTGAGAATTATGCAAACCTAGACATTTGAAGAAGTTTCATTGTAGTTACATCCAAATTAAGAATTTCAGTTCTAAAACTTTGAATTGCAGTCCTTTATTATTCATCAGGACTTTTCTTAGGGGTGTGTTGAGGTTGCACATGCATTTAATAGCCACATTTCAGCATCAGAAATCATATTCTACATTCCTACACATTCAGTTTTATACATAGGAACTTAATGACATGTAGTAGACAATTTAGAAAACCATTAAGCCAATTAGATCCCCAGTTTCCACAGCCCAGGTCCTGGAATAACAGACTAGGTCTGAGAGCCAGAATTTTAAGTGTGTGCTGCAATTCCAACTAAATACTCATAATTACAATATAATCACCTACCTAAATGAGCCATCTTCCAATCCCAACCAGGGTCTCTATTCTAAACCCTTATAAGCTTTGCTCAAATATCATCTCCCAGTCTCCCTATCATCATGAAAGGAATTTAAATATAATTGTATCAGTCAAAAGAGCTATGCCTTCTTGCACTTTTAAGCCCATTAAATTTATATAACATTTATAGTAGTAGATAATCTCCATTGCAAATATTCTATTGGAGTGGGACAGCCTCACATATAAAATAACTACATCTTCTTACGTTTCCCAAATATAAATGACTGTCTTGATTGCTAACTTAACCATCTCTCAACCAAGGTACTCACCATGACGGGAGGCTTCAAGCACTCATCAGTCAGACTCTCCATGAATCTCCCCATGTTTCTGCCATTTGACTCCCACTTCTCTTTCAAGACAGACTTGTCCTTGTGGTGCCCAGTTTTGAGAAACTGAGCCAAGACCAGCTGAGAAATCATCTGCTCCTTGCTATGCTTTTCTGGCTTCAACCAGGAGGTAAACGACTTCAAGATTGCTTGCAGCTCATGCTTTGCACAGGAACCATTTTCATTTGTGGGAAAGTTGAGCTGAGCAATTGAGGAGTTACAGATATCTTCTTCCCACTCTAGAGAAGTATCCTGGCTTGGAATAAAGTTCATGTTGTCTAATACAAGGCCACTTTCTGGTGACTGGGGTTTAAAGGAGTTGTTGTGCTGTGAAGCCATTCTGTTGAGACTCCTCAAAAAATTCAACTTTCTCAGTCAAGTATCTCTCTTGTGACTTTAAGATCTATTTAAGAAATTTGTGAATATGTTAAAGCTATAAATTAAAATGGACATAATTAAATAATAACAACTAAGAGTCTTATTCACAGATGGTTTCTATCTTATTGAGGATTTATTATTGCTGTGAAAGAAACCATAATCACAGCAACTCTAATAAAGGAAACATTTCATTTTGGTGACTAACTTTGGGGAGCATGGCCTCAGAAAGTCAGAGGTGGTGCTAGAGCTGAGACTGATACATGGTACATCAACAGATATAATCTTACACATTAACTGAAGCTTGAGAAAAAGACCTCAAATCCAACCCCAATAGTGACTCAATTACTCCAGTTGGTGTGGTACAGATTAAAGGTGTGCCCTCCACATCAAGGTCTGGATTAAAGGCATGTTTCATTCAGTCTTCTATAACAAGGCCACACCTCCTAAGTGTGCCACTCCCTATGAGTTTATGGGTCCCAGATACATTCCAATAAACACAGTTCCATTTTTTCTTGACACTAAATACTTAAACAGAGTCCTACACAATTTATTCTAGAGACCAGAACAAAGAGATGTGAGTGTAACAGTACATGACTCATCAGAGAGAAACATCCTAGGTTGAGGATGGGAAGACCTGAAGGAAGAGAACAGCAAGGTGTTCAGTAGCACAGGGCCATCTGTTCCTTCCCTATAAAAGGTGAAGTTGTAGATGCTGAACCTCAAATATTAAGATTCACTATTGTCTCCCATTCTAAAGATCCACAAAGCTAAACTTTCATAAGAAAAACTTTGAAACTGGATGACCAACAACCTTTAACTCACATCACAGCCAAGACAAGTCTATGAAAAAAGCATATTGCTATCCTTCAGAATTTTAATGGTTAAACCCTTGATCAGAAAGGTTCAAATGACCACACAACATCTTTGAGATCTCCCAAAATTGTGAAGCAGCATCTCCCAAACCCCACAAATATTCACAAAACACACATACTCAAACAACAAAGAAGTCAAATGTTCCTATTCTACCGTTACTTGTCTCTACAGTGAATTTCTCCAGTAATTCCAGCTGGCACTAGGAGCTGAGGGGTCTCCAGGTCATTGATCTTCTTCATCTGAGGTTCTGTTCAAGTTCACGTCCTTTTATAGTGCCTGGCTTCAGTGATTCAATCTGAGATGCCAATCACTTGATAATAGGATTGGATCACACCTCCTGTGTGTGGGTGTGGCAGTCAACACTTTCATCCTATCAATCATAAAGTGGACTGGAGGGTCTCCAGTCCCAGAACAGCCTGGTAGTGTAGGAAGACCAGTGAAAAGCCTCACTAGAGCAGAAAAAAACAAGCTAACCAAACGGGAAAGACACTTGCCCCTCTGATTGAATTACACATGGAATCCTCCCTCAGCCCCCAGCTCTGCATCTCTATGCAATCCTGGAATATTTCATGGAAGGAGAACATATCCAAAGCAAGCATAGTCAGTCACTGCAGTGAAAGGGGACAGTAACATGCTGAAAGGAATATAAATATTGTCATTCACCTACTATGACTTCTGACATGTAGCTCATTCCAAACTGGTTACAAATTTCTGATATTCAGAGGGTTTGGAATTCAAATGCTGCAGTGAGCAAGGTAAAGCTTTGGCAGTGGAATGAGACACACAGAGAGAAGAGCCCAGGAGGTGTGTGAAGCACAACATAGAAAAGACAGCCTTTCCTGGCCTCATCTCTTTGGACAAAGTGAAGGTGTTTGACTTGTTTTACATGATGTATGATAGATATGTGAGGAGGATTGTAGTTTAGGGTGCACTTAAAATGTATATACAACATGTGGATTTCCCTGAGATGATACTTTAATTGTGCTGAAAAGTGATTTCTATTTGTATGTTAATAGATAAAGTTTGCATGGAGATCAGAGGTCATAGGGAGCCTGGAACAGAAATCAGGCAGTTTTTTCCAATCCTTTAATCCGATGACCTTGCAGGCAGAGTATTTGTGTGGTCAAGGACACAGTCAAGCCTGCTGACACAAGCCTTTAATCCCAGTACCAACCATAGAGACCTGGATGTCGGTATAGACAGGCAGTGACTAGGAAGACATGTGGCTGGTCTTAGAGTCAATGAGAAAGCAGAACAGGAAAGTAATAAAAGCGCAGGTTAGGCAGGATGACACTCTCTGTTGTAGGAAACTACAACTTGATGGTAAGCTAAAGGGTAGTCAGTGGCTCTTCACTAATTCTCTGATCTCTTCGGCTATTACTCCTATATTTGGCTCTGTGTTTTATTTACTAAGACCGTTTAGAAATTTGTCTACATTTTCCTGTCTTTCATTCTTTGCTTTTCTAATTTTTTGGTGTTTGCTTGTTTTTTCAAATGGCTGCTTTGTTAGCCAGGTCTACTCACAAATTCATTAGGTTGTAGACAATGATCTTGCACTACAATTCTGTGGCTTCAAAGTACTCAGTGCTGGGGGCCCAGAGCTGTCTCACTACTTCAAGAATCCATTTTGGTTTTCTGTCTGTTCTTTACAGTCTTGTTGTTGCTGCTGTTCTGTTTTTTAAAACATTGTCTCACTATGTATCCCTGGCTGTACTGTAACTATTATATAGTCTAGTTTAATTTCAAACTCACAAATGCTTACTCTGGGATTAAAGTGCAGGAATTAAAGGCTTGTGTCATTATGAATGAATTTCTCCAAGCATGCTGATTGTTGAATTGTTTCCCCTGATATCCATATGTTGAGGTCTTATGCCCAAAGACTGTGGTCTTATATCAAAATGTGCTGAATCCCAACAAATTGACAGAACAACAAATGCAATCCTCCCAAAGAAGCGTTAAAGCTCAGTGACTAATAACTCTGAAGTCTGAAGTCCTTTAAAACCATAATACTATAATTTTGAATGTTGAAACCTCAAGTCTCAGTTCTTCTGGGAGAATGAAAAATCCACATAATAGGAAAAAATGATCAAAGTTTGCAAATGGATTAACCAGAAGTTGTGAATATGATTGAATCTTCAGTTTGTTGATGATATTCTGGGTTTTAAGTAATTAAAGCAATGTTGGCCAGAAGAAACACTCCTATGTAAACATTGGTTTCCAGAGAATCATAAACATACCTCTGTGTTTCACTATTCACTTCCTTTATGAGAATTGCAGGGGACACAATTCAGCCTTACAATTCCAATGCTTGGACAAAGTCAGTTTCCTTTAATCCCTACACACACCTTTAATCGCAGCACTAAATAAACACAAGCAAGAACATATCTGAGTTGAGGCCATCCCAGACTACAGAGTGAATTCCAGCTGGGGTTTCAGAGATAGAAATTCTCTCAAACCAGAATGAAAGAGAAAAAAAAAGGATGCCTGAAGGAGGGAGGCAATCTTCAACCCCTGATCCGAGGTGTAGAAGCCACAGAATTGTAGTGAAAGGCCATCCACAATGACTTTGTGAATTTATAAGAAGAATGGACTGAAAGTAAACATATTGCAACAACAAAATCAAAGATAGTAAGCAAAGGAAAGAAAAAAAGTAATCAATGGAATAATGAAGAGAGACCAAAAATCACCTTGCTCTTTTGGGCCACCCAATTTTAATTCCTCCACAGATCACAGTCTTCATCTCATGTCTGTCAAACCTCATGTTTTCCAAAGAGAAAATACACGCCCCTCTCTCTGCCAACAGAAATGAACCTGCTACAACCTCTGGTTTTTCTATGTTGTGTCTCAGACTCTCCTGCTTGCCTCCTGCCTTCTGTCACATTCCAGTGCCAATGGTCCACTAGATTGAAGACAATTGATTTGACCTCTCCTGGCAACAATCAATCACAAATAGGTCCTTGGTTACTGATGGAAATTTAACAACTCTTATCAAAAGTATATTGAAAATGGAAGGAAGAATGAAGGATTAAATAAATAAAAAAGGAAAGAAAGAAGAAATGAAGAGAAGATTAGAAGATTGTACTTTAAGGTGCAAAGGTATTAAAGATTACTTTTGGGATCTGGTGGAAATAATTAGATTTTCACCAGAAGGGATGAATACAGTTCATTCTACATCTAGTAGTAAATACCCGACAGTTCCTGTTAAAATATTTTTAAACTCAATTCTAGTCACAGCAATATAGTCAATTCACCCTACCCTGGAAAATCTCAAGTTTATCTTTATCTCTATGTACATATGAAAGTAATTCTCACCTGCATACTGTGTGAGGCCACAGTAAAAATTGCTGAGCTGAACCGATGAGTCTGTCCTGTGTTGAGATGACACTCTGGCCCTGATATATTGCTTTCTTATTCCCTGGTCCCCTTTCCTACTACAGAAGTGGATTTCAACTCAACTCTCAATCCATAATATCATGTACATAAAGAAATGAAGAAATTTTAAATGACTCTCCACTAATTAGGTGTCAGTTCAAATGTGTCCAAATCAAAAGAGCAAATCCAGTGAAGCAATTAGGAGGACTTCAGGAGAAAACATCTCTGTGAGCCAGCAGTTTCTCAAGGGATGCAGAACATGCAAAGAGCCTATGTGAAGAATATGAAGTTACTGAATATAGTGTTGTACCCAGAATCCCCAAAGACCACCAAGAGACCAAATCTGATAAAAAATAAAAAAGAAAGCAAAGTTGTTTTACTGTTGTTGGGTATACCCTGGTGTCACTGTCTGTCTTATGCAGCAGAGCAGGAGAGACCCAGAGTAGCAATGGCGCAGGGTTTTCATAGGGGCAAAGCAAGGGGTTCTTCTGTCTTCAGACTACAAAGGAACAGACTTGGGATTGGTTTATGTGAGTGACAGTTATGCTAGTAACTTTAACTGACTAGGGTTATTTTGGGGTTACAGTTACCCATTTCTGGGCAGACATGGACCAGTCCCATGTTTTGTCCCTGAGCTGCTGTGGAGACTGGCTGGCTTAGCAAGTGCTGACTGTAGGGGCTGGCTCAGTGGCACAGACTTGGTGTGTCCTAACTCCTGGTCCTGCTGGCAGGGGCATCAGTGATTAACTGTCCTTTTTCATGGCCCTCCCAGAAACTAATAGTTCAGTTCATGAAACTGACATTGAGGCCTGATCTCTGAGAGAAGACTATGGTGGTATTGTGTTCCCCCAAATATTGTGTACCCTAATACACATATCTGAGGTCAGAGAATAGAAAAGCCACTAGATGCTTAGGATAGGCAGTGGTAGCACACACCTTTAATCCTAGTATTCCAGAGACAGAAATCCATGTGTTCAAGGATACAGCCAAGCATGTTGACACACGCCTTTAATCCCAGAAAGCGAATCTTTAATCCCAGGGAGTAATGGAAGAAAGCAGAAAGGTGTATAAGGCATGAGGACCAGAAACTAGAAGCATTTGGCTGGTTAAGCTTTCAGGCTTTGGAGCAGCACAGTTCCGCTGAGAGCCATTCAGATATGAGGACTCAGACGCTTCCAGTCTGAGGAAACAGGATCAGCAAAGGAACTGGTGAGAACTTTTAAGATTCCTGCTACATCTGGCGGCCAACGTTTGTGCTTCAAATTCACGAAAAGCCTCTTGCTGTGGCCTTGTGGGCCCCAGCTCAGACCTGAGCTACACTCTGCCACTTGTGGTGGCACACGCCGGTAGGATTTACTGAAGAAGGCAGAGGGAGGAGGATCCTGAGTTTGAGGCCAACCTAGGAGAAAATTTGGCTGGCTCTGAGCCACAAACAGTGGTGGGACCATGGAGGCAGTGGCTGCTGCTCCGAGTTGCTGGCTCCTTCTCATCTTATTGCTGAATGTGGTGATGCTGCTACCTGGGACAAAGGGTTTACTGATGCTTGTTCAGAGAATTGCCAGGACCATCCTGTTACAAGAAAACATCGACAAAGGTCAGTTTGGGAAAGTTGGCAAGACAATTGCTGTGAAGATTTTCTCTTCTAGAGAAGAACGTTCATGGTTCCGAGAAACAGACATTTATGAGACTGTGTTTGCTCCAAACCACAGAGGACGGATAAAAAAAAATTCTAAAGGGAACCATGACCACACCTAACAGCGACTTTGGAATCTTTAAAGGATGATAGGATTCCACAATAATGATTCCACATGGACTTTGGTAAAGCCATTAAGCTGATTAACACCAAGGAAAGATCGGCTTTGGACTACAAACTGCTCAGGACACTTTTGAGATGGCTAGCTGAGATGATTCAGCCTGACAGACTACTGGAGTAAGGACTTGAGACAAGCCCTGAACTTTCCCACTATGCAGCGACTGGACAAATGATACAGGACTTGACAATTAACCCAAAAATTTTCTTTTCAGTATTCCCTAAAGATATCTTCACACCTAGAAAGCAGGAAGTAATTTTAAGAAAACAACGCCCACATTCCCAAGCGGTGGGATGGGAGGTTTTTGGTTGTTTTATGAGTTATGAATATTGTCATTGTTTATGATGATTGGTTACAAGTTGTTAATTGTTAATGGTCAGGAAAAAAGCTGATCATGGAGATTAGATTCAGAGGTTTTGTTTAAAAAAACAAGGAAAAATAAAGAAGAGAATATAGATATGAGGTAGATCACTGAATCTACCATGAGAAAAAAAGATAAAGAAGTAATAAGTTAAATGGGTTGATAATTGAATCTACTCTAAAAGGAAAAAGGGAAAGATATAAAATGACAAAAGGTAGATTACTGAATCTATTATGAAAAGAAAAATACTTTTAAAAAGGAACTATTGTTTTACATAGAATAAGTAATGAAAAATTTTTTGTCTGAGTTTATCAAATGGTATTGGACTGGACATGGTTAATATATATAATGGAGTTTTTACTGTATATATTGTATAGACTTATTAGATAGTTTTTCTTGTATTAGTTATAAGCTTTTTTAATTTTATACAAAAAGAGAGGAAATGTGGTGGTATTGGGTTCCCCACAATATTGTGTACCCTAATAAACTTATCTGGGGTCAGAGAACAGAAAAGCCACTAGATACTTAGGATAGGCAGTGGTAGGTAGCACATGCCTTTAATCCTAGCATTCCAAAGGCAGAAATCCATCTGTTCAAGGATACAGCCAAGCATGGTGACTCACACCTTTAATCCCAGAAAGCACGCTTTTAATCCCAGGGAGTGATGGTAGAAAGTGGAAAGGTATATGAGGCATGAGAACCAGAAACTAGAAGCATTTGGCTGGTTAAGCTTTCAGGCTTTGGAGCAGAAGTTCAGCTTAGAGTCATTCAGATATGAGGACTCAGAGGCTTCCAGTCTGAGGAAACAGGATCGGCAAAGGAACTGGAGAGAACATTTAAGATTCCTGCTACAGAAGACTGAGCAGCAAACTATGGCATCTGCTTGGTCTTTTCAATAGGACAAGTTGAGAGCCTTTTCTAATGCCCAGACATCCTTAACAGATAATTTTAAACTCTGAAGAACAACTGAACGAATAGGTGTAAAGAAAGGAGAGGCAATGGATAATCTTTATGTCCCTCTCTTCAAGAGACTTTTGCTAAAAGTTAGATTAATTTCACTATGCAAATGTCATTCATCACTTTTGAACTATGCTGTACTCTATTTCACGCATGTAGTAATTTATATGGATAGGCAATGCATGACTCTTTATTTAGGGTTATTTTGCTCTGAACTTCCTTTAAATTAATTGTTTGTCTGCATGTTTTTCTGCACATACTAAGGGAGAATAATGATTATTGTTGTAGTTTTTTAACAAAGCATTTTTATGAAATCTTTGAGATTACCATATATGAATACAATATACTTTGAATACATTCACCATTTACTTGTCCTCTGAAGTCCTCTAAATCCACCCTCACATTCCCAAGCCCTTGCGACTGCATGTCCTCTACTTTAATAACCAACCACATTGTGTTGTTCTTTAGAAATGCCCTAAAGTAGGCCAGGGTTGCCTTGAACACACTTTGTAGCAGAGAATAGTTCAACATCTTATCCCCGGCTCACACTTCCCAGGTGCTGAGATGGCGGGAGTGCATCATGCCATCAGGATACCTCATTGCTATCAGCTGAGTTCTGTCCTCTGGTGTTCAGATGTATAGGAGTTAACCACCGTCTTTAGGCTGTGACTTTATTTGGATACATAAGGTATATTATGACCCTTATCCAAAATTCTGTAATCACCAAAAGGCTAGGATCTTGAAAGATTACGAAGAGTGAAATATTCGCACAACCACAACCTATGAAACTTTACTGTTGAAATCTTGCAGCCTAAATCACCCAACTTACAAAGTCTCACAGGGAAAGAAAGACTAGAGAACACAACACCATAAGCAGAGGGTTTGAAGGCAAATGCTGGGTGAGAAATCAGCCACAAGGACACCAACAATAAAAACTTCAATGTGAAAATGCATAAATTATGTTGGAATTTATGTCAGCTGAATAAATTCTGGATTTTAACAATTGAAGCCTCCTGGTTTACTACTCAAAGGCTGAACCAGGGACATCAGGGGAAAGTCATAATTCATCCTTAATATTTCTACATGACACTGGAACTCAGCTCAGCTTCCTCAATGAAATCAGCCACATAAAGGTGCCATCAACTCAGTGACTCTATGCATGCCGGGTTCAACGATGCACAGAGTTCCAGTTTCTCATTAGAGCTATTATTCCCTTTTCCTTTCTTGACTGCAGTTTTTAGAGTTTATTCATGGAAAAACCTCTGCATTTTGTAATCTATTTGTCCTCCTGTCTGGCCAGCTTCCATATAACCAATCTACTCCCTATATTCTAGGTGTCATGTGGATAAAGCTATGAAAAGTACAGTGTTACAACATTGGAATAAGTATGGCAGTCTCCTCTGAACCATTGTGATTGACTGGTAGAAAAAGTCAGAGGAGATGTCTGAAAGAGTGATGCACTTACCATGCAAGCCTAAGACATGAGTCTGATATCTTCACAGTGTAGAAAAAAATTAGAAGGAATGGCAGGGTGCTGACTTGAACCCCTCTTACATGGACAGCAGGAGACCAGAGAATGTTTGCAATCTGTAGTACCAGATATACTGGGGTACAAAGCTCCTGATAAGAAGGACCCTGTTCAAACAAGGCAAAAATGAAGAAATGAAAACTAAGTCCTCTGTTGAACTCTCATGCTGTGTAACTGAGGCAAAAACAGACAAATACTCACAAAATCACAAACACTCCACACAAAATATACGTAAGAGACAATTTTATTTAGGAAACTGGCTTCAGATTCCATACCTTTTTTTTTCTTCAGAGCTGAGAACCTAACCCAGGGCCTTGTGATTGTTAGGCAAGTGCTCTTCCTCTGAGCTATATCCCCAGCCCCTATCTCTGATGGGAAGACATGCAGAAATGACCAGCCACACTGGTGGATAACCATAAACTGTAGACTAGTGGCTATCGAGCCCCCATAGGACTGGACTAGCCCCTCTGGATAAGGGAGACAGTTGTTTAGCCTGAACATTTTGGGGTACAATTGGGCCGGGGGGATTGGGATCCATCCCTGGTGCATGGGCAGACTTTTGGGAGCCTGGTGCCTGCTGTGTGGCACCTTGTGTAGCCTTGGTGCAGCAGGGGGTGCCTTGGAACTGCCTAGGCTGTGTGTGCCTGTCTCTACTGTTCCCCATGGGAACCCTTGATTCCGAGGATGTGGGGATGGGGGGTGTCTTGGTGGGGAGGACTGGGGGATGGGAGGAGGAAGGAGGGGGGATCTGTGGGTGGTATATAGGATGAGTAGAAAATTTCTTTAAAATAATAAAAAAGAGCCAATTGTATCACAGTTCCATCTTTTTATTTGATATATATCAGTAACAAATTGCAAGCTAACTTAAGTCATTAGAAAAATGTTACTGAGCAGAAAACAGACTCATCTTCTTTACACACATGGCACTGGAATGTGACAACAGGTAGATGGACCAATCCAGAAGTTACATGTCACAACTTCAATCGCTATTTGCTGTCTTGAAACTACATGCTTCTTCATGTGCACATGAGACACTGAGCTGGAGCCTTGCTAATCTCTGGAGAGGAGAGACACAGTTCAGTCTGACTTGTGGCAATTCCTCAGGTGAAGGTGTTATGTGGATAACTGGTGGAGGCTATGGTTACACAGGGAGCAGGTGTTGGGCTTCTCTCCTGTGTGAATCCTCTCATGAGCCTTCAGATTTGTTTGATTGCTGAAAGACTTTCCACATGTACTACATTGGAAAGGCTTATTTTCCATGTGTATGAGCTAATGTACTCTCAGGTCTGAGTGCCTACACAAACCTTTACCACACTCAGCATGGAAAACTGATCTCTTCTTTTTGTGTACTTTCTGGTGGACTGCAAGATTACAGGGATATTTGAAGGTTCTTTGACATTCCTCACATTTCTATGTCTTTGGGTCTCTATGGCTTTTCTCTTTATGACCCACACATGTGGAGCTTGCATCATGACCCCAGCAGTCTTCAGTCTGCTCTGGCCTGGAGATAATCTCTGGTTGTACCTCCATAGGGACATCTATCTTCAGAAGAAGTTGCCTTCTGAGATTCTTCCTGGTAACTGCAGTTGACTTGACTTGGTCTTCTGGAATTCTGAGGGTTTCCATCAGAAACACTTCTGTCTTTAGGCTCAGAAAAGTGACCTTTTTGGATAATGGAAAGGGAGTCCATCTCATTTCCAGGACTACTAACACTATCATTTACTTCACTAGTGTTCCAGGGATTGTTTGGGATATCTTCACTGTTTTCCTGTCGTGTAGAAATAAGACAGTGTATGAAACTGTGCCCAAGAAGGAATCCCTACACAATACTCCTCCTCTATGCTGCTTCCTGAACTCAACTGTTGCCAATAACATGTCTGGGAGATTGGAAAAGCTGTCATTGCATTCTCTTGTGTTGAAGTTCTTGCTGATTGCTGCTCTTTCAGAAGGCTAATGACTTCTTTTAAGGACATATTCTCAGAAAAATGGGCTTCCTGCCCTGCATGTGGACTTGAACCTATAAAAAAAATCCAGATGACTATTGTCAATGAATCTGTGGATCTATGGGTAACAAAAAAATGTGCCTTCTAACTTATTGCACTGGACTATGGCTTAGGTCATCTGTTTCTCTCTCATCTCTAATGGTGTTATTCTATTATTCATAAGTTATGTTCTCTAAAGTCAATTGCAAGTCCTGGGTCACTCTTCCCAGGGGAAATATAAGATTAGTTTTCTAATTGCCATGTGTTGAGCCAAACTTGCATTCCTGAGACGAGTTCCATGGGGACATGGTACCTGGTCCTTCCAAGCAAATGTGGTTTCTTACAACATGAATAGCTTTTGTGTTTAGGTGTCCAAGGCCTACAGTTTTTCTCCAAATGTCTGCTGCTTCTTCTACTGTCAGAATAATACCAGCTTCACAGAATGTGGTGGTTAATACTGTCAGCTTCTGGGTACATCCTGGAAAGACTGTCAAGGTTAGGTTAGCCTCTGGGCATGTCTGTGATCAGTCTTTTGATTATGTTAATTGGAATGGGAAGCTTCAGCCTGAATGTGGAGGAACCTTTCATTGGTGACCCAGATAGAAGGAAGTGTAGAAAAGTCTTTTTTTTTTTGGCCTTCTTGCTGATAGCTGCTCTGCTGTTGCTGTGACTACTGCCAGCCTGACTTCTGAACCTTTTGATGACACCAGAACAGCTCCTTGGCCTTCCAATGTTGACTGAAGAGCAGTGGGTCTCCAGAATCCTCCAGGCCTCCAGCATCCCAATGGGACTGCTGAGGCATTCAGCCTTGTGGACTGATCACTTAGAGGGTTCTTAGCCTCTTCAGTGTGAAGATGTCTATGTTTGGACTACCCAGACCACGGTGTGTATGCCAAATCTGAAAAATACTGTTTTTCTTTCATTGGTTCTGTTCTCCTAAAGAACTTTGACTGACGCAGAGCACGTTATACTAGTGGTTTCAACATGTCCATGTTCCCAAGACTTTGAAGACAATTGGTTCCAATTCTCTGAAGATTTGGTGATTCACTAGAAAAATCATGGCCTGGGACTTTTTTGTCTGTTTGTTTGTTTGTTTGTTTTTTGAGACAAGGTTTCTCTGTGTACCTTTGGAGCCTTTTCTTGAACTCACTCTGTAACCCAGCCTAGCCTCAAACTCACAGAGATCCTCCTGCCTCCGCCTCCCAAGTGCTGTGATTAAAGGCATGTGCCACTGTTGCCTGGCATCCTGGGACTTTGAGCTCATCAGTTCTCTCATTCTTCTTGCTATTCTTCACCTCAGATTGGTTATTTATGTCTTCCTGTGGATGTCAGTGTCCTTTTCAGACATCTCCAGACAGTTGTCTGCAATGTTCTCTTTAACCCTCTCGATGTCTCTAAGTTGGACACACCTGCTCCTGTTCCTGATGTGATGGTTTGAGCCTTCTGCCTTTCCTCTCCTGCCCCATCCCTGGTTTCTATTATATACCAACTTCAGGTTAGCCAACTTCACTCTTTGTCTACTTCCTTTCTTTCTTCTGCTAAATTTGGATGTGGTCTGCTCTTGTCTTCCTAGCATGGTCAGAAGCCTACCACTGTTTGGATAGCTCAATTACAGGTGATACATATACATAATAATACTGGCCATGTGTACCTGTCAACTTGCAAAGCTGAAACTTTCACCTGTGGTTCTCCCATATTAGCAGAGCCAGCTGCAGATCCTCAGTGCACATCTAGGCTGCAGGGAGACAATGATGCCAAGACACAAAGGAGGTGCCAGGCTGCAAGAAGGCTTCACACAACAGCTTTTTGCTGCTTTTCTGCTCACAACTCAGAGACACCAGGGGACCTTCTTGAAACTGCACAGGTGCATTAAGAGTTTGCACATTTCCAAAATGCCAAATCTTGATTGTGTCCCCCAGTGTTCACGCTGAAAACTTAATCCCACATTTTATGGTAAGCCATGGAAGTTCTGTCATGAGAACTGCATTCTCATCAACAGATTTGTGCTGCCAGTAAATGTTCTGGAAGAGGGAGTTTTCTCATGTTAGAACATAGCACCTTCGCTTCTGAGAGACCTTGACTGAAGCTGCATAGGCCATGGCTGGACTTTATCTTCTAGACCTAGTCCACACAAGCAGCCCGGGCTTGCACGGTGCCTGTAATCTTTCTCTTTCTGCATGCACAGCATGCAGTCCGCCTGGCGATTCTCCTCCTTGGCTGGCTGCTGCCCAAGTCTAGGTTCACAATCTCACAGGTTCCAGCGGCCCGCTGACCTTCTTTAAGGAACTGTGCATGACCAGGAAGCAGCAGAGCGCGGCCCCTTTGAATGCCCAGAGAGCCTTGAGGAGCTGCATATCAGAATGCCAATTGGGCCTATGCCGCAGAAGTAGCTCAGTGAAGGTCCAGGCGCTGCATCAGTACTTCTTTGAGTGAAGCCACCAAGACCGCCAGATGGCGCAAACCATCCGCCACCAGTGAGCGCTCCGCTGCGACTGGAGGCGCCAGTCAGGGAAGCTATCTGGGTCTTTTGGGCAGAGGGAGGGGACAGCGCGAGGGAGGACGCCGGGGGTGAGGGCGGAAACCGGCAAGGAGGTTAGCAGAAAGTTTCAGGCCCAGAAAACTACCGCTCTGGCAAGTGGGCCAACATCGCGCGCTGCGGGGCGCCATGGGGCTGGGAAGCGGGGGACTGGCCGCGGACTGCGCAAAGGCTCGACGGGCTTGTGGGCTCAGGAGCGGCCCCGGCGCTGGTCGCCTGTCGCCCCACGCCAGAAATTCGCGTCGCCTTCCTCCGCTACTCTGCCGCCACGCCTTCTCAGGCTCCTCCACCGCCTCTGCCCCCTCTTGCTCCACCTGGGGCCTTAGGGAGCTTCTTCGCCACCACTGCCACCGCCCCGCAGGCCAGCATCAGGGCTGGGGCTTCGCTCCGCTCTTGGATCTGCAACACCATCGCCGCGCTGGGGTCCGAACGGTCCAGCCGAGTCTGCCACAGCCCAACTTGCACGTCCCGGATCCCCCCGGGAAGGTCCCCTCGCCCGGGAGGTTGAGGACCTCCTTCTCAGCCGGCAGAGCGCGGGCATCCGTTGCCACCAGGGCAGCTGCAAGCCACCGGTGCTGTATGGGGACGCCAGGGGCGATGCCAAGGGCGGCTGTGCCCACAGGTGAGACAGGAGACTTGGCGCGCCTCGCGGACCTCCGCTGCTCTGGTGCCAGTCGTGCCTGCCCGCTGCTAGGCTCCCCATCTTTGTGAGCTGCGGCGGGAACCTGAGTGCGGCATGGGTCTCTGTCGGCCCAGGCAGCCAGGCCGCGCTACCTTGGACTCTGGCCCTTGGACTCTTGGACTGCTTGGTGTGCAGCGTCCAGGCCGCCAAGCTGCTGGTGCACACTGGCCTGAATTTCCTTTTCAACTAATTGCAGTGTACACATGCATGCTTGTCTGTACAGACTGAAGACAGAATTATGCTTGTGGGTGTAGTTTTGAAATACAGTATTTTTTATTAATTCTTTGAGAATTTCATATATGCATAAATGCGATTTGATCATGTTCACCCCCTTATTTGTCCTCCTAAATCCTTTATATCCACCTCCACATTCCTAAGCTCTTGCAACTTCATGTCCAGTAGTTTCCATAAACTGCCAATTTCAATTTCTGCTGTCCATATACACATAGTTGTGCGAAGCCATCCACTGGAGCTTGGTTGACCTACTGGGGCCTATATCCCTAAGGAAAACTGAGCCTCCTTTTCTAGAATACTTGAAATGTCAGTAGCTCCTCAGTCATGGCTGGGGTCTCATGAACTCCTCCCTCATGCTAGAATATTGAGAAGCCTGACCATGTACAGGTCTTATGCATGCATCCAAGTTGTGAGTTCATGAGTGCACTGCTCCTGTCATAGAGAACAGATACTGTTTTTCTCTGATTCTCCCTGATATCTGTCCCTTACAATCTTTCCATCCCCTTTTCCATGATGATATCTGACCCTTGGGGTGAGGAGGAAGATACAGATATCCTACTTGTGACAGATCATTACAGAGTCACTTATTCTCTGCACTTTGGTCAGTGTGAGAACCACCCTTCACAGCACAAAGAAACTTCTCTGATGAGATTGGAATGTTGCAATAATCTAGAGGTAAAGATGTATGATTGTAGAGGGTTGTTTGACACTCTGTCCATTTAGCAAAGTAATAGCAGTAATTTCACTCATGGGATCTGTATATCCTCAATCATGGATTCCTGGCCAGATATGCATCACCAGGCTTCCTTTGGAGGGAGCCCTAAGTCCAACCAGAAAGTTGCTGGTTACCCCAATAATAATTTTGCCACCACTGTACCAATGTCAGTGTCTTCCTATGCCAATCATTACTGTAGTTCACAGTGTTCACAGCTGGGTAGGTCCACTGGTGACTTTCTTCCTCCAGCACCCTCATGCATCTTTGGTGCTTTGAAAGACACTCAACACAGGTGAAGCTGCTTGGTCAATATGAATATGATTTCTCATGTCACCTTCCCAAAGTGTGTGGTGTCTTCAGCAAGACTGTCTTGTCATCCAGTTCTGGTGGGTAATCAAGAGCAATGGCAATAATATTTACATTTGGGGGGGTTCTCCTGGACACTCTGAACAACAAGGAAAGGAGAGTCATCTTACATGTGGCGTTTTAGTTGGTAACCTATGGTTTCTGAAGTGAACATCATCCTCTGTATGGCGTAATAACTCCAATTGAATACACACACACACACACACACACACACACACTTATATTTGTGTTCTCTAAGCATGTTTAGTGTTATTTATCCCTTCTCCCAGCTTCTCTACCCTCATATATTTCCCAACTTAATTTAATGGTGTTCAGCTTTCTGAAATGTTAAAAATATATCATGAGCATAAACATTTGGTAGTTCCAATACACATACATATCCATATATATCCTTGTTGATTCTGTGTTGGGATTTTTATGTCAGTTGTTGTATATATGCATTTATCTCCTTATGGTTAAGTATGCATTTTAAAGTTAGGCATCCTCTGACATTTTGACCATTCTAAATGTGGAATTTTGTTAAATGATTATTTTTTTAATGTTAAAAGGCAAGCATATGAGTGTCAAGTTGGTATTTGGACTCCTGATGGTTGTTCTTCATTGTTGATATAACTGTGAGGGTGTTTCAGAGAGGCTGAACTGAGGACAGAAGACCCACTATGAATCAAGGTGACACCATCACATAGGCTGGTGTAGAGTCTTAATCAAAAGGGCCAAAGAGAAAAGTGAAATGAACACAGACATTCCTTTTTCTACTCACTTACTGTGAACTCAGCATTAATATGCTCTCTCATCACAACTCCATCTTCCCTCACTGCTACTCCCTTACCATGATGGACTGTGCCTTCAGAATGTGCTGTGAACAAACCTCTCCTTATTTGATTTTCCTTAGTCAGGCATTTTGCCAGTAACAAGAAAGAGAAATAACACATCTATCAAATGCTTTGCCATATTTCCTAGGTTAATTTGCCTTCCTGAATGCTAAGATATGTAGTGTGTGTGTGTGTGTGTGTGTGTGTGTGTGTGTGTGTGTGTGTGTGTGTGTGTGTTTACAGGTAACTTTTTTCCATTCCACATTTTGAAAATGCTTTCCCTAAATTTGTAAGCAGTATTTCAGTATTTTCTAAGGAACAAAATGTGAGACATTGTATTACTTTTGCTATTATTTTTTAAATGTTATGGTGTGAGATCATTCAAGCTGATAGAAAACTTGCAATAGTTAATAAAAGGTTTTCTCATCCAACTTTACTAAGGCTTCCATGCTTGATAAGACTGTTTTCTGGGTGTGGATATTCTGGAGGTAGAATGCTTGTCTTTCAAATGCATTGCCCAGGGATCCATGCCTGGCACTGTTCACATCATATGTCATACAGACCCTACTATACATTTCCTACCAGAAACAGCATTACACCACATAACCACAGTTAAATTGTCAACCCCTGAATATTTATATCTATGTAGCAATGTTATCTCATCTCTTAACACTTTTCACATTTTCCCAATAATCACAAAGTTTCTTTTTGTGGCAGAAGAAAATCAAGCACTCTTGTGAAAAATCTAAGCCAAGATTAACTGTAGCATTTAGCAACCTCCCTTCTTTAGAGCAGGTTTACATCCAAACTGTATTTTATGAAAATAAGATACAGTAATAAGATAAGACAAATTACTGAACAGAAGAAACAACAAAATGAGACTAAAATCCTAAGATGTTTTGGAGCTGGAGGGCCAAGTGACAATTTCTGTAATATGCAGAGAAAGCTCACAGAGAATGTATTAGATAAGAGGCTGATATTTAAATGAGAGAATATTTTCAAAATGCTCAGACTCACACAAACATAAATAAGGAAAATTGTCCTGTTTTGTGGAATGGGCAAATATTAATAAAACTAAATATCAGATACCTGAATGAACCAAACTTTAAAATGTAGATACAGACCCTCTGAACAGACTCAAAGATGGCACTCAAAGTTTGCTGATGCATTAGTTATTAGGCACTCTGCATATGTATTACAGTTGTGTAGCTTGGTTCTCTTATGGGACTCCTAGCAGTGGAAACTGAAGCTGTCTCTGATTCTTTTGCTGGCTTTTGGGACCCTGCTCCTCATACTGGGTTGCCTGGCCCACTTACTACAACTTGATATGCCATGTTTTGTTGATAATCACAGGAGACCTGTCCTTTCTTAAACAGAAATGAAGGAAGAGTGGATGGGAACACAGGAGAGGAGAGAGGAGAAATTGTGGGAAAGATTAAAATAAATAACTTTATTTACTTAAATAAAAAACTATGTGTCGATACCTGTTAATAATGGCACAAAATTCAGAATTGAAGGTCTCCTATCCAAGTTCATGTGTTCACATGTAGTCCCTCACATCATGGAGAAGATAGAACATTTATCCTCCAGTGGGAAGGACTTGGGTTATTGGGATGTGCATTCTCTAGGGAGCCGATAGCCCCTGGCTAGACCCATTTCTTCTTTGCAGGAAAGGAGAAATTTTCTCCTAGGAAAATTTATTATAAATAAAGTATGTTATTAATGTAACTCCTCAGGAGAAAGCAGGAATCCAGAAGTTTACTTTTTGAAGAAATAAATATATGTAGAGAATAGAATTATACACAATTAAAACATTTTGATGAGTCTCCTAGAAGGCAGATGTTACAGCACCTGCCCTGTTGGAGCCAGAGTCATGGAGGTAGACATGTGAGTAAAATGAACTTAATGGGCCACAGCACTCTGGTGACAGGTTTTAATTACATTTTATTTTAAAGCATATATTAATTGAATAAAATAGGTGATAGCATCGTGACACTTTCACACATGTGCATCATGGGCTTGTGACATATTTATCCTCATTATTTCATCTATGTCCCCCTTTCCTGCTCTCTGTCCTCTTCTCACTAGTTCATATTTTACTCTGATTCCTTTTTGTCCCTTGATTTCACATGAAGGAAAATGGAACGTTTGCCTTTCTGAGGCGGACTAATTTTCTAATGGAAAATTCTCTTTCCATCATTTTCCTACAATATTTCCAGATCAGTGATGACACTTGAAGAACTGTAGTGCCTGGGTATGAGAGACAATAAACCATGGCTTGACACTGGACAGCTGGCTCAGTGGGTAAAGCAGGTAGTGAACTTCCAGAAGAACTGAGTTCAGTTCCCACCAACCACACTGAGTGGCTCACAATCGCCTGTAACTCCAGTTGCAGAGCATCCAATATGGTCTTCTTGCCTCTGTGGGCAGCAGGCTGTGTGTGGTATACTTATACACACTGAGGCACACACACCTACACAAAATTAAAAAAAAAAAAAACCATAAAACCTGATCAAACATCTGATAAAACAGGTCTTGGTGGTTAAGAGCACTGACTGCTCATCAGAACATCTAGGCTTTAATTTGAGTGGTCAACAGTGCCAAAAATCCACCTATAACTCCAGTCCTTAGAGGTTTAACAGCCTCTTCTGACCTCTGTAGGATGCATATGGTGCAAAGACATACATGTAGGAAAAATACCCATACATATAAAATGAAAACAATTCACAAGACCTGGAAGTCTTTTCTTGATTCTCCAGATAAGGTTTGGTCTCCTGAACATATTTTCTCAATTTCACCATTACTTTGCCTTTTGTCATATTTGATGATTTTAATTCATTTTAAATGAATGCTCACTATTAAATAGAAAATTTCTGCAAAAAATTTGTCACATATGATGATTCTACATATTTGAAATGAATGCTCAGTATTAAATAGAAAATTTCTGCAAAAATGCTATAAAAATGTCTAGTGATTAGACCATATGAAGCAGGAGTCAGTTATGGGTTGCTTGATATATTTTAAATATGGTCTTAGCATTATACAACAGATAAAAGAATATGCCAATATATATATAAAAAAACATAGACAACCAGGATTCCTATCAAACATAGAGAGAGCTATCTCTTACCACAGCAGGGTAAAAACAGGCAAGAAATAGACTTGATATTGCTGATGAGAACAAAGGGGCAAACTATGGGAAAGCATGTTTCTAGAAATAGAAATACACTTACTCCCCATAGCATTGGACCTTTGGAGGAGGTCCTAAAAGCAAGCCGGATGGATGACACTGAGTAAGAGATGACAAATGTGCACACCAGGATGAGGATAGTTTGGGTGGCTCTGTCCTCAGGTGAGACTTTCAGAAAGTGGTGAGAACTGTGGATATGCTTGACTTGTCTTTTATGTCTGTAGAGGAGACTCACCATGGAGACACTAGAACAGGCCATGAGACCCAGACACAGGCCATCAGAGAAGCACAGTAAGAACATGTACAGCTTGATTGTCACATTGCTGGAAGCAAACCATGAGCAATACCCATAATTCACCCAGTTAGTCACATTTTTGTTGTAAACGGGGCCTGACACTCTTGCTGGAGTCAAGATGTTTAACAGCATGTGAACAAGCCAACTTAGAGAGCAGGAGGGACCAATGTACTTGGTGGCTCTGTGTTTAAACTTGTGCCACCTAGAGTTGCTGGGGCTGATTGTGATTGCTTGGTAGCTACTCAATAGCCACATGGCATACAGGGACATCCCTCTCATTACTCGGTAAATATACATTATCAATTTACATCCAATGTCATCCAGGAAATCCTTGAATCCAAAGTGTGCCATTGTCTGTGGAATGCCTTTTGTGATGAGAGACAAACAGTTGGCAAAAGTCAAGTGCTCTAAGATCAGGTCTTTGGGCATTAAATGCTTTCCAGTGAATATCAAAATGACATAGTAAAATAGTATTGAGGAATTGCCAAGCATGCCCACTGTAATCGGAGAGAAGAGGAAAATTCCCATTGCCAAGTTGTCAGAGGCCATTTTCATTTCTATTAAAAACGTAAATAAATTTATTCCTGTCAAAGACCCTGGAGAAATATGAGTGTGCATTATTTCGTGGAATTAGCTTGAATAAAATATTCATCACTTTATTGTATTTATATAGCTCTATCATTGGAAATGATGTTTTAAAGATTTTGTTTTTGTTATTTTTTTTCAAGAGAAGGTTTCTCTGTGTAGCTTTGGAACTTGTCCTGGATCTTGCTCTGTAGGCCAGGCTAGCCTCAAATTGACAGAGGTCCACCTGTCTCTGATTCCCAAGTGCTGGGATTAAAGGCATGTGCCACCACCAGGCTTAAAATTATTTTTTTTATAAAAGTAGATAATCTCTGCTCTTTCAATGTAAAATATTGTATATGTTTACTAAAGGTTAAAGTTTTCCCCAGACATGGTGGTGGCACCTTTTATTTCAGGACTCAAGAGACAAACCAGAGGCAGACAGAACTGTGAATTTACAGCTAATCTGGTCTACAGAGGCAGTTCCAAGATAGTGAGGACTTCACATAGAGAAACACATCCAAAAAAAACCAAAAAAACAAAAACAAGATAAATGAATGAATGAATCGATGATGGATGAATGAATAAAAAGATCAACGTATTCATTGCTTTTGACTAAACACAATGATTTGCAGTCAGTTTTCAAAGAAAGAATTTTAAGAACATGCCATTATTTATGAAGTTTGCATGAAACAGATTTCAAAAATCATTAAGACAAAGAAAATTAAAAGTCATTAAAAGAAAGAAAAGTCATTATCAAAAAAAAAAACCTATATAAATACTTTTAAGATTTATCTTGTTTTTAATTGAGTGTGTGTTTGGGAGCCTGGATATGAGTATGAGCGACAACAGAGGCCAGAGGCTTAGCATCTCCTACAGCTGCATTTGTAGACAACTGTGAGCCACTGGTAGGAGCTAGGAATGGAACTCAGATCCAAAGTAACAGCAGAAAGCACTCTTACCCAAAGATTCCTCATTCTATGCTAAAAAGAATATTTAAAACTAAATTAGTAAAAATTAAAATATAAAGCAAATGAGAGATGGATTCCAGACTTGGCTAAAATTTCTAAATCAATTCAGAAAAGTCCAAAACAAGGCTCAACATTACCAGTAATTAAGGGAATACAATGAAAGGATGCAATTCAAAGTTTCAGTGAGAGATCATCACATACCATATAAACAGGTATTAATTAAAAGAAATTAACCTACACAAAAGCAGGAGTTAAAGGTACTGAACACATGGAAGAAATGGATCCTATTGCAGACTCTACAGGAAAATAAAATGTAGAAGTTTTACAAATTAGAAATATTTCTTCAACAAAATTGAAAAATAACTACCAAGTTCCAATTGGAGTGTTACTGCATCTCGGACGTGTTGAGCCATCAACTCTTGTTATTCACAATGCCAAATGCTAAAGGAGGATCTGAGAACAAGAGAGGATACAAAGTCACACAGGGAATGACCAGCATTGAGAAAGAAGGATAAAGGAGGAGACCAGCTTTACCTAAGATTGCCCTGATGAATCTTAGCAGTTCTCAGGAAGAATTTCCAAAGTCATAACCATTTCTTTTCTGATATTTGGTGTGACTTAGTGGTCAGACCTTCTGACCCTTGAATGACTTTCTGTAAAATTGATATCTACCTGAAAAGAATGGGTTTATGTCTATATCCCCTCACCTTGCACAAAAGTCAAGGTTAAATTATTCTAAAGCTGAACTGCTAAAACTCTCAGAGGAAAATGTTAGTAATACAAGATGGAGGTAGAGGCCACAAGAGTAATAGCACAGGAAATGCACTAAGAATTAATGCACAGAATTGCATGAATAATTTCTTCACATTAAAGGAGACTACCAGCCATGTGGAGATACAACCTACAGAATAGGAGAAAATCATAAGCTTCTGTATTTCACTCAGTAGCCTAAAACCAGGAATGTATAAAGGAAAATAAGGATTAGACAGCCTCTTCACAAATCTTCTAGTCAACAAAAAGGCTAATGAAATGGACAGGCATTTCTTTAAAGAAAAACCACACAAAGGAAGCAATGCTTTTTAAAAGTGTTCAATACATTTAGCTATTAGGGAAATGCAAATTACAAATACTTTGAGGCTATGTCGCACTCCTTACAATGATTGACAATAAGAGAATAGACAACAATAAACGTTGATAATGATGTGGAAAAGGAATCCTCACTCTCTAAGTGTAGGAGGGTAAAGTACTACATTCATTATAGAGATAAATACAAAGATTTTTCAATAAAATAAAAATAGGACTATAATGTAACACAGCTGTGTAATTTCTGGGCATATACCCAAAGGACTCTATGTCCTACCACAGAGATGCTTGCACATTCATGCAAGCTGCTGCTGTACTCACAATAGTAAGGAAATGATGTCCATCCTAGATGTTCCTCTGCAGATAATAGAACTGTGGTATTAACACCCAGTGTAATTTTGTTCATCTGTAAAGGAAAAGGAAATCATGAAATTTTCAGGAACTACACAGACTTGCAAAATTAGCCAGGTGACATAGACTCAGGGGGAAAATATCACCATGTTCTTTCTCAAACAGAGACATTGATCACAATGTCCCTAATATATCCAAGTGTCGAGATAAAGTGGTTATGGGCTATGAAACGAGAAAGGAGATCAAAAGATGAGGGGAAACGAGGTATTGGGAAACCAAGGGGAGAGGAGTAGGATCGATGTGCTGTTAAAGTGAAAAAGATAATAATAAATATGTAGAGGGGTGAGAGGGTACCAGGGGAGTGGAGGAGAAAAGTGGAAGAGGAGAATCCAAAATAAATTGGTTTGAAAATGCCACAAAGAAATCCAGTACTATGTAAGCCAATTAAAACTTTTCTAAAACCAAATCAAATAAAAAAAAGATTACGGTTTCATAGTAAAGTTTGCTATTTAACAATGCCAGTTGTTATAGTCAATGCAGTGTTACAACTCAATACTTAAAATTGCCATGGTCACTCTTGTCTTACTTCTCGTCTATAGAAATTTTATAATATTTGAAGGACTGGGCATCGAACCCAGCATCTCCTGAATGAATGGCAAGTACTCCACCACTGAGCTACAGTCCTTCTCTTTTTATATGAAATTCAGATCCGTATGTCAATTTGTATGAGAATGGTATTTGTAATCCTTAGATCTTTGTGGTGAAGTGGCTGTGCTGTCATTTTGTGCATGGAATCATTTGAGGAGAAAAGTCTATATTTATGTCCCTGCAGTATTCTTCAAAGGACATGCCATAAATGTGCTTTATAGAATATATTTTAAACTGTAATCATTTCCCTCCTAAAAGCAATGCATTTCGAAGACATTTCTTTTTTTTCAGCTTCTTGGTTTTTAGTTAATTCCAGATGTAATCAAGTTCACAACCAAGAAGAGCCATCACAGTGGCTGAGGCTAGCTTTGAACTCCTGTTCCTGCTGAGTCCACCTCCCAGATTCTGGGATTATAGTATGTGTGCCCCTGTGCCTGGCTTAATTCATAAAGAAATTTTTTTTCTGTAATACTGGGGTTTGAGCCCAAGGCTTCTTACATGCTAGGCAAGTATACACTCTTCAATCAAGGAGTACTGTGATGTCATGCTAACCTGGCCTCCGCAGGAGCAGCTCAGAGACTTGCTACTAAAGCCACTATGGCACAGAGATGAGGAACCATTGTGGTTTGTGGTCCCAGCTCATAGGAAATGCTGGTCTATTGGTTTGGTTGGGGATCACTTTGATTTGCCTTCTTCTAAACAGGAACTGAGCTCAAGGCAGGGAAGTCCTCAAAAACTATACATGCAAATCCTTTGGCATGGTGTGCAATTTGGCAGAGTATGGTAACACTGTTGACTGAAGCCCGGCCGTGACTGAGAGTCCAGCTCCTGCTGCTGTAGCAGTCACATGGCGGATGTAGATGCCCCCGGTCACTGAGCCAGCAATGTCAGGAAGGATACATAGTCACCTGTTTGTCCACTTCATCCTGAAATTCCATTTCTTCACCTCCCTGATTGAAGCTTTGATTGCTTTTGGAGCTCAGTTCCATCCCCAGGCTAACCCTGGCTAGTCTGGGTTCTTCCTCCTTCTCCTGGCAGTTGGGGACTCCCAAGCCAGGCCCAGCACCTGGAGCTGGGGTGCTCTTTAGGCTCAAACTCCTATAGCAGCTACCCAGGTTCTAGTCTCAGACTCTACCCCTTCCTGTAAATCCCTGAGCTTCCTAGGCTCTGCTAAGACATTTCTTATGCTTTATTAATTCTGTTGTTGTTATAAATACATTCATGAATGAAGCTCTCATAGTGTACATTCCATATGCATATAAACTGCTATTTCATATGAAACCAGAATTACTATTTCATCTTCCAATTCCACTTCTTAGTATGAGCAAAAGAAAAAAAAAGAATTAAAATCAGGGTTTTGAGAAGATAACTCATTAGTCACTTCACTAGCAGAATCATTCAAAATAACTGAAAGTGCAATCATTCCACATGTCCATCAAGAAACAAACACATAAAGACAACATAGTGTATCCATAAAATGTTATAACATTTATCTCATAACATGAAAGTTGACACATGCTACAAGGATAACTACCACAGAGCCTCTGTTAAGTGTTATGGCCAGTTTACTACTGCATGATTCCTTCTAGCTGTTGAAACTACAGTGATCCACTACAAATACAAAGAAACTAAAAT